>NC_073745.1:85945325-86302825 GCF_029784135.1 Toxorhynchites rutilus septentrionalis | reverse complement strand
AAAGAACTGATTCACTTGATGAACGGTTAGTGAGTGAACCGTTCATCAAAGTGAACTGTTTTGCCCATCTCTAGTTTGTACGCTCCCGTCATCGAATGAGCGTCCCCAGCCCGAAAGGGGTATGGAAAATCCCCTGACCAACACAACCTGCCATCAGCATAGGACACAATAGAGCCTACAAAACAATACCTCTTGTGCCCGGCTTGGTCAAGTCAAATCGCGTCTGATTTATATCTTTGTATTTAATTTCAATACCGTCAAATAAAATGTTCAGTATTCCTCCAACCTTCACGGTGTACACACCGTATCGGAATTTTTCCTCGTTCGTTATCAAATTCCCTCGATTCTCATCATCAATCCGGGCCTTCTCGAATCTACTGGTGGAACTGACCAACAGTTTTCCTCTTTGGACACCGATTAGGTCTCAGCAGAAGCCAGATCGGCTTCAAGGAAGGTCCATACATATAGTCCACTCAAACCCAGCTGCAGCAGTCACTCGACAAAGGGAGTCAAGCCGTCGACCTTCAGTGGTGACTGTACACTGTTTGTCCAGAGATTGAATATTTAACACTTTTTGACAGATGAAGTTTGGTTTGAATTTGGTACAAACATTATTTTGATTATCAATTTTGAATTATCAACTGTCACATTAACATTATCAACATTGTCAAATTCAATGTCAATAATCGAACATGGAAACGTAACCATGTACTGATAGGTTTGGCAAACGAATCGAAAGCATTCAATCACTGTGATGTATGCGTTAGGAAATGCGTTCGTCCGCTCGCTAGCTGGAGCGAGACTGTGTATTTGAAATCGCGGCATATTTATAGCCAATGAGTTTCAAACGGACGGATATTGAAATCGTATTATGCAGTATATAGAACAAATCATAGAGAATTGCCGATTCAAGTGGTATGCAATTCAGTAAAATACGTTCGTAACAAAAATAGTTATTAACGTTAAAACTTTTCTATAAAAACGTGACATGCTCCTGATAACCCGACAACCTGGATGTATACGATCTAGGAAATTCATAGAACATAATATGCTAACTTATCTAGTTCGAATGATCATATGTATTGATCGTTGACTTGGTGTGGATTTTGTAATTGTGATCGCGAAGGTGCGATGAAAATCACGTTAATTTTCTTCAGAATATGTTAGGTGTACCGGTAAGATTCTTCGGTTTTACAACAGATGGCGTAACTTGATTATTGTTGCGGTGAATCAAATTTCCAGACATTCGTTGGAAAGCTACTGTCATTGCGCGTCTTCTCAGCATATGTCAAAAAGTTAAAGCGGAAAACGGCCACAATACGAGCAAAGACACGAAAACTCGGCCGCATATCGCGAAACCGGTCAAAACATACTTGGAAACGCTGAAATGAGAGGTTCTATCCCACCCGTCATATTCTCCAGACGTTGCTGCGTCCGATTATTACCTTTTTCGATTGATGCAACATGGCCTGGTTGACCAGCACTTTTCCAATTTCGATGAAGTCAAAAAATGGATCGATTCGTGGTTGGCCGACAAACCGGCCGATTATTTCCGCAAAGGGATCCGTGAATTGCCAGAAAAATGGGCAATACTTTGAATATTAAATTTGTAACCATTTTTGCAGAATAGAGCATTAATTTTTGAAAAAAACGAAGAAATTTACCGATACTCCTATTAAGTTTTTACTGGGCCATTCTTCTATACGATTTATTTGGGAATGACGAGAATGACGCTGCTCGATGCGTTAGTGACCAGGGCTGTCACGAATTCGAGCACGTTGTTTGGTGGCGTCTTTCGGAAACTTAGCTAGGGTGCAAATTGAAAAACCAAAAAAAAATTCTCCCTCCCTCCCTCGAGAAGGAAAGTATTGCAACGTAAGCTCCGCCTTTGCAAACAGCCCCAAACACACAGAGATTTTGCTAATTTTGATAATCCGGAAGAAGAAAAACTTTCCAGAAATAAGCCTTGGCAAAAATGACATATGATCAGCTCGTGTATTGTTAACGCGTGGGCAAGAATGAATCATGAATCAACCATATGTAGTTGCTTCTTGAAAAAATGCGCAAGTGGAGCAGCTTTCCAGGCGCGTCGTAAGGGATTTGAGAGAAAATGGCAAGCAATGCGTTAGGTATATGAGTGGGGAGTAAATTTTGCACCAATTTAGCGTGATCTCTTGCTTGGTCGTTCATTTTGCTGAATCTTTAGCCTTTGGTACCTACGAGTTTTGCGACGAAGTTTTTCATAACAAACGATAAACTTTGCTTTACCAACCGACGAAATGCATCCACCGCGATTCACGATTAAAATAGAATTTCAAGCAGGTACTCCTTTTTATAATTTTTTGGTATTTTAACTGTTGAAACAAATTTTTTAGGTCAATCAGTAACAAACATCACTCGGAGACCTTTTATTGTTCGAATGAAGTCATTATCGCGCATCTTCGTTCAGTAAAGTTTTTCCGAAACTTTGAACTTACACCTCACAGTATAGAAATGATTCTAGAATACGATTGGGGTAGAAAAAAAGTCACAGGAGGGTTGTGTCCGAGACACGACCGCATAATTGACGTAGGATTCCGTTAGGCTATCTGTTGATTTTGGATATGTTTGAAGAATTACATAGTTGAAATCTTTGATAATGATTTGGTGGCCCTGAAAAGGGTCGTTTTGTTTGGTTGTTGGGTATTATTTGTTCACTCCACCAGTGTTTACCGAGTGATGATGACAGAAGGATGGTAAACAGTAAAAGATACTGAAGTGTAACGAGATATGATGAAAACCACTCTCTGTGATCCTAGACGAGATGCCTCTCCTGTGATATGTATAAATGAAATAATGAAAAAAAACTCACCAATGTAATATAAGATGATTACCAATACCAGACACAATTATCAATTCTTCTCATCAGTAAAAACATGTTACTTTAATATAGAGGAAACATATTTAAAATTGTAAAGGTAATTGTCTTTTATAATTTTTACTTTCTGAGTGTTTATTCAACGCAATGCGAATTTTAATTGGACTAACAACAGCTAATACTATATGTAGAGCATATGGGAAATCACTTTTCCAATTTTTCTCGCCGTAAAAACTTTCCTTGGATGAAAACGAACACTACAAAACAGACAGCTTAAATCAAACGACCCGTTCTCGAGCGGGAACACACCTTGGTTTTTTGATTCATGAAAATTGAAATAAATCTTTTCATATATCAAGTCATTTAAAACACAACTGCTACCATATACAATTTTACACTTACACTTGTGTTGAATTTTTCACAATACACGATCGGTCATTGATATGAAATTTCACGAACATTAAAACATTAAAGTTCCAGATTTACTTGCTTACTCGCAACACAGAAATGCCCCCGACTTGCATATATTTGCAATGTCGATTTCCCCAGCTTGGTTTAGATGTCTTTGTTAGGGAACACATTTCGGTGGGAGCAAACGCTCCTCCTACTTTTTATGTATTTGCAATGCCGAATTCTCCCAGGCAGCTTGGTTTTGATGTCTCTGTTAGGGACCCGCCTCATGTGTCGTCAATTTCGACCAATCAGAAATGGGTCTTTCCGTTAGGATAGGGTTTGAGATTTTTCAATTGTTCGATAGTTAGTTTCATGACATATATTATTTTCTTCAAAATAAAAAATTGTTATGGAGTGCCGAAATTGACGCAAAATTCCATCAATCCATCATTAAATGACTGAGCGATAAGCGTTTGAAATTGGACAATTTTCACGATGTACTCGATTTTCAATTTGTACCCCAATATGTTCCCGAAAGACGTAATCCTACGTCAAAAATCAACTCGAATGAACACTGATTAATTCTGGTATTCTCGAAGCTGAATGACTCCTAGTTTTCTCATCTTTGTTATCGAATCGTGCAAAAAAGAAGCTACAAGTTGGTTAACTTTCAGAATAGCACGAGTGACCTTGATGCGTTTACCGTTAGCTGACGTCACTTGCGACGCAGAATGAACTGGTACTAATACGATAGATAGGGGTCAACTTTGTTTGATCAATTTTTTCACGAACACCTGGTCGCTTTACAAGGCTTGTTATTTTCATTAAAACTAGCTTACGCGTGTCCTCTTGACACCCCGATTTTATTACGCTTCTTGCTTCCGGTGCGTAATGCGTTATTTTTTCAAATAGGGGGGAAGCAGTCTATTAATTAATGTTCACCAGTGTTTAAAAACGGGAGGGTGGAAATAAACCTCGAACGATGGACAATTTATAAATTATATTTAATATAGGTTATGCATCGAAACTATCTTTCGCCGGCGTTTGCGGGATTTTAAAATTATTATTATGCAACGCAAACCGACCCTCCGCAATAGCTCCGAAGTGAGTGCATATGAGTCATTAGCTCCATCGCAATAAATTTACAACAGTGGCACAATTTTTGCAAAAATCAGCAAAAGTTTTATGAACACACAGATAGATTGAGTTCAAAACTGAAGGGTCAGTATCAAATGTTTTTAACTGCGGCACACCATTGACGTTTCCGCCACGGAAGCGATCGGTATTGCACCAACCCACCCACGGCAAAGTAAGCGCTCCGCCGGTGCAGCTTGCCATCCTATTTATGTTTTGTAAACCCAAACAGTGGAGCGCAGTTACCACCACCTGGTGGGGTCTACCAGTCATTGCCGGTATGCATTTCACTCCGCGTTTGCTTCAATTTCACTGCTGCTGCACGTTTTTACCTTTAGAGCAGACATTCAACACACAATTTCACCCCAGGGTTCAACCGAACTTTTATCGCTGGACTAAATTTCTTCCCTACGCTGTGCGCGCCGTGCGTCCCTTTGACCTGCTGTTGCTGCTGCTCCTTCTTCTGATGGTGGAAAGAGGTGATTAGGAAGACGGTGGCGGCGGCGAAGAGCAATCTTCCGAGGGAGATTTTCATTTGTCTCTCTACCGCTGGTGGTGGTGGTGCTGCTGGCAATGCAAAGGAAAAAAAGAGAAAACAAAAAATAAAAACTAGACTCTGTGGGACAATAATGAGGAAAAGAAATGGAAAAGGTCACGTGGATGTGCGAGAAAACCGAGACAAAAAAAATTAGAGCAGATGTTATTCCGAGAGATGCTGCTTCTTGTTGTGTGTGTCTTAATATTTTGTTTGTGCTGCTACACAGACAGCGATGCGTCGAAAAGAAATGAAAGGTTTGCTGTAGCATATGGTACCGTGAAGGATTCAGCAAAAAAGGAGTGCTTATTGAATTTCGTTGATCCTTAATTTGGGATAAGTCGATTAGGTTTTTTTTCTTTACAGTGGCGGTAAATAAATTTGTGCATGGATTTTTTATATCAATTCGATTTTTAGCAATTTAAGCTCCGCCCTTTCTCGATAGATCGCAGAGATATAGTGTCGTACAAAAGATTAAGACTACTGCTCAAGGAAAAAAAGAAAGTGTCAAAATATTGAGAAGAAATAATCCAATCCAGTACTTCAATCCATTTATAATAATGCGTTTTAAGCATACTTAACAGCTAAAATGACGCGACAAAATTTAGGACCAGTTTCTCGTTTCGGCTGTTTCGAGTGTTGTTTCGACAGATTTTTGAAGAAAATTGCTTGTTTCTCGATGGTATTTTTTGTTTTTCGGATCCTGGTAAGTATTTATCATCTAAACAAGGAGTATGTAAGGTTTTAATTCTCGAATTATAGTATCAGTCAACGAAAAATGGGTCGTGCGCATAGTTGCACAGAAACACAGCGGATGGTCATTTGCAAAATGTCCAAGGCTTGGGACGATCCAAAACCTTCGTGTTTCTTCCCTTCACGACCGCAAAAAATCCGAAACGACTGGACGCTCAAGGAAAACGACCACGTATGATGACTGCCATTAAGCGAATCTCCAAGAATGATCTTTTCAATGCCTCGATCCGGGACGAACTATACTTGTACGTGAGCAGGACCCGAAATCTTCGAAGGTGAAAATTGAAGATCGACTCTACTCTCAGTAGCTTCACTTGGACTACAACTGCTTCGGCAATCGCAGCCAACAAAAAATGACTTGACTAGAAAATGAATTGACTAGCGTTGACTAGCGAGGATTGCTGGTGAACTAGTCCAGTCACTGGTTATTTTAACTAACGCTACTAATGAATACAAATCATTCAACTGACTTCAATCCACATTTCTCCCTGACACTAATTTTATTCCCGCGTACGCAATATTATTTTACGTCCATATAAAGAGGAACGAAAACTTGATTTCTGAGGCAAAAAAGTAGTTACAATGCCGACGCCATGGAGTGGTCAACGAAGTCACCAGATCTGAACACTATAGAGAACCTATGGGAGATCGTGAAAAGGTCGTTGTACACGGAGAAGTCGAAGAATAAGTAGCAACTGTGGGATAGGATCCAAGCTTGTTGGTACACCATCTCGGTCACCACTGATGGAATCCATGTCGAACCGGGTGCGCAAAGTGGTGCGTAACATACGTTACGCGACCAAGTACAGGTCGGACTCGATTATCCGGAGTATTGATTTTTTTTCACTCCGGTGATTGAATACTCCGGATAATCAAGTCATAAAAAAACAATTTTCTCTCGGTAAACGTAATATAATTATGATTTGCACTTATTTATTAAACGGTTTTATCTAGGTTGACCCGTTTGTATATTTGTGACTTTGTAACTTTGTAACTTGGTAACTTTGTATGAAGCGCTGTACCACACTAATAGAAATTTAACCCCCTTCCTGTTGACCGATTGATCTGAAATTTGGAACACATCTTTATCTCTGGTGTCGTAATAAAACTGCGTATTCCATGTTCTTGAAAATCCAAGATGGCGGCCGCTACAAAATGGCGGATTACACATTTTCTCAGAACCGCTTCAATAGAGGTATCAAATGAAAGGGCTTGACTAGTAGGAAACAGTTATTTATGAAAAATGTAAATCCAAGATGGCGGCCGCTACAAAATGGTGGATTGGTACAGAACCCCATCAGTATGTATATCAAATGAAAGGGACTGACTAGTAGAATACAGTAATTTATGAAAATGCAAATCCAAAATGGCCGCCACCGCAAAATGGCGCCATATATTTGTTTTCAAAACCTCTTCAATTTGGGTATCAAAAGGAAGTTCTCGATTAGTAGAACATAGCAGATAGTGAAGAATCCAATTACAAGATGGCCGCTGTCCCCAAACAACAAATTACTTTTTAAATGATTTCATTCAGCTTGACCTGTTTGTATGTATGTTTGAATGTTTGTAGGGTTGTCCCACATTAATAGAAAATTTAACCCGTGAAATTTGGAAGACACCTTTAATTCTACTGTCATTATCAAACTACGTATTCCATGATCTTGAAAGATTCGATTTGGCCATCGCTAAAAAATGGCTGAATGACTTGACATGGAGAACACGAAACATAATAAACAACATAAATTCAAATAGGTCGCCGCCACTAAATGGTCAACTATTTTTTTTTTTGTAATTCCCTCAATATCGGTATCAAATGAAATGATTTGACTAATAGAATACAGTACATCATGAAAATATTCCGAAGAAAATTAGGTAAGAAATAAACGTTGGATTTCCATTATCCACAGTTAGTTGTTTCATTATATACCCCACGATTTTATTTTAGTCACATCATTGCCCTAGATCAATGAAGGTACGGATGTGATAACTACTAACTGCTACTTGCCAATTTTTTTTCTAGCTCTTAGTACATTAAACCATTCAACTTAAAAAGTTGTTTATTATACTTCTCTACATTAAAACCATTCAAAAAATTTATGTTTTTTCAATTTTTGTTTCTTACCTAACTTTCTTCGGTATATTTCGATGATGTTCTGTATTCTATTAGTCAAATCATTTCATTTAATACCAATATTTAGGGGATTGCAAAAAAAATACATAATCGACCATTTCATGGCGGCGACATTTTCGAATTTATGGTGTACATAGTGTTGTGTATTATCCAAGTCAAGCCATTCAGCCATTTTTTAGCGGCGGCCAAATTAAATTTTTCAAGAACATGGAATACGCAGTTTTATAATGACAGTAGAATTAAAAGTATGTTCCAAATTTCAGATCAATCAGTCAACAGAAACGGGGCCAATTTTCTATTAATGTGGGACAACCCTACAAAACACTCAAACATACATACAAACAGGGCAATTTGAATGGAACCATTAAAAAGTAATTGTTTATTTGGGAACTGCGGTCATCTTGGATTTGGATTTTTCATGATCTACTGTGTTCTACCAGTCGAGCTCATTCATTTGATACCCATATTGATGGGACTTTGAAAAAAAAATAAGGCGCCATTTTATGATGACGACCATTTTGGATTTGAATTTTTCATAAATAACTGTGTTCTACTAGTCAAGCCCTTTCATTCGATACTCACATTGATGGGGTTCTGAGAAAATATGTAATCCGCCATTTTGTAGTGGCCGCCATCTTGGATTTGAATTTTTCATAAATGACTGTGTTCTACTAGTCGAGCCTTTTCACTTGATACTCAGATTGATGGGGTTCTGAGAAAATATGTAATCCGTCATTTTGTAGTGGGCGCCATCTTGGATTTACATTTTTCTCAAATAACTGTGTTCTACTAGTCAAGCCCTTTCATTCGATACTCATATTGATGGGGTTCTGAGGAAATATGTAATCCGCCATTTTGGATTCGCATTATTCATAAATTATTGTGTTCTACTAGTCAAGTCCTTTCATTCGATACCCATATTGATGGGATTCTGAGAAAATGTGTAATCCGCCATTTTTTAGTGGCCGCCATCTTGGATTTGCATTTTTCATAAATAACTGTATTCTACTAGTCAAGTCCTTTTATTTGATACCCATATCAACTATTCAATATGGAATTATTATACAAATTATTTAAAATTTCCGAAAATCAAAAATAAAATACTCCGGTTAATCGAGTCTAAAAATCCGTATAATTGAATCCCGGATAATCGAGTCCGACCTGTACTAACCCCAGAAGCTTTTCACGGTATGAATTTTTTTGTTTTAATGTTTTACCATGAATTTTATAACCGGTCATAATTTTCGTCGCGTCATTTTAGTTGTTGAGTATGCTCAAAACGAATTTTTCAATAAATGACTTGTTTTAACTACAGGTGTTATAAATTTCTTCGAACAATGCAAATAAATTATTATAAATGGATTGAAGCACTGGATTGGATCGAATTTTGCTATTTTCTTCAATATTATCCTATCATTATAATTTGAGCGACGAAGACGAACACAATAAAATAAGGACAGCCCAAATCTGATCATCCTCTCTCATGTGATGATGAGTTATACGTACGAACCGAACCTTTGTTTTATTTATGAGATTTAGTTTTTATCTCCTTCGTTCATTTATTTAAACTCGTTATTATTTGAGTCGTAATATAACCCGATTTAATAGTGTATATGCTACATGTTTTTCGTATCTATGCATATGGTAAATTACAGGAGCCATTTAGACGTAAGAGTATTCCTTCTGTTCCTTTGTTCAGTTAGACCGGACAGCGGAGACAGTTGATATGATCGTTGTTGTGCCCGATGTTTCTAGTTGCGAGGAAAGCTTGTATGGATGGTGAGAGGACAGGACTCCGATCGTGAATCGATCCCCATTACTGATGATTCTTGCGTAGACGAAGTTATTCTATGATAACACAGATATGGTCAATTGAGAGCCCTGAGTTTTGAATTCACGATCGAGTGCTTAGTAAGTGAACGTGCAACCAATGTGGCTGCGAAAACCTCCCATATATGAGATGTTAACGTTAATAATTATTTTTGCTGCGAACGGATTTTGACGATTTGCATGCTAATCGAATTGGGAATTCTTTCAGTTTTTCATTGGTATGCTATACATCACAATTCTCTAGTCTGTAAATTGTTTTCCGACCGCTTACCAAGCGAAAGAATGTGGGTTCAATTCCAAGACCCTCTCTTCATCGATTTGTGTTTTTTCTAGGATAGAGGCGAATGAACTTTTAGAATAGTACAAATAAATTAAGCGATAAGTTGTGCGGTAAAGTCGTTTACATCATCAACCGAAAGTACGAATAACCAGTTAGAGAGCAGAGTAATCATATCCAACATCAGTGTCACATCCAAAAAAACGTGCAAAGCAGCAACATCAACAGCGACAGCCTCAGCAGAGGCAACAACATCATCATCCGCAGCAGTAAACGAATTTCAATTTTCCTGTCGCAACCTGAACGAAAATAGAACGTGTATCTCCGTTTAGCTTTTTCTTGATTCATCAGATTCACAAGTTAGCGATCAGACGGCAGTGACAACCTTACTTTCCGAATAGTTTTTTTCAATGCCGAGAGTGCAATTTAAGTTTTCCAAATAGGCCTGTTCCAAAGCCAGAGCAGGAGTTAATTTGTCAGTTCTTTTCAGAACTATTTTTCCAACAAAGTTCCCGTTATGGAATTGCGAGTTCAAGCGTCTAGAGGCACATTTCCACTGGAGAACCCGACTAGAGACTTCACTCTCATACTCGATCCGACACGCACAGTGGTGCAATTTTATTCGGTAAAAGTAATCCTTTTTTTTTTGGTTAAATTCAAAACTATTTCTAATATGCTTCGGATTGTCTGATTTGGGTCAAATATGCACCATTTAATTGTAAAATTTGTTGGCATTTTAAAGGTAGCTTGCAATGCGAGAAAAAAATGGTGATCGCCAATCAAGCTCTCGGAATTGTGTGGCCTTGCGTTGTTCTGATGGAACACAACCGCCTTTTCTGTTGGTCAATTCTGGACGTTTCTGGTCAATCGCTAGCTTCAAACGGTCCATTTGTTAACAGTAGAGATCTGAATTCAGTATATTGTACTGAAGGAAAAATTTTAGAAAAAAATTAAAAATTTAAAAAATAAATTAATTAGCACGTATTTTACTGTTGCAGCATCGGCATCATAAACACCATTCACAATTTCAGCGGTCTTGCTTGGGTTTTCGCATTTCTAAAATGTACCGAATTTTTACTTTTTGTTGACCTCCATTGTTAATACCTGTAACTCACAACTGAATAGAACAAACAAAAAAAAAACAGCTATTGTCTGTCTCACCTATAGTTCCCCTATTATATATACAGTAATTTGCCTCTAATTGGACAGACCTTTAATGCGTCACGAATAATTGGACATTCGATACGCTAATTGGACATTTTTGTAAACATCCTTTGTTCAAGTTACTACAACACGATCAATTTCTAGGAATGTTTTGAAACATTTTCCAACAATTTTACTAGGTTATGTATTTTGCACAATTTTCTAATGGTGTATCGGATTTTCAATGATTTCCTTGTTTCAACTTGTTTTCCACATTGTATTGTATTGTATTTGTTGATATGACCAATTACAGGTCACAATCGTCTCTATTGCGACACTGAGTGGTGCCTCGGTATGTCCAATTAGACGTAAATCACTGTTTATAACTTGACGAGGCTGTCAATGGAAAATGCAAAAAAAAAAAACAAAAAAACAGTATGATGCTAGCTGATTAGTAATTTCTATATTATTGAAGTATTGGGTGCAACTTAATTCGTTCCGTTTCCACAAGATGGTTCAAGGTGATGTAAATATTCAACGGCAACAGCTGATTTTTGCTGAATCGTGAAGTGACGACATCTGTCAACCAAATATTGTTTACAAGTCATTGAGTTTTGCACAACGAGTTCTATTTTTAATGCGTTGAAAATGTAAAGTTTCGTTACGAAAAAGCACAATTTGCGGGATGTTCTGATTTTCTGTTTCCATTGTGAAAAAAGTGCAGCTGAAGCGCTTCGAATTCTTATTCGAGTTTATGGTGAATCTGCACCATCGGATAGATTTTGTAAGGGATGGGTTGGACGATTTAAAAGTGATGATTCTAATGTTAAACACAAAAAGAATCCGGGTCAACCGAAAAAGTTTGAAGACGAAGAATTAGAGACATTACTCGATCAAGATTAGTGTTAAACGCGAAAAAAGCAGGCAAAATCACTTTGAGTAACTCGACTAGCTAATTTCTGAACGCCTCAAACCCGCGGGGTAAACATGGAACGGAACCAAAAACGAAAACGGAACGAATTAAGCTGCACACCCAATAAGGTAAATTCTGAAGTCTTCCAGCGCTCATTCATTAAAGTGTGAACAAACTATTGAAACAAAATAATAATCTGATTTTCTTCAAGGTTACATAATTGATCAAAACTGTCAATCCTATTTCAAATAACTGCATGAATCATAACTAGCAAAAAAAATCAATTGTGTTGTTCTAAATTTGGATGTTTTCTGAGGAATTACACCCAAATACCCTATTTCGGTTTTCAAAATATGATAGCGGAAATAGAATTGCGTGGAAGCAGTTATTTTAAAACACTATTGGCATATACCAATTTTCCGCGATCTCTGCGGTGTAAGCGCGAACCAAGTTTTGTTTACATTTCGTTGTGAGTAAACAAAATTAGAGCGGTGGGGGCTCGCGTGAGCAGTGAGGTAAGCGCCGTGAATGCGCTCACCGATCAACTGTGGTGAATATGTTTGAATTGAATTCACGATACACTCTTACACTCTTCTCGTCGGTTCTCTTGTGTGTGCACTTGAACGTAAAAGAGCTGTGAATTGAATTAGCGCGTACAACCAGTCACTCACATATGTTTGTATGTCACTCAATGCAAAAGACATAACGGGAGAGAATTTGCGTAAACGGAGTTATAGTTGGTTATGTGTTAGGTGAGTGTATCATCTGGATTGTGTATGTGAACGCAGGAAAAATCAAAATAAAAACAAGTTCTTTCTTAAACATTAGGATAAGATTTGCCGGTGTGACATTATTCGGTTACCACTCTAGATCAGTACAATGTATCTCCTGAATTAGTCTTTGCTGTGATTTTTTCATACTGTATAAAAATTTATAGACTCTAATCGACCATCTCAATTTTTCACTAGGGGGTTCCCATCTTTCGAGATTGCCTGCTCTAAAAAATATCCAATTCCATCAGAGTTCTTAAACTGCCTTCTTGGGAAATTATAAATTGAACACTAAGGGGTTCATCTGCAAGACTGAAGATTCAAATCTGGAATTTCTACAAAAACGATGTATAGCGCTTTCTCCGAGTACTGAATGGTGAAAGGCTCTAAACTTTAAATTAAATTTACCGAAACAAGAAACATATTTATTATAATATCAGGTACGACGAACAAGAAATCACAAAATTTTCACGAGTTGGTCGCATGGTTTCTTGTGGGATGCCAAAATGTGACTATAAAATTCGATTATAAAGAATATCAGACTATCGTCTCGTTTTCAAACGAATGTCCTTCGTAGTTGAGACCGATGTTGTACAATCGTTTCCCGTTAATCGTGCTTTCGTTCTCTTGTTGGGGGCTCAATGGATTGCGCAACAATAACGTTGAGCCCCGTCAACGTTTTAAGCATGCCTGTCCTATCGTTGACCGCAAATTTTCCCTCCGGGCCCGTGTTCGGAAGATTTTCCGCCTGGTTTGCTCATTTTATCGTATCTAGATATCTAGAAGTATCTTAGGAATTCTCCTTTTAGTAGCAATTCTTTAATCAATGGATTGAATAAAATCTTCTTAATGGACATTTCGACTAGACTGTTTCTTTCAACAGCGAGAAGAATTACCAGTGCATCGAGTCTGGTCACAACGTTAATCAGAGATGGTCCATAGGTTTGCAAATATTCTGCGCTAGAGCTACCTCATGCGGTACATTGCATTAGAAGTACAGATAACACAGAAGTATTAAATCATAAACTTCTGGTAGGAGGGACCATGCACTTGATCCAGTATTTGAATCGTACAATACTCCAGTGGCTGTTATCACCCCAAAAATTGGTTTCACAGCTGTATAATCGAGCACTCCATCGAGTTTGCGACAATCTTTTAACAACACATCTGTGTGGCTCAGAAACATTTCTTAGCGATCAGTTGAAGCTGCGAAAAACGAGTAGACAGATAAAAAAGCTCTAATAATGTCCCACACTATAGATGCATAGCGAAATCATCTTGTCCTCAGAAGCCCAAAGAGTTTTCTCCAAACCCTATGGATACGGCTTTTTTGTTTTGCGTTTTTTATATATCAAACGAAATACGAAATAATGTCCTTTAGTGGAGGTCTTTTTTTGATGTTCGACACTCAAATCATTAAGACAAGCTTATTCAATCCTTCGTACATCCGAAATATCTTTTCCGTGATAGAAAAAATCATCACGGGAACACAGTTAACTGTCCAAATGTGTGCGAAGTCATATTCTACCCCTTGGTTCATTCACAAGCAAACGATTTTGCATGTCCGTTCATCATGGCAGTAAAAGAGAACTGGCAGAGGTTGGCCAGCCGACGCATCATGTTTCATGTATCAACCGCAGACCAATCGAAAATGAAATGAAATTTCCAGAAGCTATTGTTATTTATCATGATTTAAATGGTTTGATTTCGAAGCAGTTTTGAGTTATTGAAACAAGTGTATATGGACAATAAGTAAAAAAAAACATCTCTCTTCGATCTTTTTTCTTGTTATTTTGTTATGTTATTTTCGTAGCACTTCGTTCATCCGGTAGATAGATATAAACGTTCAAAACTTTGTTCGCCAAACGTCACCCCCTCTTTCTCGAGACTTTGAATTTATACCCCAGTACAAAAATGAAAGATGTAGTATGACGAAATAATCAACATAAAAAAAACAAGAAAGATTCTATAACATGGACTTTTCCATAGTGAATTGTTTTTTTTTCAATATAATATACTTGTCATGGTCATGGTCACACTACGTCACTGCTTGAAGGATATTCTAGCAATATTTACTTAGTTGAGATTTAATACTTAGTTGAGATTTCTTAAGTCAAATAACACGCCTTGAATGTATTCCGAGGGGCGAGCTCTTGAATACGCGTGACCACAGTGCAAGTCGAAGGAAATTTATTTGACGAAAAATCCTCCGGCCAGAACAGGAATCGAACCCGAACACCCGGCATGATAATGTGAGACGCTAACCACTCGGCCACGGGTGCACCAATCGAACTTAAGGTACAGAAATAACTTGACTGAAACAATCCATATAAAACCACATTTGGTTAGCAAATACTTGTTGTAATAACAATATGGGAAGTAATACAGACAACAAAAGCGTTTTTGAAATTCAAACAGACCGAAAAGTAGAACATCTTTTGTGATGCAGGTAAAGCGGACAGGTTCGTAATATACGAAGTGTAGATATTTATCGCTAGCGAGAGGGAGCATTTTATTTAACCAAGGTATGAAATTATTTTGAATGTCCGTTAACTGTTACGAAATCATTTCTAGAAGAATTAATTCGAGTTTTTTCAACGTTTAACAGAGTTTCTCTGCAGTATAAACGGAGATATCCTCGACTATTTTTTTTTCTAGCTGCAGACAGCTGCTGGGCAGTCCACATGTGACGGTATGCTTTCCGCGAGGCATCCTTCAGAAATAGAATAAACAGGCCTTTCACCGTCTATCTTACTTCCACTGGCAACTATCAAAAATTTGAATATTTCACTTACAAATCAGTTTTCGTTTTGGTACATACATAACATCGCTTTGATGTCAACTGACATACCGTATAATGAATGAATCTAGTGAATTCAGTTCTGCAGTTATATTACTCAATTGAAGTCAGAAAAATTACATCCGCACATGGAATTACTTAAAAGTTTCAGTTTTTGTTCCCCTTTTTCATTTTGGACCACTCATTGTTGTTATAGGGTGGTTCAAACAACATAGAATAACATGTAGGAAGGGCTCTCACTAACAGAAATATGGAATTCAAAATGCAATTATAGAAATTAACTGTATGCCCATCTCTGGTCCACTGTCCGTCTTATCCGTACTCACTCCTCATGAATATTTGTTGACTAATTGATTATGTTTCGTTTATTTCTCAGGTAAGTTTCTGACTCGCGTTCCACTGGAGAGAACATTCGTAAGTAAATTTGAATTTGAAGCAGATGTTCCACAAATGAGACACGATCGTGAAGGGATGTGGAAAATGTCTTAGAAAATCAATACACATTTGCTGGCCCAACCTCGCTGTCACTTGGTTGGATTCAAGAAGTAAGACCGCCATCCACAATTCATTGAATAGAACAAGGTACCAGTCCACATGCGATTACTTGTCCTTTCAGCACTATATACACACATGAAGTTTGATTTAAGAAATTTAAGAAGTGATCTCTATATTTTGAAAATATTTATCATTGATTTGAGATAATGTTTTATTTTCTTTTTCAAATGATCGGAACGTGTGATTATTCAGATTTCAGGTGGCATACCATTGAGGAAAGATGGTACATAACATAGAAGCGCTGCTCCACTTCGCTTCAAATGCTGTCATACTTGTCGTATGGTGATTTACTATAGGTATTTTCAAGTTATGGTGGATGTTATTGTCATTTATAACGCTATGTATATGTTTAATAGTCTGAAATTCACGCAGTCCACGAAGAGACAGTATGCAATGGGAATCGTCGAAATATAAATTTGAAGTAGGATGGAGGATTGGTAGTCTTTATATTATTACCAGATACCTGTTCTGCAACACTTGTAGTTTTTTTTTAGTTTTGTTTTACATATTCCAAATTAAAAATTTATTCATGGTCTGAAAATAAAACAACGCGGAATAACCACATTTCGCTAACAATGCGATTTTTAGATCGGCTTGATGTTGTCGGAAAATACTCACTTCACACTCCGCTTAAGAAATGGGTCGATTTTGTTACGGTTCAGCAACGATTGGCAGAAGAAAATTCGATCAGTGATGTTTTTTTGCGTTAGCTCGTATGGTAATCATACATCTAATAAATTCAGTGTTATCCAACCATAATCCATTTATTGTGTAATCTTTTGGCTCAGGACAATGGATTCACTCTTTACAAGACAGTCGCACTCGGCAAATCACATAATTTCATGGACGTTTTCGACAGTTGGCCGGCCAGAGCGATTTTTGACATCAAATTTCTCGAAATGGAAAATTTAGATTCACCCAAAATTGTGTGTGATTGATTGTTACAGTTTAAGGACCATAAAAAAATATTCACATTTTCAGCTTTGCTTGTGTTTTTCTCTTCATATCAAGAATTATGATCGATTATCAAGGATAAATTGACTAAAAATTCACGTCAAAGAACTTTCTGTCTGTCGTTTTATACCCAAATGCTCTAGGTTCACGTTTGATTCCATACATTAAATTTGCACAGTATCATCTGTCATTTACTTCGAAGCCCGCCTTAACAACTTGGCGAAATATTTTTCATTATTTGCCTTTCTTTTCGAATTTCTTTAGTTTTGTTGCACAATAACGCAGTACCTTTCGATAGGATGGAAGTTTGGAGGTGTTTGAAGGATTACAGTTCTTCGACAGAATGAAGGGCTTTGTTCTTTAATTCACATCGAATGGTTCGAATGGATTTTTACATGAATTTTCACAACTTCGATAGCTTGGTTTTAAAATGATCGTTGGTCTCGTCACATTCCAATGCGGTGCGAAATTCGAGACCAGGAGGCTTATGAAAATCAGCTTTGACGTTGGTTTCTTCGTCTCTCGTCTTAACAGTCAAATTTTTTTGAGCATTTGTGTCGCACAACTCTCGTACTCTTGTTCTCGTATGGGTTCCTGCTTACCGTTACGTTTCGGAATTTTCACTACCTTCAAAGACTTACAGACTGCTCTTTTCATCAATGCTTGGAAGTAAAACATTTCACTCTTTCTGGCCACATCTCTCACGGAAACGTTTGTGTTTGGCTTCATCATCCTGGAGATTGCCTTCCGCTTCGGTTTGTAAGTTGTCTTTATTCCAACCACCGGATCCGTGTTGCCGATCAGCGATCAACCGCTCATGGAAACTTTTCAAATCGCTACTTACAGTCGGAACTCCAAGTGATTTCACTATATCATGATGTGACGTAAACAGATTTTCAATATATTTTTGCAGGTTTTTTTAAGGTACGTGTTCCTTTGAATTCCTTTTCAAAACAATATACAAATGTAAAAAAAAACTTTTTCTTTTGACGTTACATATTCAATCAGTTTTCGTTGTTGGTTTTGGTTTTATGGGAAAACAATTTACTGCGGCTAAGTTTTGCTGTGCACATACCTTACATTCGGTTTGTTAGAAAATTACAATTTCATAACATTTCGGAAATTGTGAAAATTTAGAAATCAAAATTTATGATAATGCCGACATATCAGTACAATACGCCGTAATTTAGGAAGCAAGTTCAGTACTTTCTATTCATAAGAATAAAAGTAGGATCTGTCTCTAGAGGCATGTACGGGGTTTAACTTAGAACTGTGATTGTTGGGAACAATTGCTTTAGAATTAAGTTTCATTTCAATACTCCAAATGATTGCCCTCAAAAAAGCAGTTTGTTATATAAACTGGGAATTTCTATAAGTGACCATCTCAGCAGTTTTGGTCATAGCACGACATGCGAACTGAGTGAACACTGCTTACTCGTTACTTTATTTCGGAGAAAGTGGTTTCTACAAACTTTGGGGTTTACATGTGTACATAAAAAACAAAGTTAGTACGGTACTGAATTGTATTAAATATTGTATAGAAATCGGGAATATCGCGCGGTTTTGTGTCGTGATTACAAATAATAAATATCTAGCATTTGGTGAAGGGTGTGGTTATAAAACCGTTGCGTTTAAGTTGATACGCTAAGCGCGCATTTGGTGTGAGTCATAGTTATAAATTTGTCGTCAAATTTTTTTCATAACATATTTCGATATCAGAGATGCTTTTTTTTCGTTTTTGAGTTATGATTTTTCAAAGATAATCGATGGATCGAAAAAAAAACAATGTTTTCCACTTTTTCCCACTACAAAAATTAATAACTTTTGAACTACTGGACCGATTCAGATGATTAACAGATCAAATTAAAGCTTATGAGTTAGTTTTCTTTTCATAGTTTTCTCGGTCAAAAATAGAGGGCGCTAATTTTTTTTTCTGGAAAGCTAAGGTTTTTTTATATAATACATCCGAAAATCAGAGATGTATTATTTTTCGTTTTCGAGTTATTATTTTGCAAATATAACATGTTTTAAGTCTTCGATCGATATTCCTGTGTGACTAGACTAGACCTATGCGACTCGATTCCAATCTTCGCGCAAGTGTGATATTTTTTCAAAGAAGTTAGCTTATTGGCTTCAGTTTAATATTTCGATCATCTCAATCGGTTCAATAGTTCTAATGTTATGATTTTTTTTTGCAAAAAGCCATTTTTGAATAAAAAGGCAAAAATGGTTTTACGGACCACCGGTTAACTTTGAAAAATTATATCTCAAACACGAAAACAATAGTATCTCTGATATCGAGATATGTTATGAAAAAAATACTCAGCTTTCCAGAAAAAATATAAATAAATATAGCGCCCTCTAGGCCAAAGCCATGAAAACAATAAAAAACGACTACAATCAATAATTACGAAAATGAAATTCATTTTTTTGCAAGTTTTTCTATTTGATATGTCGATCATCTAAATCGGTTCAGTGTTTCAAAAGTTATGAATTTTTGAAAAAGTTTTTTTTTAGAAAAAAGAGGAAAAAAGTTGATTTTTTGGACCAACCTAAAATGCCACCCTAATGAAAAAACAGGAAGTGGGTTATATCTATGGTATAACTCCAAGGGTGACGTAGGACTATCGTTGATTTAGATATCATTTGTTTGAAGTTGAATCTAAATCCATTCTGAATTAATGAATAAATGAATATTTGGGGGACTTCGAAAACGAGAGCGTTACGTTGGAGGCACAAGGTTTTATGCATCCAACATAAGGATACGAAAAACCTTGTTCTGAAAAATCATCTCCAGAAGCTTTCCTGCTAACTGCACTTGATTGACAAATCACAAACCCAAATGTATTACATGGATATTTTATGGATAGAAAACATTAAAACAAACTCTTTCGCTTGAATGTAATTTTCAATTCCGAGGAGAACTGGCAGATTATTTTCCAGCAACGATTAGATATTTCCACATTTTCCTCGATACTGGAAGCCCACCAGTGGTTAATGCTAACTCGATAACCATCTGTTGATAGCACTTGATTGAAACATATTTGGTCACAGTGTTACATGGATAGAAAACATTCAAATAAACTCTTTCACATGAATGTATTTTTAAATTCCCAGAGGAACTGGCCGATCATTTTCCGGATCTTTCTCGATGCTGAATGGCATCCAAACGGAAAGAATTCCGTGCGTGTATGTATGTGTATGTAGCAGCTGCTTCGATGGTCACCTTCTCTTCTCCTGAAGGATCGGCTCAGGGCAGATCTCGATCCTTCGCTGTCCAGCACCCTCAGCAACAATGTTGTCTTGTCGATGTCCTCACGAAAAATGAATACGTCTCACCATCCGAAATATCGCTTAAGTATGCTTTTTGTGCGTGATTGAATCGAGAGAAGGCGTGGTTTACGATGGCAATTTGGAAGGCAAACTAGAGGGGAATGAACTCTCTGAGTTCGGAACTTTCGGCGACTGAGCAATAATCGCATACAAGCGGGCGCATACAATTTACATACATACATACAAACCATGTTCAATTTGTTTATCCGCGTTGACGGCATTGAGCTTCTTATTATGAAATGGGGGAGTAGGCATGAAAATATGGGTTTGCAGAAGAAATTAACACGCTTTTAAAATAAAAATTATGAACGAAAATTATTTTGTCCAAATAAAATAAATGCTCTATGTAAATCGAAATCACTTTTGATTGCAAGGAGTGAAAAAATATCATACAAAAATTGTGTCTAAAGATAATTTTTGACGTAGAACTACGTCTTTCAGGAAGGGTGCCAAATCAGAAAACAGGTCACGTTTTTATGAAATAAAGTTAACGTTAATAACTATTTTCACTGTGAACGAATCCTCATGATTCGCATACCAATCGAATCGGAAATTCTCTATATGCTATACATTACAATTCGCTAATCTCTAAACGGTTTAAATTCATGAAAACTGGAAGAACTTGCTTTTTTCCCATACATTTGTTCTGCCGATTTGTGTGTCAACACTACCCGTATTTCGAATGCTCATAACTCAAATATTTCTTAACAGATCGGAAAGATGTTTGCATCAATTGATAGGAAATATTTCTACGCGTCTATCACAATTAATAAAATGTTATTTTTTATGAGATGAATCTGTGGAAATTCGCTTTGCAAATATACATGCAAGTCGGGGGTATTTTTGTTCCCACCGAACTGTGTTTCCCTAACACGGACTTAAAAATTAATCCGTCTGGGGGCATCCGCTTTGCAAATGCAATCAAGTCGGGGGTATTTTTTGGTGTTGAGTGCTTTTTTACTCGCATGTTGTTCTGCAGACCGGAATATGTTTCCTTAAACGTATTTTTTAAACTGAGAAGCCTGGGAAAATCGTCACTTCAGATACCAGAGGTGAATGAATTTTCGCGGTTCGAAAACTACGTAAACATGAGATGTGGAATAATTTCAGAGGGAAATGTAAAATACAATGATCGTTTAACAATTCTTCCGTTCACATATTTTGGTACTCCTAGGTATCATATCAAACGTAAAAAAACGTTCATCAAATTTACTTGTAACGAAGAACATAATCTATTCCAAAAAATTCGATGCATTCTAAAATAATATTCGAAGTGGTAAACAAGTGGATTGCATAATATAATTGCGTAGTACTACGTCGAAAATATGCGGTCGTGTCCTAGATACAACCTCTTACAATTTTTTATTGTAATGTTAAGTTTTGGTGAGAATATTTGAAAATTCAGAGAATATAGTTCAAATTAGAGTCAAAACAATGTACTTCCAGTAAATAAATAAACCAAAGAAAAAATTTTCATTCAAATTTTAACAATTTAAAACTGCCTTGGGCCGACTAATCTGATAGAGAATAGTTGGCCTCATACAAACTTATATCTTATCCAGATGTTGACACCATTCCGTCGTCAACGCGAATTGGCCCAAAGCAAAGTTTCAGATTTAGGGGTGTCTCAAAGTTTTGATTTTTCGATCCTCAAAAATCTTCTAAAGGGGGAGTAAAGGAAATTTGGAAAATCGAATTTTTTTTTCGACAAATTACTTTAAAATGCATGAAACGTCGAGATCTGGTGTCACTCGAATTTAAAGAATCGACCATGTACATTTTGTTTATTGGCCCAATAAAAATGACCTGTGCAAGGCTTAGCGCTTTGATGTAGCCCTGAATCATGTCCGATTGAGCTGAAACTTTGCACAGTTCATGATTTGGGGTCATAATTTAGGGGTGCCTCAATGCGCTAAATCATGTCCGATTGAGCTGAAACTTTGCACAGGTCATTTTTATGAGCCAATAAACAAAATGTACATGGTCGGTTTTTGAAATTTGACATGACCATTTCCGCTGCCACCCTACTGAGCATGCATCAAATCCTTCCAATTTTTTCGTAGATTATTTTTCTAAAGAATGGAGAACATTTTTGAACTTGTGGCCGATCGGGATAGAATCGACCGTTCTTGATAACATAATTTATCTTTCCAAAAAAGTGGGTTATATCTGTGATATAACCGCAAGGTGGACGTAGAACTAACGTTGTTCATTCGTCCTTTAATTCTTGATGAATGAATGAATGAATATTTTGAAAGAACGCTGAAAGTTTTTCTTGTTAGTGTGTGTGAGCGGCTTTGATTACTTAAACAAGTTTTTTCAATAAGTAACAAGCATATAACGCGTAGACATATTATCTTTCGAATGAAGTGGTTATCATTCAATTTTCTTTGGTTGGTTAGAAAGTATTGATGCTCTACATTTTGTTGCCCGGCGTAATGCTCTCGTTCTCGAACCTTTGAACATACACTCCAGTATAGAAATGAAAGACGTAGTCCTACGTCAATAAAGAACTCCACGACATCAATAAGGCAACTCCCTTTGATGCTTCCAATTGGACACAGAAAATAACGAACCTTCCTCCAAATAGCGTGAGGAACATTTCACGTGCATTCCTCTGTATGTGTGCGTAAGGTTTGTTTTCCTGCGAAAAACACTATAACATCTCGCGTGCACAACACCAGCGGCGAACACTTTGTTCATAGTGTCGCGCGGAGAATTCTCCCAACCTGAGATTTAGTTAGAGCCTTAGTTAGACAATATGGGATGCTGTGAAGCATCCCACCAACTGCGCATGTATAGATTATGCTCCGTATGTCTGCCCTCTACCTCCTATGTGTGTTCCTTGGCGATCTCGCTCTCTCTCTCTCTCTCCGTTGCGAGTAAAATACGGCGCAACACACGAGAAATTGCGTACTCACGGGTGTAAAAGCCCTCGGTGTCGTCATTATGAATGAAAAACTACGACGACGTATGCTTCGTTGTTTATGTCGCTCCGTTTATGTGATACTCACGCAACGTGAGAGAGAGAGAGAGCGAACTTGACAAAGTTCTCCGATTCGCTCGCTCGCTCGTCGTGTGTATGTTTTGTGAGGGCCCGGCGGAGTTCGAAGCGAAAATCAAAATCAAATATGGCGATGCCGAGTGCAGTCGGGTTCGGGACGACGGTGTAAGTGGCGAAGACGCTGTGTATTACCAATATTGCTCAATATTGTTGCTAATCTGGACGGTGGAAAAAGATCGTTTTGTGATAAAGTTTCCGATCGGAGAAATTTTATACGACAGATCCTGATTGGTGTGATTGGCTTCAGTGATATCGAACTTTTTCCTCTTGGTGATCTACTGGTTGGCTGGCTGAAGAAGAGGACCACTTTGGGATCAATCTCTCGTGTATGTCGGTGGCGGTGTGTCTATGATTTATATGAGAACCGTTTTCCCGTTGTTTTTGTTGTGGCACTTTTGTGTGTATTTCTTGTTGCTCTCGCGCGGGCTGCTGGAGAAAATCTCCCGACTCGGGTAGCGGGCGTGACTGTGGAAAACCTAGCGCAGACAATAGGGAAGTGAAAATTTTCGCCCAGTGGTCCAGGAAGTGCCAGCGTTGGGAGTGTGATATTTTCCAGGAATTTGTGTGTGAGAATTGATTCAGTGAAATTAGATAGTGCAAAGAATTGAACTCTGCGCTGTCTGGAGGGGAATATTCATGTAAGTGTTCTTATGTTCAGTAGAATCTCTGAATAGTTACCAATGAAACGATGGGAACAGCATATAAACAGGATGAAAAAATCTATCCAGAAACCTGTTCCCATAAGAATCGAATTAATGTATCCAAACCAGAATGGTCTCTTTTTTCCCACTGCTTGTGCACCTTTTCGTCATTGGTCTGTTTTTTGCGCGATCCTCCTTCAAGACTGACCCAAACCTTGGGTCCCGAGGTACGAAACATGAAACCTGATCTTTTTTTTTGGTCATATTACGTGCATACATTTTTCTTCGTCTTATTTCGTGTGTCGTTTTTTGTCGTTTGGTGCGCTTCGCCCGACACGGTTCTCACAACCGTGTCCGTAAATTCATCCTATTCTGGAGCAGGAATCGAGAATTTCGTTCGTTAAAGCGCGTCGATGAGAAAATTGCTTTGGAGATAGGCCTATTTCGGGATTACGCTTGATATTCCCGAAATGCAAACCATCGACGTCATTCACAGACACTTCTCGTTCACATCCAGCCAATTATCTCTTCCTTCCAACCTCCTCGGGGCATTCGGCGGCGGCGGCGGCGGCAGCGGTTAGGTCTTTTTCAAATTGGTGTTTTGATAGAATTTTTGATTATTTCGTTCGGGTTCGGGCGCTCGTTCGTTTGCGTCGGTCGTCCGGTTCATTGGCTCGAAGCGGTTGTGGATTTCGTCGGACTCTCTAGAATCGGATGATGAACAACGGATGAGAACGAGCGAAAACAATTGAGGCACGTCTCGATGTCTACGGTAATCTCCACGTACGTACGTCTCCTCCTCCCGTGTCATTTCACACCTACGCACACACATTCAAAAACACACTTTTTGGGATCTTTCATCGGCGGTAGATTACGTGATTGGGTACGGGATATGTTGACCGATTGATGGAAAATGGCAATGGTTATCCGCTGAATTCGGGTTGAAACGATGCGTTTGATTGGGAAGCGGCGAATTCTGATTGCAGCCAACGCTGTCAGCATATCCTGGATTCTAACAGTCTCCCGAAAGAGTGTCAAATAAATCGAAAGGCTGAAATAAATGTTGTTTTATTTCCGTTTTGACGTAGAACTACGTCTTTCATTAAGGGTGCCAAATCAGAAAACAGGTCAAGTTTTCATGAAATAAAGTTAACGGTAATAACTATTTCTGCCGCGAACGGATTTTGGCGATTTACATACCAAACGAATCGGAAATTCCCTAAGATTTGTCTATTATGCTATACATAACGATCCCACAGTCTGTATATGGTTTAAATTGATGAAAATTGGAAGCAATCCCATTTCCTCATACATTTGTTCTGTCCATTTGTGTGCTTTCCCGAACAGAGCTGTCAATAACAAGCAACGAAGGGGAAATCGTAAGATTTAAAGTCTTCAGGAACAAAGGAAAAGAAGAAGAATAAAGGGGAATATTTGCCTAGAGTATAAACAGTGGATCTCGCTGAGGCAAACTTTTAGTCAAGTTCTGTATTCAAGGCAATGAACATCGCTTGTTCTTCCTTGTTCTGCGACATCACATATCTTCCTGAGGACGCGACAAAATTACTCACGCGCTGATGTCTCTGGCATTGCCATCATTACATCGTACTGACGCCATTGCATTAAGGTTTTGAGCTAGACAATTGTGTGGGGGGAATCAACAAGCTAGGCTATCGTCGGCTCACCAAGAAAATAAATGTTCTGGAATTTCGATTTCGCATGACGATAGGAAAACTCTCCACAAAGGATTACAGCTAAGCCAATCTAGACTGGCAATATTAACAGAAAAGGCTTCTGTTGAGAAGAGCGCAAAACGGAGATAAGTGTGTGTATAGTTGCTTCAAGCCATCGATGTATGTATATTTGTATGCATACGTGCGTGCTTCAAAACCCGTACGTAAAAATAGTGCATCTTCGTTACGCTGAAACTCCATTTGTATCTGCTCCCGTGTGCATTTGCCCTGTCACGATGCAACAATTACCTAATTTTTTGATGCTATGATTGGCGATTGTTTAGTGGTGCAAATTATGCAGTGGGAGGGAAATATTTGTGCTAGGGTAATTAGTAATGAATCTCTGCTGAGGCAAATATTTATTCTTTTTCCAAGCAGTTAACATTGTGCCTAAAAGTGCGATTCCACTGGCAATACTAAATACCATATAGCATGATATTTAACAATTTGCAATTGTTGTTATTCCATGCGGTGCCAAAAATGTATTGATGTAGTTATGAAATGTAATGAATAATGGTGCTGGTGCAACAAGTATATAATCGACTATAGCCGAGTCTATGTCAATTGCAAAAAAGGCCACTGGAATAGCGTTCGAAGTAAATTTTCAATGCATTGACATGCAACAAATTGCGACATACGATCAGCTAGCATATTTTTCTGCGAGGGCAAGAACGAAACATCAATCAATCATCGTCAACTTATTCTACAAAAAAAAAATCATTTCAGGACGATCATACCATTCTACTAAACAGTTATTTCTAAAATTTCACAGCATTATAAAATAATATCCGATGTTATACAACCGTATTATATAAAATAACAGCGTAGTTCTACGTCCACAACGCGGTCGCATCCTGGACACAACTTCCTATAATTTTTTTCAACAACTTACGAAAAAACTGAACAGAAGCAATTTCAGCCTGAAATATGCCAAATCGACATGAACCTATCATTAGCTGTAATAAAACGAGTCAGCTCGGACTATTTGGAAACGTTTCTACAACTGCGAAGCAGCTTTTGTACAACACATGACCGGCTTCTGAAATGAGCATTTGCACCAAACGTTTTAAAGCTCATGTTCGTCTGGTTGGCATTACATTTTTAAGTGGTCTAACGAACAAAAGGTTAATGGAGGATCATCGCTGCACAAATTGGTTCCAAAAAATTAGGTTCCATATTAACAAACAGATATTAAACAGATATTATTTTTAGAAAAAAAATGAAAGTACAGATTCCACCACCGCATTTATTCTGTCAAACTGTCAAATTAAAGCCGTGTTAGACACTTTTATGTCATATATTGGCCTCCTCATCTGTTATTTTATATATTTCAATATCTTCTTCTTCTTGAATGGCGTTAACGTTCCCTGTGGAACTTTTGCCGTCTCAACATATGCATTTTAACTAGCGTCATTTATTAATACTTAGTTGAGATTTCGTAAGCCAAATAATACGCCTTGAATGTATTCCGAGGGGCAAGCTCTAGAATACGCGTGACCACAGTGCAAGCCGAAGGAAATTTCTTTGACGAAAAATTCCCCACCCAGAACGGGAATCGAACCCGAACACCCGGCATGATAATGTGAGACGCTAACCACTCGGCCACGGGTGCACATTTTTCAATATCATAAACTGTAAAATATTTTTCGTCACATCAGTTGATGATAAACAAGCTACGATAATTTTAATATAAAGGGAACAAGTCAATGCAGAAAAAAAATAAAAAAATATAATATACAGGGTTTTCCAACTTTAAATTCCGAAAGTAAATTGAAATAAAACACACTTATGTGTGAAATACAACATCATTCAAATGTCCACCTAGGGCTTCCTCGCACACCTTGATCCGGAACAGGTAATTTTCGATGACTTTTCGGCACATATGGGGCGGTATTTCGGTCATAACTTCACGAATGTTGTCTTTCAAATGTTCAAGAGTTTGCGGAGAGTTGGCATAGACACGGTCTTTCGCATAACCCCACAAAAAAAAGTCTAGCGGGTTCAAATCGCATGATCTGGACGGTCAATTGGCATCACCAAAACACGAAATTATGCGTCCCTCAAATTTCGTTCGCAATATGGCCATGTTCGGTCGTGTTGTGTGGCACGTGGCGCCGTCCTACTGAAACCACATGTCATCCGTATCCATATCTTCAATTTGTGGCAAAAAAAATCGGTTGACATGCGGCCATAGCGCTCACCATTCACAGTTACCGTCTCGCCGTCCTCATTTTCAAAGAAATACGGCCCGATGACTCCACCAGACCATAATGCGCACCAAACAGTGACTTTTGGCGGATGCAATTACCTCTCAACAATCACGTGTAGATTTTCTGAGCCCCATATACGGAAATTTTGGGTATTCACATAGCCAACGAGCTTGAAATGTGCCTCTCCGCTGAAGAAAATTTGATGCGAAAATTCAGCATTTTGCTGCTGTTGTTCGTTCACCCAATTCCATGGTCACCACGCTCTAATTTTTGTACCAGTTGGACTTTATATGGATGTAGGTGCAAGTCCAAATGCAAAATTCGCCACAATGATGTGTTTGACAAGCCCAATTGCTGAGCACGCCATGGAATCGAAATATTCGGGTCATCCTCCACACTGGCAGCAACTGCAGCAATATTTTCGGCCGAACGTACATTACGATGATGCACAGGTTCCACAATATCCGCTACGGATCCAGTTTGATCGAATTTACGCACTACATTAGCGATTCAGTGTGCTCTGTAGGCCGTCCATGACGACCAAAATCCGTCCGTAATGCTCGAAAAACATTTGCCGGTTTTTCATCATTTTTTTAGTATAATTTAACAAAATTAACACGTTGTGCGATGCTAAAACGATCCATATTGTAAGATGGCAGACATTCAACTAACGATATGACGCTTTGATTGACAGCTATGTCAAACGGTTGTCAGCGCAGGGCTGTATACTTTCGGAAGCCCGAAATGGAAAACCCTGTATAATATTCTTTTTAGGTAAATGAATTGGAAACAGAATTGCTTCGGTGGGGTACCTTGTAATACCTTCCCATCCGACTTGCAATCTGTTGTACTTTGACGCCTATTTGAACCAAAAAACAAATTAATTCTGATAGATCGTAACTTTTTTCTGTGGATTTGCCTAAAAGCTAAAACTTGATGAAGTTCTCTTCATAGAAGTCGCAGGGTGACAATAACATCCCTAAAGGAATTATTTACCTAAGTAATCGTCGGCCAAAAGTGTTGAAAGTCACTATAATACAGAAAAAAAATTACCTACTTCACTTCATGTATCTTACTCACTTATTGCCGCTGTCTTTCCACGCTCAATGTAGGAAGTATCCCTAAAAGATGTCTCAAATAACTAGGACTACAACATTGTCGAACTATGTTTACCTCTATCTATAAAGATGAGAAAGTTATATTTTTTATTTCATCGACAATTTTGGTCATCCTATTTTTGATAACATAAAAATGAGCGCTCTCTTATATGTAACAACTTTTTCTAAGACAGTTTTTGTCTAGAGAATAACTGTCTGCTCTAAATGCTAATTTCCACTTAAATGCATCTCTTGGATCATTGTGGAATGGCGAATATGTTGGAATGATTCATGTAATAAACGATATTTGATAATCAAATCTTCCGTACAAATTTTTGGTAGCCCCGGAGAGGTTCGATTGTTCGCACGGTTTTATCATATGGAACGCTATGGAAGCCAAAATTAACTAGTAATTGTAACATAAACACGAGAAATACATTTTTCAGTTTTCTAACATTATATGAGGGACTTAGAATGAAAGGGGTGTAAGTGATTTGATCGATTTCTCTACATCGACTCTCTCTTTTGTTCATAGCTTAGCTGCAAGTACATTCCCAGCTGTTTATTCAATTTTCATGGAACAACCCCATCTTCAGCTGGTTCTATAATTTAACGCAAACCATCGGTCCTTTGCAGGGCCACCCAAACCTCCACTTAATAATTACTATGAGAAGTTCGATGCACTTTGAAGTTATATCCAAAATCAAAAGCAATCGACTTCCATAATGTTTGGTCGGGAGAGAACTTGTGCAAATTCAGGAGTGTTTCTGAGGTTATTGGTGACTTTTTTGAATGTTCATTCAGCCAGATGGATAATGTATTTTACAGCGGTGAGAGCAGTGTTCTTCGGCTGAAAACTGAAGGTGAACATTTGCTCCGTTCATACATGAGTACAAGTCCCATTATCATCTGAAAAATGTAAACAAATGACAACAAAACATTGTATTTAAATTTTCATCGTATCTTAATACAAGAAAACAAGAAAATTGAATAATCATTATTAGATGCGACGATGCAGGAAAATAACATTCACAATTTTCTTGTATGAATAAAAACTAAATATTTCCTGTTTTTGTTGAATTCCGTAAAGATTCAAAATATCTAGAAAGAAAATTGAAGAAAAAAAAATATTTCGAAATTTTGGAATTCCATTTGTATAAAACCGTAATGTCTCCCTATCCATGTTCGAATTTTGTGAAGTAAATTTTGACACGATTTTGACGTTAATGATCAGTGCAATATTACATCTAAATTACTTTTCTGAAGCTATTTATGCTTGTAAGGCGCAATCATATTAACTATTCGCAGCGCCAATGAGAGTAAATGTTCGTAAAGGCTCATTAGTACCATTGTACTCACACTTCCAGACCGTCGGCTATGGCTTGTTATTGAGCACTGATCAGCAATTCCAAATGAAATCGTCCTAAAAATGCAGATTTTAAAAACTTGTATTTTTGATTCCAATGAAATGGTGTGTTCCGTTTGGGTTGGTAGAAATATGAGTTTTTCACAGAAATTGGGAATTTTTTGACTCAAGCGTAACTTTTGGAAAAAGCGTATCGATTTTTGTAAGAGAAATCTCTATGATAATTTATATCTCAAAAACTATGAGTCGTACCGAAATAGTGTCTTAGAAAGAGTTATAGAGTATTGATGGTTGAATATGAAAAAAATGTACACTGAGAAAAAAATTAGTATTCTTTTTTTATTTACAAAATAAAAATTCAATTTGCAATATCCAAAATACATATTTTTTATTTTTTCGAGTTTTTGTATGTTAGCAGTCATTTTTAATCACAAATTATAAATCCTGATGTAATTTAAAACAAAAAAGGTTATTATCAATCTCCTTCTAAATGCAACCATTCTCGAGATATTTAAAAAAAATATTTCTAATTTATTGTTTTTTTTATAGTAAATAATCTCTTTTAATATGTTTGTCGTGTTATACCGTCATGTTCATGAAATTTTATGAATTTGCTTATAATTTCCAACAACTTTTCCGAATACATCATTATGGTTCATTTTTTGACCCAAGTGTAACTTTCGAGAAGGTAGTATCGATTTTAGTATGAGAAATCTTTGATAATTTATATCTCAAAAAATATGAATCGTACCGAAATAGTGTGTTAGAAAGAGTTATAGAGTATTGTTGGCTTAATTTGAAAAAAATATACACTGAGAAGAAAAAATAGTACTCTTTTTTTAATTTACAAAATAAAATTTTAATTTGCGATATCAAAAAATATGTATTTTTTTATATTTTTTTCAATTTTTTCATATAAAATAGAAGTCATGTAGAAAATTTTAAAAATGGGCCCAAGATAGTAAAACTTTTTTTGACGAACTTTATGGAACATCGAATTTGTAGGAATTTTCGAAACTTCGAGTTTTTGTATGTTAGCAGTCATTTTTAATCACAAATTATGAATCCTGATGTTATTTCAAACAAAAAAGGTTATTATCAATCTCCTTCTAAATGCAACCATTCTCGAGATATTTAAAAAAATATTTCTAATTTATTGTTTTTTTTATAGTAAATAGTCTCTTTTAATATGTTTGTCGTGTTATACCGTCATGTTCATGAAATTTTATGAATTTGCTTATAATTTCCAACAACTTTTCCGAATACATCATTATGGTTCATTTTTTGACTCAAGTGTAACTTTTGAGAAGGTAGTATCGATTTTAGTATGAGAAATCTTTGAGAATTTATATCTCAAAAAATATGAATCGTACCGAAATAGTGTGTTAGAAAGAGTTATAGAGTATTGTTGGCTTAATTTGAAAAAAATATACACTGAGAAGAAAAAAAAGTACTCTTTTTTTAATTTACAAAATAAAATTTTAATTTGCGATATCAAAAAATATGTATTTTTTTATATTTTTTTCAATTTTTTCATATAAAATAGAAGTCATGTAGAAAATTTTGAAAATGGGCCCAAGATGGTAAAACTATTTTTGACGAAATGTGTGGAACATCGAATTTTTATGAATTTTCGAAACTTCGAATTTTTGTATGTTAGCAATCATTTTTAGCCACAAATAACGAATCCTGATGTGAAAAAGGTTGTTATCAATTTCCTTCTAAATGTAGCCATCCTCGAGATATTAAAAAAAGCATTGTTATTCATTGTCTTTTTAATAGTAAATAGGCCCTTTTCTTTCTGTATTATAGTGACTTTCAACACTTTTTGGCTGGTTCGTCACTGCTACTTCCATTTTTTGGAAGAATGTCGGGAGTGAGAATTGAACGCATGACCCTTAGCGTGAGAGGTATGGATGTTACCACTACGCCAGATCGCCTCCTTAAATAGGCCTTTTAAATATGTTTGTCGTGTTATACCATCATGTTCATGAGATTTTATGAATTCGCTTATAATTTCGAACAAATTTTCCAAATACATCGTTATGGTAAAGACATATGTTTAGGAGTTACGTTACGAAACATTTGAAGAAGTTGTATTCGGGTTAATACAAAACGTAGCGAAACTAAAAAATCTTTTTTATCTTAATACAAACTTCAATCAATCAAAAATTGTTGGAAATTATAAGAAAATTCATAAAATTTCATGAACATGATGGTATAACACGACAAACATATTAAAATAGATTATTTACTATAAAAAAAATTATAAATTAGAAATATTTTTTTAAATATCTCGAGAATGGTTGCATTCAGAAGGAGATTGATAATAACCTTTTTTGTTTTAAATTACATCAGAATTCATAATTTGTGGCTAAGAATGATTGCTAACATACAAAAATTCGAAGTTTCGAAAATTCCTAAAAATTCGATGTTCCACAAATTTCGTCAAAAATAGTTTTATCATCTTGGGCCCATTTTTTGAATTTTCTACATGACTTCTATTTTATATGAAATAATTGAAAAAAAAATATAAAAAAATACATATTTTTTGATATCGCAAATTAAAATTTTATTTTGTAAATAAAAAAAAAGAGTACTAATTTTTCTTCTCAGTGTATATTTTTTCAAATTGAGCCAACAATACTCTATAACTCTTCTAACACACTGTTTCGGTATGACTCATATTTTTTGAGATATAAATTATCAAAGATTTCTCTTACTCAAATCGATACGCCCTTTTCAAAAGTTACGCTTGAGTCAAAAAATGAACCATGATGATGTATTTAGAAAAGTTGTTGGAAATTATAAGCAAATTCATAAAATTTCATGAACATGATGGTATAACACGACAAACATATTAAAAGGGATTATTTACTATAAAAAAGACAATAAATTAGAAATATTTTTTTAAATATTTCGAGAATGGCTACATTTAGAAGGAGATTGATAATAACCTTTTTTGTTTTAAATCACATCAGGATTCATAATTTGTGGCTAAAAATGATTGTTAACATACAAAAATTCAAAGTTTCGAAAATTTCTAAAAAGTCGATGTTCCACAAAGTTCGTCAAAAATAGTTTTACCATCTTGGGCCCATTTTTTAAATTTTCTACATGACTTCTTATTTGTATGCAAAAATTTTAAAAAAATTAAGAAATATGTATTTTGGATATTGCCAATTGAATTTTTATTTTGTAAATAAAAAAAAAATTTTCTCAGTGTAAATTTTTTTCATATTCAACCATCAATATTCTATAACTCTTTCTAAGACACTATTTCGGTACGACTCATAGTTTTTGAGATATAAATTATCAAAGATTTCTCTTACTCAAATCGATACGCCCTTTTCAAAAGTTACGCTTGAGCCAAAAAATTCCCAATTGCTGTGGAAAACTCGTATTTCCTCTAACCCAAACGGAATACACACTTTCATTCGAATCAAAAATACTCATGTTTTGTCATTTGTCGATTTCATTTGGAATTGCTCTGATGTAAATTAGAAGAAACAGTGCAATAATAGAAGATATGCTTAAGTACCATAGATTCAATCAATTTCACTGTATGCAAAGTACATGAAGTCTCTTATATAATATCTCTAATCCTCTCCCACCAATGACTCCCTCAAAACAATGACTCGTCACGGATCACCTACAAAGCGAGAAATTTCACACGAAAAGATGAGATTACCAAACAGACAACATTCTTCTCATTTGGAAATGTTCCACACTCTTACCGATTTCGCTTTCACTCAACATTCTCATGTATAGAAATTCGCAGCATAATAGCAGCAGATAGCAGCAGCATAACATTGCAACGCGAAGGTGGTGTGTAAAACTTCCTTCCTTCCTCGCTTGCTTGTTATGCATGCGAGAGAAGTTTTAATTTTCCGGCGGACTAACCACGCAGAATGGTATAATTATGAATATTTTTATTTGCCAACTCCCCGCGAGACAGGTATCCACCCACCCAACATATCATTAGTTTTATGTATTTAATATGGCTCCAATTATAAACGAGCCTTTGTTTTCCTCTCATTTTTTCTCTAATAATTCCTCATCGTAAGAAAACGATCTTTTTCCTGCTTTGGCAGCAACTCGTTTAAGGGGTTTGAGGCGGTGGCCGATGAAGAAGGTATGGAGTATGTCTCTGATCTTCTCGTTCCAATATTTTTTTCTCATCACAAATAACGAAGCGCAGCGGCTTGCTTGTTTGCCACTGGTACCGAAACAACTCGAAAGAACTTCAAAGCGGGAAATAATGAGGGCCCCCACTTGAGTCTCACTTTGTTTTATTAACATCTCTAATGAGGTTCTAGACACTTTCCAATGAAGTGCATCGCTGAGCCGTGAAAGCGTTTTTTATCGTGTTAATCAAAACAGAAAAAAGTTTAATAACATTTACCACGTGGTGTTTATGTTTTTCATAACTTCCGTCCTTTACGATAAGTGAACTAATTTATTGTGTGGCGTAAATGGATAATGTCTTAAATTTGTAGTCAGCAAATTGCCGCTTGGGCGCAGAGTGTCCGGGCGTTGCTTTCCTTGGTTGGTAATAATTCAATTAAATGTTTCCCCTCGCCCTCTCGGTGGTCAATTTTGTGTCTTTATTTTTCTGCTTCGAAGGCCCAAATTCCCCGCTGCACTTGCAATCACAAAAAACAAGACACGAGAACAGAAGGATGAAACCGCTAACAATTGCTTTGGGCGGATATAAACTATCATCGGATTTCGGAGCTAAGCCGTTGATCTCTTCTTTCCTCCGAAGGGGAGGAATCCCGATTAAGAACACCATCCAACATTCTACGCCTGCGGACAAAGTTAGACATTTCCTGCATTTGATGGCAAACACGGTGGAAAGGTTATCCTGTGAAGCCGCGGATAGTTCGATCGCTACGCAACTGGGTAACCCACTTAGGGCAGAATGTTACCCATCGTCGTCGGGTCGATTGCAGCAAAACTTTTGTGTCCTCGGTCAAGAAGCGGGCGAAATTTATTTCGCTCATGAATATTCCGTTCCGCTTCGACGATTCCCCGGATCGCAACGTTTTAATTGTTTCGTTCGCGTTCTCCTGTGGGTCACATATATAAATATGCGGCGGGGAGTTCTCCCATCATCCTGCAAATGAATCCATTCGGCGAGGAGTCCCATTAGGAGCAGAGAGCTCTGGTGGAAATGGAAAATATTCGTATTTTTGCTTTGGTCGTTTATTTATTTTTTTGCGCAAATCTCGAGGAGTGCCCGAAATTAGCATAATAAATTGATGGGAAACGAAATAAACAGATATTAGCGTCAGCAAAGTGAGAGGGTTTGCTTCTGAGTGGAAATATGTCGTTCCGTTAACTTGCACAAGGGAAGGATGCCAAAATCGATAAGTTCAATTAGGGTAAAATTAAGCGCGATAGGACGGGAAATGTGAGAGTCAACGTGTTCAATATATGTTTTTTTTGTGGTTTGAGGTACAAATGTAGCAAAAAAGTAGCAAATCGTCCTACGGGAAAAGTTGCTACTTCGATGTGACACCCTAAAACCATTGAATCTGTTCTGTGTCGGAATCCATTAAACTTGATGAGTTTAGTCATTCAAAGTGAATCAACAGCAGGTTATGTTTGTTCTTTATCCATTTCACTGGCTGCGGTTACAGGAATATCAGGGAAACTTGAATCAGAGATCTGGATTCTGGATTCTAGGATCTTGATTAGCAAAAGCCGAAACTTTATCATTTTGCGTAGTTTTACTGTATTTCTATATTTACATCAATTCAACAAATCGAATAATTTGCTCAAACAGTAATGGCTTGAATCGATCAGAATGAAAGTTAAAACATAAAAAAATCTGAAAGATATAGAAAATATAAGAATCACATAAATTTTGGAATGTATGGAAAATATGAAAAATATGAAACATATTAAAATTATAAAAATCATGAAAAATATGAAATTTTTAAAAAACAATAAAAAATGAAAAATATCAAAAAATTTTAATGTTTTTGAAAAAAAAACAAAAACTCGATTATCCGGGATTCGATCATCCGGAATTTTATACTCGATTATCCGGAGTATTTTATTTTTGATCACCACAAGATGGCGCCATATATATTTTTATTTCACAACCCCATCAATATGGGTATGAAAAAAAAAAATGCAAATCCAAGATGGCGGCCACTACAAAATGGCGAATTACATATTTTCTCAGAACCCCATCAATATGTATATCTAATGTAAGGGATTGACTTGTTATTTATGAAAAATGCAAATCCAAAATGTCGCCATATATATATTTTCACAACCCCATCAATATGGGTATCAAATAAAAGGGCTTGCCTTGTAGAACACAATTATTTATGAAAAATGCAAATCCAAGATGGCGGCCTTCATTAATCTAGGGCAATGATGAGACTAAGATAAAATCGTGCGGTATATGATTGAACAACTAACTGTAGATAATGGAAATCTAACGTTTATTTCTTATCTAATTTTCTTCGGAATATTTTCATGATGTACTGTATTCTATTAGTCAAATCATTTCCTTTGATACCGATATTGAGGGGATTGCAAAAAATACATAGTCGACAATTCAGTGGCGGCGACCTTTTTGAATTTTCGAATTTCGAATACACTAAATTATGTGTATTCTCCGTGTCAAGCCATCCAGCCATTTTTAGCCATTTTTTTAAATAAATAACTGTGCCTACTAGTCAATTCCTTTCATTTGATATACATATTGATGGGGTTTTGAGAGAATGTGTAATCCGCCATTTTGTGGCGGCCGCCATCTTGTATTTACATTTTCCATGAATAACTGTGTTCTACTGGTCAAACCCAAACCCTTTTTTTCCATACCCATATTGATGGGGTTTTGGGAAAACCCATATTGATGGGATTTAGAGAAAATATGTACATAATCCGCCATTCTGTACCGTCTGCCATCTTGGATTTTCAAGATCATGGAATACGCAGTTTTATAATGACACCAGAGATAAAGATGTGTTCCAAATTCCAGATCAAAGGTCAACAGGAAGGGATTTGAATTTCTTTTAATGTGGTACAGCGCTACAGACAAAGTTACAAAGTTACAAAGTCACAAACATACAAACGGCTCCATGCTAGATAAAACCGTTTAATAAATAAGTGTAAATCATAATTATATAACGTTTACTGAGAGAACATTCGTTTTTTTATGATTCGGTTAACCGGAGGATTCGATTATTCGAAGTGAAAAAAAATCAATACTCCGGTTAATCGAGTCCGACCTGTATATAGAAATACGAAAAATATAAAATTTATAAAAAATATTAAAAATGAGAAAAATATGAAAAATATATTTAAAAAATATTAAAGTGTAAAAAATCGAGAAAATAAAAACATAAATATTAAAAATTTAAATTTTTCAAAGATTTGAAAAATCTTAAAAAAAGTAAAAATATGAAAACTGGAAAATAGGAAAAAGTATAAAAACATGAAAATATGAAAATATAAAAATATATTAAAAAAATAAAAATGTAAATAAGAATGTTGTGTCAAAAATCCTCAGCTACCAAGAAAAAATATAAAAACAGGAAGTGGGTTATATCTATGGTATAACCGCAAGGGTGACGTAGGACTATCGTTGATTTAGAGATCATTTGTATGAAGTTGAATCTGAATTCATTCTGAATGAATGAATATTTGGAGAACTTCGAAAACGAGAGCGTTACGTTGGAGGCACAAGGTTTTATGCATCCAATATTGGATACGGAAATATCCTACTGATGGGGAAGAATAATCTTCTGAAGCTATCCTGTTAATTGCGATTGATTGAAAAACCACAAAACCAAATGTATTTGATCACAGTGTTACATGGAAAGAAAACATTCAAATAAACTCTTTAACATGAATATATTTTTAAAATTCCCAAAGGAACTGGCAGATTATTTTCAGTAACGATTAGATATTTCCACATTTTCCTCGATACTGGAAGCCCACCAGTGGTTAATGCCAACTCGATAAGCACCTGTTAATAGCACTTGATTGAAACATATTTGGTCACAGTGTTACATGGATAAAAAACATTCAATTAAACTCTTTCACATGAATATATTTTGAAAATTCCCAAAGGAACTGGCAGATTATTTTCCAGCAATGATTAGATCTTTCCGGAACTTTCTCGATGCTGAATGGCATCCTAACGGAAAGAGTTCTGCGCGTGTATGTGTCGATCCTTCGCCGTCCACCTCCTCCAGCACGTTAGGCAACGATGTTGTCTTGTCGATGTCCTCACGAAAAATGAATGTGTCTCACCACCAGAATATCGCTTAAGTATGCTTTTTGTGTGTGATTGAATCGAGAGAAGGTGTGGTTTACGATGGCAATTTGGAAGGCAAACTAGAGGAGAATGAACTCTCTGAGCTCGGAACTTTCGGCGACTGAGCAATAATCGATTGCGGGCGCATACAATATTGGATACGGAAATATCCTACTGATGGGGAAGAATAATCTTCTGAAGCTATCCTGTTAATTGCGATTGATTGAAATACCACAAAACCAAATGTATTTGGTCACAGTGTTACATGGATAGAAAACATTCAATTAAACTCTTTCACATGAATATATTTTGAAAATTCCCAAAGGAACTGGCAGATTATTTTCAGTAACGATTAGATATTTCCACATTTTCCTCGATACTGGAAGCCCACCAGTGGTTAATGCCAACTCGATAACCAGCTGTTAATAGCACTTGATTGAAATATATTTGGTCACAGTGTTACATGGATAGAAAACATTCAAATAAACTCTTTCACATGAATATATTTTGAAAATTCCCAAAGGAACTGGCAGATCATTTTCCAGCAATGATTAGATATTTCCACATTTTCCTCGATACTGGAAGCCAGTGGTTAATGCCAACTCGATAACCACCTGTTAATAGCACTTGATTGAAACATATTTGGTCACAGTGTAACATGGATAGAAAACATTCAATTAAACTCTTTCACATGAATATATTTTGAAAATTCCCAGAGGAACTGGCAGATTATTTTCAGTAACGATTAGATATTTCCACATTTTCCTCGATACTGGAAGCCCACCAGTGGTTAATGCCAACTCGATAACCACCTGTTAATAGCCGCGCGTGTATGTGTGTGTAGCGATGTCTTCCCAGGGAACCGTTTGTGGCATCACTCTCCTCCTGATAGATTCCCTTCTGGCCTAGGGTGCACAAACAGGCTCTTGGTGACACCGTTCATCCGCGCTTTCATGATAAATAAAGAGCTTCACCGCAACAGCGACAACATGCTCCAATCGCTGTTCAATTAGAACTGAGTGGATTTCCGAGCGCCGCTCGCTTATATACCGATTGGTGATTTCAATAGCCTGTTTTGAAAGCAATTTTAAGACTATTGAAACAAGTTTTTGGATCAAAAAGTAACAAGTATATAACGCGTAGACATTTTATCTTTCGAATGAAGTGTTTACCATACCATTTCGTTCAGTTGTTTAGGAGCTATTAACGCTCAAAATCTCGGTCTCCGGCGTAACGCTTTCGTTTTCGAAACTTTGATTTTACACCCCGGTATAGAAATGAAAGACGTAGTCCTACGTCAAAAAATATATAGCGCCCTTGGTCCCGAGACCATGTAAACCATAAAAAACAAATACAATCAATAATTATGAAAACAAAATTCAATTTCGGAATCGTTCCAGTACTTCGAAAGTTATGAATTTTTGAAAAAAGTCATTTTTGCAAAAAAGTGGGAAAAGTTAATTTTTCGGTCACTCTAATGAAAAAATAGAAAAATACGGGTCTAATGTTTTGCGGTAAAGAACAACAATACCGCTTTTCACGGAAATCTGAGAACCACTATATTGGTTTGGCATGGAATGGCTGAATATGAAAATATGCAAATTTGAAATTATGAAAATATAAAAATTTTAAATATTTCAAATTTGAAAAAATTGAAAACAAATACAGTAAGGTTTTAAATATCTCAAACATGTCAAATTTTGAAAAAAATATATGAATATTTCAAAAATCTAAAAAATCTAAAAATATTAAACATACAGGGTGGGCCATTTAAAGTGGAAGGATTTGTTTTTGCAATAGCAAAGTAAAGAAGTGGAATTTTAAAATTTTTTTTTTGAAATTCATTTATTTTGGTCCAAGGAGATTTGTTCTAACTACTTTTTGATTATGATATCTCGTAAATGACCGCCTCTGGCCTTGACCGCAAAATGTGCCCTTTTTTCGGCATTTTTCATCACTTTGCCCAACGTTTCGGCCGATATGGCAGCAATTTCTTGTCGGATATTGTCTTTCAGCGCAGCCAGGGTCCTTGGTTTACCAGTGTATACCTTGGATTTTAAATATCCCCATAAAAAAAAGTCAGGAGGCGTCAAATCAGGTGATCTCGGTGGCCAGTCATAATCGTCGTTTTTCGATATTAATCTTCCGGGGAACATTTCGCGCAATAATTTGGTTGTGGCAGCAGCTGTATGGCATGTAGCGCCGTCCTGTTGGAACCAGTAATTGTCCAATTTATTTTCACGAACAAATGGCAATAAAAAAATATTATTTTTCCACGCACGTTTAGTTAACACAATTGAGAAGTTATTTTGAATGTACAGCTGAACAATTTCAGCGCGTTGTTTAGGTGTGTATTTTTCCATGGTTAAAATTGTACTGAAATGACGCTTCCAACGCGGTATGACATTTGTTAATCTGACATCTCTGTCAAAAGTTATGGGGTTGCCAGATGCTTCCACTTTAAATGGCCCACCCTGTATAAAAAATACGGAAAATGTGACAAATATAATATACATGAAAATATGAAATTATGAAAATATGAAAAATATAAAAATGTGAACAATATGAGAATTATGAAAACTGTGAAAAATATGATGAATATACTATACTGAAAAGTCATATAAATCTAAGAAATATCTGGAAAATTTAAACCAACCGGAAAATATGAAAAGTATGAAAAAAATGAAAAACCTGAAAATATGAAGAATACGAAAAATGTAGAAAATACGAATATAGAAAATTAGAAAATTTCAGAAGAAAATCGTGAAAATCATAAAAAATCTAATAAATCTAATTTTTTTTTTTAAATTTGGAAGATTTGTAGAATGTTTTCCCGATTTTTCAATTCTTTTGAAACTTATAAGTTAGTTAATAGAAATGCGAAAAATTGAAAAAAAACTGGAGAATATGACAATTTTTCAGTGCTAGAATGTTTCAAAAATCTGAAACGTTTGAAAATTCTAAACATTCTAAACAATCCGAAAAATATGGAAAATATGTATCTGGGATAACTGAGAAGTTAAAAATCTGAAAAATCTGATAAATCTAGACATACCAAAAAATATAAGAAATATTTTTAAAGCGTAAAAAATTAAAAATCTGAAAAACGATTGACGAACGATGTAGAAAAGTCTAAAAAATTTGAAAAATATAAAAAAACTGAGACAACTGGAGGAAGTTATAGATTTTTTAAAATTTTTTATATTTTTATTTTCGTTAGATTTTCGGTTTTTTTTTTCAGTGTTTAGTAAAATTTAAGTAAAATTTAAAAATACAAAATATTTTAAAAATATAAAAAAACTGAAAAACCTCAAAAATTTAATAAATCTGAAAGATCTAAAGTAAAAATATTAAAAATATGAAATTGAAAAAATCACAATTTTTTTTTCAATCTGAAAAATTTGAAGTTTTTTTAAATTATTACATTCTGAACAATCGAAAATCTATAAAGTCAAGGAATTCTGACGAATTTGAATCTGAAAAATCTTTAACATTAAAAAAATCCTGACAAATCTAAAAAAATCTATTAAATAAAAAACAATAAAAAATCCGAAACTATTCAAAATTTAAAAAAAACTAATTTGAAGAATCAGAAAAATTTGAAAAAATTTAAAAAATAGAAATTGAAAAATTTGAAAAAATGCAACAAAAACAGATCTGGTTCCGTGTGACTTTCTCTATTTCTCGCATTATGAGTAGATGCTTCACTGAAATGATGCATTCGCGTCCCCTAGAATTTGAAAGGGGTCTACCCCTTTCATTGGTGACATATATTCGTTACCGATTATTTTTCAACACGATTAGTGCAAAAACATTGCCTGCTGTGCTGTCGACCAGTCTTTTCGAGAATGTATGAAGGTTCAAATCCTTACAGCTATAGTTTTTATAGTAAAGCAGCAGTGAACATGCCGGTTTTTATAATAAAAAAATATATAGCAGGTGATGTCCAAGACACGGCCCATTGTTGTTGACGTTGAACTACGGAATTATTTTATTCAAGTGGATTACTTGTCTTTTCGGATATTCATGCACCGACATGATGATGATGATGATGATTAAAGAGGTTTTAACATTCTCAGTTCTTTCGCCTCTAGCCTTACAATCAATTTAGAAAACTTAAATTAAGCTATAGGCCTTGAGAAAGTTCTTTTGGGAATCCTCGCTGTCACTGCCGTCCGGTCACTAGCTGAATGGCTGATCGTGAGTGAAGCGAATATATTTTTTCCACCGGCATCATTTTTACATTTTTCTTAACCACCTCAATCTAGCTTTGATAACACATGAAAAGAATAACAACGTGTGCGTGTTATGTGAAAATTCAGAAGCATGAAAATGGACGCGGTGCCTCAACCGAATCAAATTGCATCACTGTGTGTGTTGGATCGATAGCACGAAGGCGGTGAAAATGTGTCCCTGGACGCTGAAACTTGCAAGTCAAGAACGGATTTTTTTGGAGAAATAGTTCTGAAAAGAACTGAGGAATTAACTCCTTCTGTTTGGTTAAAAATAAAATGAAACACGTGCCGATAGAAGTGAGGCATGAACACAAATGGTGTTTTCATTCTGCTGATGCGAGACTGAGTTTGACTAGAGCGAGACCAATATTTATATAAAGGGTTCGTTTTTTTCCTCTGAATAGAATGATATGTACGGTGGATAGTTCCGATTGTTTTCGCGGTGGTATTAATGAATGTAAATTGTATTCCAGTGCTATTCTAGTCGCTCGGTACAATTTGAGAAGCACAAGTTGAGCCAATCAAAACGTGGGATTCAGCATGTTTAGATAATGCGTGGTAGTTTACCATTACTTAACTGTTTATCTAAAAATATATAATTTTCTTTTTTGGGGTGGTAGATGCGTAGTAAAATTTCCAATCAATTAATGCGGTCTATTCAGAAATGGCTATGTGTTTAGGTTCTAATTTTACCACCTTTTGAGGTAATAACATAATTTAAGCGATCGGTTATTCTTCAAAAAACGTTCACAGTCCGAAAGAGTCAGTGTTGATGACCGTTTCTATACAACTTATGTCATCTCTAATATATTTGATTGTGACGGTGAGTGCCTGGCTTGCACAATTCACCCGAAGATATCAAGAGGAAGCATTCCTTGTACGGGATAAGTCATTGAATAATACGAACGCACCATCAAATGAGGCGAAGGTAGTGGCAATGGCTAGTAGCAGTACCTCCCTTTTACGGCGCTAGTACTTCATCGAAAGTATTGACTAATGATTGCATCTCCCGCCGCGAATGTCGTAGGACAAACCGAGACATTCGCACAGAGCACCACTCGTGGATTGGATGTGATTATTTATAGTTGGTGTGCACGCAACGGTTTCAACGGTATGATTCCTCCATAACGCTCTTTGGGGTGCACAAATGCATGGCAGTGAAACGGGATTTTTTTCCGCGACTATCATTTGCAACTTCTGCAGCAGCGGTTCATGTGTTGTTCCAGCGTAAACAACCACTGTGTGACAACATTGCTAATTGAAAATGCAAGACAAAATAACAAAACCCATTTCGAATCACCCGGATGAAAGTTGTCGGCGAAGAAAGTGCAACGAGCTCCAAAGTCTTGAACGTGTGCGGGACGAATGCGATCTGCCGTGATGAATATAAATGATGTGGCGAGAGAACAGAGTGACACAAGCAAGACTTGCGATATGGAATATGTTGGTTAGTTGCTAACAAACTGCCTGACGGTTAACAAAATTGTTCTTTAAACATTTTTTTTATCAATACAGGTCGGACTCGATTATCCGGAGACTCGATTGTCCGAGATTCGATTATCCGGAGTATTTTATTTTTGATTTTCGGAAATTTTGAATAATTTGTATAATAATTCCATATTGAATAGTTAATATGGGTATCACATGAAAGGGCTTAACTAGTAGAATGCAGTTATTTATGAAAAATGCAAATCCAAAATGGCGGATTTCATAGTTTCTCAGAATCCCATCAATATGGGTATCAAATGAAAGGGCTTGACTAGTAGAACACAGTTATTTATGATAAATACAAATCCAACATGGCCGCCACCACAAGGTATGCGCCATATATATATTTTTATACAACCCCGTCAATATGGGTATCGAATGAAAGGGCTTGACTAGTAGAATATAATTATTTACGAAAAATGCAACCCCATCAATATCATCAAATGAGAGGGCTTGACTAGTAAAATACAATTATTTATGAAAAATGCAAATCTAAGATAGCGGCGACTACAAAATGGCGGATTACATATTTTCTCAGAACCCCATCAATATTAGTATCAAATTAAAGTGATCGACTGGTAGAACACATTAGATCATGAACAATCCAAATCCAGGATGACCGTAGGTCCCAAATAAACCATTACTTTGATATGGTTCCATTCAGCTTGCCCTGTTTGTATGTATGTTTGAGAAAATTGACCCCGTTCCTGTTGACTGATTGATCTGAAATTTGGAACATATCTTTAATTCTACTGTCATTACAAAACCGCTAAATTGAATTTTTCATGGAACATCTTGAAAAATTCAATTTGCCCCCTGCTAAAAAATGACTGAATGGCTTGACTTGGAGAATACACTACACTATGAACAACATAAATTCTAAAAGGTCGTCGCCACAAAATGGTCGACTATGTTTTTTTGCAATCCCCTCAATATTGGTATCAAGTGAAATGATTTGACTAATAGAATACAGTATATATAAAATATTCCGAAGAATGTTAGGTAAGAAATAAAAATAAAAGAAAAATAATTTCTGAATGGTTCTAATGTAGAGAAGTATACTGATGATACAGACAATTCACCAAAACCAGAAAATAAAATAAGTAAAAAATCTTTTTTAACGGTTTAATGTACTAAAAGCTAGAAAAATAATTAGACAAGTAGCAGTTAGTAGTTATCACATTCGTTCCTTCAATAAATTAGGGCAATGGTGAGACTAAAATAAAATCGTGGGGTATATGATGAAACAACTAACTGTGGATAATAAAAATCCAACGTTTATTTCTTACCTAATTTTCTTCGGAATATTTTCATGATGAACTGTATTTTATTAGTCAAATCATTTCATTTGATACCGATATTGAGGGATTGCAAAAAATACATAATCGACCATTTAGTGGCGGCGACCTTTTTGAATTTATGTTGTTTATTATGCTTCGGGTTCTCCAAGTCAAGTCATTCAGTCATTTTTTAGTGACGGCCTAATTGAATTTTCCAAGATCATGGAATACGCAGTTCTATAATGACAGTAGAACTAAAGATATTTTCCAAATTTCAGATCAATCAGTCAACAGTTTTCTATTAATTTGGACCAACCCTACAAACATTCAAACATACATACAAACAGTTCAAGCTGAATGAAACCATTTAAAAAGTAATTAGTTATTTGGGGACTGCGGCCATCTTGGAGTTGGTTGTTTTCATGATCTGGTATGATCTGCTATGTAAGTACTAGTCGAGAACTTTCTTTTGATAAGGTTTTGATGAGGTTTTGATTGATGGTTTGATGAGGTTTTGAAAAAAATATATATGGCGCCATTTTGTGGTGGTGGTCATTTTGGATTTGCATTTTTCATAAATTACTGTATTTTACTAGTCAATCCCTTTCATTTGATATACATATTGATGGGGTTCTGAGAAAATATGTAATGCGCCATTTTGTAGCGGTCGCCATCTTTAATTTACATTTTCCATAAATAATTGTGTTCTACTGGTCAAGCCCTTTCATTCGATACCCATATTGATGGGGTTTTGAGAAAGTATATACATAATCAGCCATTTTGAAGCGGCCGTCATCTTGGATTTTCAAGATAATAGAATACGCAGTTTTATAATGACACCAGAGATAAAGATGTGTTCCAAATTTCAGATCAATCGGTCAACAGGAAGGGGGTTAAATTTCTATTGATGTGGTACAGCGCTACATACAAAGTTACAAAGTTACAAAGTCACAAACGTACAAGCGGGTCAACCTAGATAAAATCGTTTAATAAATAAGTGCAAATCATTATTATATTACGTTTACCGAGAGAAAATTCGTTTTTTTTCATGACTCGATTATCCGGAGTGAAAAAAAACTAATACTCTGGATTATCGAGTCCGACCTGTATTAAGTTTAAAGTTATTTTACGAATTATTCCTTGAGAAATAACACACTGGCTTAACCGCACAACAGTCCGTTCTGATCAGACCTCCTTCGACTTTTTTGACTACCGGAAATTACAATTTTCACTATAATGTTCTATGCGCTCTCTAATGAACAATCGTAATTTTGAGTGAATGAATGAATTCGTCCATATCTGACAGTACCAAAAATAGACAGAAACACTTCCTTCAATGTTGACAGATCACCAGTGCCACAACTGCCTGGTACTGTGATCAATTGGACGAATTGAATATTTAAAAAAATCATCTTGTATGGTAACCATAGAATATTTATCATGTCAAGTGAATGATTCCTTAGTGGAGCAAATTTGTCCGCCGCTGAAACGCTCTCAAAGCTCTGTTGTCGCGGTGAAGCAGGTGATACCCCTTTTTTTGCAAGCAGCTGGTAAAAACAAAAAGCCTGTCGTCAGAAATAATTGCCCGGTGACTGACTTCTTACGATAACCACCGTGGTAATTTCTTGGGGGTCCAGCGATCATGGTATCCCCCAATCACCGGCCTCCTGACAGGTGCAAGATAATCAATTTTTGCCGTACCGGTTCTCCACACACTTATTCGCATTCAGAGATATGTTACGGCAGCGGTGCGCGGAAGCGACAGTCGTCCGAACCACCGAATCGACCAGTCATTTGGCTTTTGCGTTGGTTGCTGTATCAAGAGTTAAGTAATCTCGACAGGCCGCACAGATGATCGGGAAGTGGCGCAGTGGTTGGCGTTTTTTTTGGGTTGGATGGTCGGCGAACGCCGGCGGCCAAAGCTGTAAATAATGGCGTTAAATCGCCGACCCACTGACAGATCGGGCGGTCTTTCTGTTTCCCGAACTCCCATCATCCGATTTTTGTGCGTTACATAACCATTGGATTGTGCATTGATTTATGATCGTTGGTGTGTCATTCGTTTTGTTGTCTTCTAGAAAATTAAAAAAAAAATTTTTGTTGATGTTAGCGATGAGTGCTTCTATCCAATTCTTGAGGTCCGGTAAAACATTAAAAGAAAAAATCGAAAATACAATTGTGGCGAAGTGTTTTCAGCATAAGCTGACAAGTACTGACCAGCATTTTCCTGTCCAACGGAAAAAGGGGAACCAAAATCAGCATACCCATCGGACATGGCAAACAATCCAATCAGTTGGTAACAGTTGGAAAAATCATTATCACATCCAGCCCGAGTAGAACATTACCACATCGTTTCCGCCTGTTGTTTCACCCCGTCCCAATACACTCTCAGATCGCAACATAAAAATGGATGATCTTTTTTTTTTGCACGCTGCATGTGCCTTCACCTCATCCCCCCCAGCTCTTAGCAAATAACATTGTTGTTTACCTCTACCATCGCGGGATGTACACAAAATGTGATAATGGTTCGAAAAAATATTGAACTCTCGTTGTCGTTGATTTTGAGGTGGATCGGAAGGGGGATGTTGGCAGTGAACATAGACAGGCGAGATAAAATTGTTTAAACATGATATCTCAGCGCACGCGTGCCGCTCGGGGTGACAGTTCCTGGAGGTGCCGCGTGTGTTCTATTGGTGGAATTTAATTCCATTCACCTCTCCTGTTCCTATGTTTTTTTTTCACGGTATTTTTTACCGCAACAAGAATTCAAATGCACTGCTCTGTCGATGGCAAACGAACGATATATATTTGTATCACAAATTGCGTCGTTTGCATGTTTTAAGCGCGATAGTCGCGATTTTTGACGTGGGACTACGTCTAACCGGAATATATGGAGGGTAAAATGAAAACCTAAACACAGAACATGCAGGAAAAAATGAAAGATTTTGAATGCGTATAACTCGAACATTTCTTACTGGGTCGGAAAGATGTTTGCATCAATTGATAGGGAATATTCCTACGCATCTATCGCAACAAGCAAAATGTTATTTTTCTTATGATAAACAATTGGATAACTGTGAATTATTAGGTGTTATCTAAACGCTCTAACTGCTTCGTTTTGATTGGCCCGATTTACGGTTTCCCTAACACAGCCATCAAAACCAAGCAGCCTTGGGGAAATCGGCATTGTAAATACATGAAAGTAGGGGGAGCTTTTGTTCCCACCGAAATGTGTTCCCTAACTGAGATTTCTAAACCAAGGTGCCTGGAGGAAATCGGCATTTCAAATTCATGCAAGTTAGGGGTATTTTTGCTCCGACTGAAATGTGTTTCCCTAACACAGATTTCAAATCCATGGAGTGTGGGGAAATCGGCATTGCGAATTCATACAAGTCAGGGGTATTTTTGTTCCGACTGAGATGTGTTTCCCTAACACAGACTTCAAATCCATGGAGTTTGGGGAAATTGGCATTGCAGATACATGTAAGTCGGTGGTATTTTCGTCCGGCAGAAATGTGTTTCCCTAACACAGACTTCAAATTCATAGAGCTTGGGGAAATTGTCATTTAAGATTAGAGATTTAAGATTTAAGTGAGCTGCTTATTTGGAAAAGCTCTTCAGCTCAATTGATTTTTGCAGTTGTCCACACAATTGCATAACTATCATGGGACATTTTATAGTGTGCATTTTCTTAATAGACGGAAAGCAGAAAAATAAACGAATTTAATTTGTAATTGTACACAAACTATAACTAATATGAATTCTAATAATATAATATACAACAAATATTGAATGCTGAAATCCAACATAGAAGATGCTTAGGATATGCTGAACTTAAAAAACAGGAGAGCCAGCAGAAGCCAAATAAAATGCCTCCAGAATAATTGGCCGAGACAACGTTTTTATGATAAAACTACCGAGATATTATTTTTGCATCCAAGGATATAAAAATAAACCCACTAATAGGCGCAACGAGAAATAATTCTTCGGGATGACAAAGGTAACAAAAGGACCATTATCAATCATCAGAATTTATGGCGGGTGGTTTTCAAATTTTTTTTATTCAGCACGCAGAAGTAAATTTATGTGTTTCCACAGTCATGTTTAAGTAACAATATAATAAGTAATTTCATTTACAAGCATATAATAATGTTTATTATATTGTTTGACGATGTAAGAAAAATTTCATGAAGTAACGAACGCTTGAATATCTTCAAAACAAACACCTTTTTTCTATCTGGCATCTCTGCTAAAGCTAAAGAACGAAGAGGGACACACGAAAACAAACTGACGTCATATCATAAAGCGCGGGAGACGAAAAATTCCCGACGAACACATTCTCTGCAGCTTTTGCGCTCCACAGCTATACAGTTCTTCAACTCAACAGCTCAGCAGCTCAACAGCTCAACAGCTCAGCAGTTCATCAGCTCTCCAGCTCCGTAATGAGCTGCGTTGTTTTGATTGTGAGCCGATCCGAATCCGCTCACTATGATAAAGCGATTCGAATGAACAGCTCATGAGCGGATGGCACATCTCTATTGCAGATACATGTAAGTCGGGATGTTTTTGTTCCGGCTGAAATGTGTTTCCCTAACAGACTTCAAAACCAAGTTTTCTGGGGAAATCGGCTATGCAAATAAATGCAAACTGCGAGTACTTTTGTCCTCGCTTACCTTTGTGCAGACTGGAATATGTCTGTCCTAACACGATCTTCTAAACTTAGGAACCTGGGAAAATCGTGCAGACACTAGAAGCGAACGAACTTTTCAGTTTTAAATTCGCGGTTTGAGAAGTTCGTACGCATGATAGATGTAAAATTCAGAGGGAAATGTAAAATAAAATAATCGTTTGATAATTCTTCCGTACATATATTTTGTCCTAGGCATCATACCAAACGTAAAAGGTCTGTCATTAAATTTACACTTGTAACGAAGAACATAATCTATCACAATTACATGAATTGACCTTACATGACATTATACAATCTTTTTGCTCACAAAGCAAATATATTGAATTCAATTGAATTTGGAAACTGTTTCATTCAATCAAGAATTTAATCAATACAAACGAATGATTGCTAAGCTAAGTCCCACGTCAACCTTGCGGTTATATCATAGATATAACCCACCCATTTTATTTCTGCTAGGGAGCGCTTATCGGCGCCTGTGATGTGTTTATGATTACTGATAAAAAGAATACAACGTTGGTTCGAACAAATGTATAATAACGATGACGCAAAGTGGAATATATACTAGATTTGGTTAATCTGGTTTTCAACGGATTACGTTACGAAAACTTTGTGCCTATAGTTTGAAATGGTTGAGCATCTATAGACGAATTTCATGCCAACTCGTCTTAGGAGTTGGCAGCACCATCTCTGATAGTAGTGAAACGTTGTAGGTGTAAAGATATAGGTGATTTAAGCAACTTTGCATGCTTGAAATATTCGAAAAACAATTAGACTACTTTTTGGAAAAAGTAATTTTTTTTATCTTAATTTTTTACAAAAATTTATAAATTAAAAACTATGATACCTACAAAATTCTTGTCAAAGGATAAAATGTAGGAAATTGTTTAAATTTTCACTAAAAATTACCAAGAAAAATTTTGAAAAAAAAATTCGCTGACAAAAAAGTTATTTTAAAAATTAAAATTCATTTATCTTAAAAACGTATTTTTTTAAATACCCAGAAATATATATATATGAATAGCCCTTAAAATTTCCAACAAGTCGTCCATACATCGGAAGATGGGCACTTTTACAGGGAAAAAGATTTCGAGCAACAACATTTTCATGTTTTCTTTGAAAAAAATACAACTTATCCTAATTTTGTTTAAAGTCAAGATAGCGATATAGTGTATTCGACAAAGTTTTAGATCTTGTTGAGGTATAAACTTTGGTCGAAGACATCAACTTTCTATCTTTTATAGTTTTTTATATGAAGACTCCTGAAAATAATAATGTTTTGCTCGTAACATTTTTGTGTGTAAATTCTAACCTTTGACAAGTTCTTGACATGTTTCTAAATAGAGAAAAGTTAGCAGAGCATTTTAAATGCGATAATTAATAACAATTATTAATAACCTAGCACCCTCGTTTCAAAAAACTCAAACTCGCACCCTAGTACAGATTCAAATGTGACGCAAAAATACAAAGGCACTTTGTGCATATTCTGAAGATGCACGGTCACAAATAAAATATTGACGGTTTGTCGCAGCGAAAGCTGTTGTGCTGTTCTTTTCGTCGATGCGCAATGCTATTGGTAAAGGAATATTAAAATGGTGTAGCCTGTTTTGAAAGGAATTTTAAAGCAAAAAGAAACAAGTTTTTAAATCAATAAGTAACAAGCATATAACGCGTAGACATTTTATTTTTCGAGTTAAGTGTTTATCATACAATTTCTTTCAGTTATTTAGGAGTTATTAACGCTCAAAATCTTGTTGCAACGGCGTAACGCTCTCATTTTAGAAACTTTGAACTTACACCTCAGTATAGAAATGAAAGACGTTGTCCTACGTTAAAATAAAATTTTGTTTTATTCAGCACTTACTCATAATCTTAAACGCAATCCAAGACTCTTGAAATAATAAATTCAAGCAAACATTCGATAGATTCTGCATAATTCTGAATTTGTGGAGGGATGAAACGCATTTCCTAAAGGCTAAACTAAAAAATGTCGCTAGTTACGACTAGTTTCATATTCATACATCTCGTGATTGAGGTTTCACTATTCTATAAAATAAAAAAAATGATGATGATCTTTCGAGTAATAGAAATTTCTTGGTTGAATGTATGTATTTCAATAGGATGCTTAATCACCTAATCGTATGTTCAGTGCTGTCATAAAAACTGAAGTTTACTTTCTACCCGCATGAGTGTTTTGATAATTTGTAAAGGGTGTGTCACATCAAATTGCATCACGGAAAAAACGCTGTAGAAATTTAATTTTTAGGAATTATATCTTCTGCTTTCGCTTATAATCAGATAAGAGTGTATAGATCACGTTGGCCATGCTTCACTGCCAATTTTTCGTAAATTTGGAAAAATGTCGTCGAACGAAAAAGAGCGTCGTGAATTAATCCTGTGCACTCATTTCGAGAATCCGGAGTTGTCACATCGGGACATCGGTAAGATGCTGGAAATCGTCCAATCCACGGTCAGCAGAGTACTAAAACGATACTTCGAGAACCTAACCATCGACCGGAAGGTGAAGAACGGCAAAAATGGATGCTCCGTCAGTGAAAAAGATCACAAGCGCGTAGTTAAGCAGTTTAGACGTGATCCGAGAAGTTCGGTCCGGGATGTCGCCAATAAGCTGAATTTGTCAAGTTCATTCGTCCAGCGGACCAAGCAGCGGGAGGGCCTGCGTACATACAAGGATCAGAAGGCTCCTAACCGCGACGAAAGGCAAAACATGGTGGGGAAGACGCGAGCCCGGAAGCTGTACACCGAAATGCTGACGAAGCCGCATTGCCTAGTAATGGACGACGAAACCTACGTCAAAGCGGACTATCGTCAGCTGCCGGGCCTGTTGTTCTTCTTCGCAGAGGACAAATTCAGCGTTCCGGAGGAGATTCGCAAGCAGAAACTATCCAAGTTTGCCAAAAAGTACAGGGTGTGGCAAGCGATCTGCTCTTGCGGAAAGCGGAGCGCCCCCTTCGTGATGACCGGCACGGTAAACGGGCAGGTTTACCTTAAGGAGTGCCTACAGAAGCGCTTACTACCACCATTGAAGCAGCACGAGGGCCCGACCATCTTCTGGCCGGATCTCGCGCCGTGCCACTATTCAAAGGACGTGTTGGAGTGGTACGAAGCCAACGGGGTCACCTTCGTGCCAAAGGAAATGAACCCGCCCAACGCGCCGGAGCTTCGCCCAATAGAGAAATATTGGGCGATTATGAAGCAGGCCCTCCGGAAGAACCTAAAAGTTGTCAAATCGGAGGCGGACTTCAAGAGAAAATGAATTTCTGTTAAAAAAAAACTACAACCTGACGTTGTACAGAACCTTATGGACGGGGTAAAGAAGATGGTGCGAGCATACGGGCTTGGGCTCGAAGTATGAATAAAAAGAAAATGCCTAAAGTTGTTTAATAGTTTTTATTTTACTGTCTAAAATTTTCAAAAGGATCGGTCTACTGGGCGAATTTCTACAGCGTTTTTTCCGTGATGCAATTTGATGTGACACACCCTTTAGTTCAAACAATCCCTCTGATGATTTGTAGTAGAAGATTCATTTGAAAATAATAATAGTACTTCCCAGACGAGTATCAATCAACGGCGGTCCACTCATCCCCTGTCGAGCTTATCAGTGAACAGCTAATGCCACAATAAATCATAATCATGGAGTAGCCGGAAGTGATGGGGGTTTATCGCCGCATCCCAACAGCCGCTGCACCGGCTTACCGGTTAATTCTATTGGCACCATAAACCATTCAATAACGGGCGCCGATTAAAGCAGCGCGAAACACGGTAAACAAACGGAGCAAACAATAATCAAATCAATCCAAACACGTCGGACTGATTGAACAGGAGCGCCACGATGGTCGCCATCATCAATTGAAACGCCCATTGATGGAGGCTTTTTGGCCCCGAGGACATCACATGTGTGCTATGGGGTTCCCAAATGGACTGAAATGTGTACTTTGGATGGATTTGCGGAACGTGCAACTCATAGGAATTTCGAAGTTTTCCATTTTTTTTCTGGCCGGTCAAGTGACTTGTTTACACAATCATTCCGAGTACATCGAAACTCTCGGGAACAGAACAAGGACGAGAGACAAACTAAAAACTCCCCAAGTACTTTTGGAGTGTCAAGGAAAAGTTACATGCACTCGAAGTTTGACCATTTTATAACCGATGACAGACCCATGCGACACAGGTTGAGAAAAGTGGATGAAGTGAGTTCACCCCTCATAAGTCTACCCTCTTTCTGTTGATCGAAGAGGAGATGATGGTCTAGACTCTAGACGATGCTGAAGTTTTCCGAACCAAAATTTGGCCATAAAAATTCCGGTCACGTTTTTGGTCCACTGCACAGACACAAGAGTGCAACAGCAGCTCTCAATTCTGGAGAAACGAGGCAAAATGTATATGTTTTCCACCCAAATGGTTTTCCCCTAAGGAGCGTGTTACGTAATCACAAACCGATGTTGACCAGATTTATAAACACGTGCTAGAGAGAGTTCTGTGGTGAGAATTGAATAACGTTGAACGATAACCCGTTTGTTTGAAAATAGTTGACTCGCAAAAGTGATTTATGGAAGGAATGAATATATGATTCAGAGCAATGAGATACAATAAAAATGCCTTTCTTCATTTGTTTCTTTCGCTTCAACTAGAAACATTTTCGGTTGATTAATTTTAGTCTATCGGATTCTGTTACGTTCTGGTAAGCATTATTTTTGAAGATAGATGGACCAAAGATAAAGCGCACCAATTGATGTCACGCACTATACAACATCTCTGACGATGCGAGTTATTTTGTAGAATGAAAGTGTTGCGCAAAAACTATCCAAAATTGCTCCCATAAATTGCTCTGATGAACGATTACGTCGCGCCGTATGAACGCGCCATACAAATGAAACACAAATTTCTGCATTACTCGAGAATTATTCAAGCAAATGAAACCAAATTTGGCATGTGGAGGTTTTAGGGTGCAATAAATGTTTCTATAATGGTATGACACCCCTCCCTTTTCTGGAATGGTCCCATAAAGGGTCCCATAAAAATATTACACATATTTTAACCGAAAATATTCCAATCAAACATGACAATTGAAAATTTTCGGAAAACTCTGAAGGAAAAAGGGAAAATTTGGAAAATTGAATTCCCATATGTTCTACAATTACATAGTGACAAGGGCTGTTAGTCCATTTGGTGTTTGCGCTAGCAAAATTGATCTTTGTTCGAAACTGGAAATGGATTTTAATGTGATGAAACGCACTCCTATATCTTCTTCTATCTATACCAAAAAAAAAGGATCGCCGGATGTGTCGATAAGAGCAGAACTCGAGGAAGGAATTTAACGATTTAGGGCTGTCTTTATTCTATCATATTTTCTGTATAAAACATATATTCCATGTAACGGAGAAACATGTTATTTTCAAGTGGTTGAAAAATCTTGAACGAGAATTGCGTCTGAAATTAATCTAATATTATAATGATGAGTTTTGTTAGAAATACTAGGAATTTTATAGTAAAAGGTAAATTCAACGGGGTCGATTAGAAGATCAATCAATGAACAGTTCTGCGATTGGACCCATGAACTTGCTCATAGTAAGAAAACGTGGATGTTTGAAGGTATTGATAACAAAACACAAATTTTGGGCGGGATGAAGTTTGCCGGGTCAGCTAGTTCGTAATAAATATGCTGGGATACGTTACAAAGTGTTGCTCGTTGCATATGAGAACTCTCATGATAATTTGCATAAAAAAAAATCTCCCGTGAAATGTCGAACCGCGCTAAATCACACGTTTTGATTGGCCCGATTTGTGCTTCTCAAATTGAACGATCCAAAAGGAGCAACCAGAGTAACAGCGAAACACGGCCTGGAGAAATCGGCATTACAATTACATGCAAGTCGGGTACACTTCTGTTCCCAGTTCCTTAATACAGATATTTAAACCAAAGAACCTGAGAAAATTGGCATTGAAGATAATAACGGCGAATGAATTTCCAAGTTTAAGGTCTCTATAGTATAAATAGTTCATGTTTTTTTTTCCAAAAACGTTTATTAATCAGACTCAATTACCTATTATCTCACGTTTACGGAGTCAAATTTCACCTTAAAATATAACTTATTTTGTATATAATTAAGACTAACAATTTAATAATAACTAAATCTAACACTAGATTAATTGGACAGGATTAGGATTTAGGACTAGGATGGCGCGAGTGGGGTAGTTTGGTTTGATGAGGAGGGAAGGAATCAAACAGAGATATCATTTCTTTTGATAAATTGGTAAAGAGAAAGCATAAGGTTGATGTCGCGACTAGCTAAGATGTCTCTAACCGGTAAGTCGGATTGCCTTCCTAGTACCCTGAGTGAATCCGATAGGTGAGCCCTGGCAGAATGAAAGTTTCTACAGGACAGGACAGGACTCGATGTCATGATAACCATCACCACAAACGCAAATATTACTATCAACGATCCCAATGCGATACAGATGTGCATCTAACAAGTAATAATTAGACATGAAAATAGTTGATGTTATTATGTTATAAATGGAAATAGAAAAATGGAAAAATTGAAAAATTTAAAAGTGGAAAAATGGAAAACAGAAAAAAAATTGAAAAAATCGAAAAGAACATAAAAAGGAAAAAAGGGAAGAGGCGGAAGGGAAATCAAAATATGAAAATTCGGATTGAAATATTGAAACATTGAACAATTGCCAAAATGCAAATTTTTGAAATTAGAAATTTAAAAATTTAAAAATTTAAAAATTTAAAAATTTAGAAATTTAAAACTTTAAAAATTTAAAAATTAAAAAAAAATAAAAGTTTTTAATTTTTTAAATTTTTAAATTTTTAAATTATTAAATTTTTAAATTTTTAAATTTCCTAAATCCTAATCCTGTCCAATTAATCTAATGTTAGATTTAGTTATTATTAAATTGTTAGTCTTAATTATATAGAAAATAAGTTATATTTTAAGGTGAAATTTGACTCCGTAAACGTTAGATAATAAGTAATTGAGTCTGATTAATAAACGTTTTTGGAAAAAGAAAACATGAACTATTTATACTATAGAGACCTTAAACTTGGAAATTCATTCGCCGTTATTATCTTCAATGCCAATTTCCTCAGGTTCTTTGGTTTAAATATCTGTATTAGTGAACTGGGAACAGAAAAGTGTACCCGACTTGCATGTAATTGTAATGCCGATTTCTCCAGGCCGTGTTCCGCTGTTACTCTGGTTGCTCCTTTTGATCGTTCAATTTGAGAAGCACAAATCGGGCCAATCAAAACGTGTGATTTAGCGCGGTTCGACATTTCACCGGAGAATTTTTTTTATGCAAATTATCATGAGAGTTCTCATATGCAACGAGCAAAACTTTGTAACGTATCCCAGCATATTTATTACGAACTAGCTGACCCGGCAAACTTCGTCCCGCCCAAAATTTGTGTTTTGTTATCAATACCTTCAAACATCCACGTTTTCTTACTATGAGCAAGTTCATGGGTCCAATCGCAGAACTGTTCATTGATTGATCTTCTAATCAACCCTGTTGAATTTACCTTTTACTATAAAATTCCTAGTATATCTGACAAAACTCATCATCATAATATTAGATTATTTTCAGACACAATTCTCGTTCAAGATTTTTCAACCACTTGAAAATAACATGTTTCTCCGTTACATGGAATAAATGTTTTATACAGAAAATATGATAGAATAAAGACAGCCCTAAATCGTTAAATTCCTTCTTTGAGTTCTGCTCTTTTCGACACATCCGGCGATCCTTTTTTTTTTGGTATAGATAGAAGAAGATATAGGAGTGCGTTTCATCACATTAAAATCCATTTCCAGTTTCGAACAAAAATCAATTTCGCTAGCGCAAACACCAAATGGACTAACAGCCCTTGTCACTATGTAATTGTAGAACATATGGGAATTCAATTTTCCAAATTTTCCCTTTTTCCTTCAGAGTTTTCCGAAAATTTTCAATTGTCATGTTTGATTGGAATATTTTCGGTTAAAATATGTGTAATATTTGTATGTGACACTTTATGGGACCATTCCAGAAAAGAGAGGGGTGTCATACCATTATAGAAACATTTATTGCACCCTAAAACCTCCACATGCCAAATTTGGTTTCATTTGCTTGAATAATTCTCGAGTAATGCAGAAATTTGTGTTTCCCTTAGAGAGGGGGGAGGGGTCTCAAACTATCACGAAAACCTCCCCTGCCCCAAAAACCCCTACATACCAATTTTCATGTTGATCGGTTCAGTAGTTTCCGGGTCCATAAGAATCAAACAGATATAATAATTTAAAAATTTAAAAATTTAAAAATTTAAAAATTTAAAAATTTAAAAATTAAAAAATTGAAAAATTGAAAAATTTAAAAATTTAAAAATTTAAAAATTTAAAAATTTAAAAATTTAAAAATTTAAAAATTTAAAAATTTAAAAATCTAAAAATTAAAAAAATTAAAAAAATTAAAAAATTTAAAAAGTGAAAAAGTGAAAAATTGAAAAATTAAAAAATTGAAAAATTGAAAACTTGGAAAATTGAAAAATTGAAAAATTGAAGAGTTGAAGAATTGAGAAATTTAAAAAAAAATGAATACAGGGCGGACTCGATTGTAAACAGTCTCGGATTTCTTTTCACTGTATATAATCGAATGCTATACATAAACGAGTGAAAAAAAATTATTCGTTTTTTATATGTATATGTTTTGTTTTTTGAATATAAAACAAGAATTTTATTTTTAATTCAATCCCTAAAAGTCAGAAAACACCTTTCTCAAATGAAAAAAAAAATATCCAGAATTTCTCAGTAGGTGATAGACGATCATATTTGATGAAAAAAACTTGTACTCATATGTTCGAAGTTCAACAATGACAGAGTTATAGAACTTTTTATTCTATTTCGGACTTTGCTGCCTCAAACTGGGTCTATATTAAAAAGTACGCTACGGAAGACAATTCTGTTGGTTTTATTTGAAAGATAAGAAAATTTAGTACAGGATATAGTAGTGGAACTTCTAAATTAGTGGAATTAAATAGCTTTTCGGAAGTAAAAACTTTTTTTTTTTTTTTTTTATCTTCGCTTATTTTTCGTCGGCCTATTTCCGCCACTTTAGTGCCAATCACCGACATCAGGGAGGCGACTCCACCTGTTCCTACCTATCAGACTCAACAACTCATGAGCCGGGCCAACTTCTTTTACTTCCGCTCCGAAGGAAGACGTAACCAGAGATTTTTCGCCTCAGAAAATCCCAACGACGCCAGCTGGGATTGAACCCAGGCCGATCGGATTGTGAGGCTGTTACGCTAACCATACAACCACTGGCGCCGTCCACCGGAAGTAAAAACTTAAAAGTTAGTAATTTTCAATTTGTTTTTAATTATTTTATTCTGAAAAGTCATATTGAACTTGAATGTATCTATCAATTAAATTAAAGCGCTCTAACCGCTCTACAATTTGTTCTTTGACACTCAACTTCTATCTTTCTTAATTTCGCTGCAATATCGATATGAAACATTTCCTGGTGAAAATTCAAGCAAAATATTCAAAAATCACGATTTTTTCCTCGCTGTATATATAATAGCAACTAAAATTTCACTTTAACGTTGAAAGGTTACATTTTTGCTTAAAATAAGTCATATTTGACAAATGTAAAAAAAAAAATGTTTTTTTTCAAATTGGAAATTGAACAATGGAAGAATAAACATTAATTGTTTATTAAATTTGAAAAATTGTTGTATTAAAATTGAAAAATTAAAAACAATTGGAAAAATTAGAAAATGGAAAAAACGGATAAATGAAAATATAAAAACATGGAAAAAAAGAAAAACTGAAAGTAATAGAAAAATGAGTAAATGGGTAAATGGAAAAGTAGGAAAATAGACAAATGGAAAAAATGAAATAAAAAAAATGGGAATATGGAAAAATGGAAAAATGGAAAAATGGAATTCCATTATTAGACTAATGGTATAATGGAATAATGTAATAATGAAATAATGGAGTTAATGGAAAATGTAAAAATAGAAGAATGAAAAAACCGGATAAATGGAAATGTGGAAAATTTGAAATATGGCAAAAATGGATAAATGGAAATATGGAAAAACGAAAACATGAAAAATAAGTAAATGGAAAAATGGAAAATTGGGAAAAAGGAAAAATGGAAAAATGGAAGAATGAAAAAATGGAAAAATGGAAAAATGGAGAAATGGAATAATGGAATAATAGAATAACGGAATAATTCAATAATGGAATACGGCGCGGACTCGATTATATACAGTCTTCGATTTTTTTTCAATGTATATAATCGAGTCGAAAAAAATTTTTTTTATTTGTTTTTTATGCACATATTTTTCGTTTTTTGGTTATAAAAGAAGCACTTGATTTTTGATTCATCCCTTTAAAGTCATAAAATACCTTTCTTATAAAAAAATCTAATTACTTCAGAATGTGATAGAGGATCATATTTGATGATTAAAATTCTTTTACGCATATGTTCGAGTTCCAACAATGACAGAGTTATTAAACTATTTCTCTGTTTCGGGCCCTTTTTGCCATGAACTGGCTCTAATTCCAAAATGACGCTACGTAGGACGATTCTGTTGCTTCCAAAAATTTATACAGGATACAGTTGTGAAACTTCCAAATAAGTGGATTTGATTAACATTTTAGAATTGAAAAACTTCAATGTTTGTAATTTTTAAGATGTTACTCTTAATTTCATCCAAAAAATACATAATAAACTTGAATATTTCCATCAGAAAATTGAAGCTCTCTAACACCCAACTTCTATCTTTTTCAGTTTCGCCGCAATATCATTTTCAACAATTCCTGGTGAATCTAGAATCTACCAAATCACGATTTTACTTCACTGTACTCGTAATAGCCAATTTACTTTCACTTTAACAATGACCGATTTCATTTTCTCATGAAATAAGCCATATTTGAAATATAAAGAAATTTTTTTTTCGAACCGTATATAATCGAGTCTTAAATTGTATATAATCGAGTCCGACCTGTAATAGAATATTGAAAAATGGAAAATGGGAAAATTGGAAAAATGGAAAAATGGAAAATGAAAAAATGGGAAAAAAGAACATACGAAAAAATGAAACAATGGAAAAATTGAAAAAATGGAAAAATACAAAAATGGAAAAATGGAAAACGGAAAAGTGGAAAAAGGAAAAAAAAGGGAAAATGGAGGAATGAAAAAAAATATAAAATTGATTAAAATAGAAAAATTGATACATGTGTTCCAAATGGAAAAATTCAAAAATTCTAAAGCAAAGAAAACTAAAATTGAGAAAATTGAAAAAAAAAATATGGAAATATGGAAAAATGGAGAAATAGAAAAATGGAAAAATGTTAAAATGGTAAAATGGAAAATTGGAAAAATGGATTCCTACGACAAAAAAAAATAAACAAACCATACGCTTCGACCAAACTTTTGTCGTTCCACTTTCTATGGCAGCGCTAATGTTTTTATAAATCATACAGATTTCATTCAATTGTGAACGCATGTAGAAGTGCAATTCGGGATGAGTCTCTTCGTCGAGCGAATTTGTGGATATATACGATAAGCATGCTTCATCGAATACAACTTGCAAATAATAATTTCTACGATTTAAACACCATAACGATCTTGTCAATGAGATAAAGAAATACAGGGAAACTTCGATATAACGTACCCTCGATATAATGTACATTTTACCTCGATATAACGTACACATTTCAAAAGGGTAAAGAAATTTTTTTTTCAATATTTTTTTTTCTGATAGAACAATGAATTATCTGTATTGTGATGCTAAAACAAGTTTTGTACCTTCAACCTGGTTTTGTGATTCCGAATTCTAAATGAATCAAGCTTTAATCAACAGTACGAAGGAAAACATCATGAGAAAGGCTGGCTTCGTCTTCTGATTGAAGCTATTCATTAACTTTACTAAAACAGCAACACAATAATGTATTGTAGACTACGCTTGTGAGTACTTTATTATGCTTCGATGAAATGTACAATTCGATACAACGTACAATTTTGAAAGTGAAATGTACGTTATATCGAAGTTTACCTGTATGATAAAGGACTACGTTTTGGCTGAGAAATTCGTAAATTGTCCAGAAGGTGGACGAAGGTTGTATTTAAAGATGGAACACATTTTGAGTGAATAATCGTTTAATTGTCTGAACAAAAGAATGTGTTCCATTGTCACAAAAAGGGTAGAATTAAATTTAGATACGAGTAAGAAAAAATGTCTCAATTCACTTTGCAGCAACTTTTTTTTTCGAAATAATGTAGTGATGCACTATGTTATGAATTGTTACTGCAAATATTCAAAAGTGAAATAAACTTTCTAAAACAAACATTTCGGGTATCCAAACCAGAGACGCAGACATCATCAATATTTCATTCCCAACGCACGACTAATTATGAATCGCTGCAAACGCTGCGAATGCAGTTCACGGGAAAATCGTTTATCTAATCATTCCGATGGCATCATTAACCCGCAGTGATTTGTTGTACGGAGGATTCCGAACAATTTCTACAAAATCCATCTCTATACGATGGACCGCCACCCATCCCCATATGGGAGGGGCGGGTTTCGGTTTTTTCTTCGGAAAAGTGCGCGCTCCCATGATTAATCGCCAACCGCGTCGGGTAGTGTCAATGAGTGGAAAATTGAATTGATCATACATGTTACAAACAGAACGGGTTTAAACTTCCCCCCCGGCGAATGGTGTAATTTATCATCTGTAGTGGCAGACCGCCGTTGTTCGAGGAAATGGGAAAGAAAATGGCACTCTTTCGAGTTAAGCGCTGGGTCAAAAAAGGGAAAGATTTTTTCTTCCAGCATCCTCGATTGATTGTGTTCTCCAGCTGCAGGACAATAACCGACCGTTCGTCCCGTTCGTTCTTTGTTCATACTCGCCTCCGGGTCTGGAATAATTCTCCGGACTAATTTAGCATATGGGATAATTTTTTATTCGCTTCGAGTGGGAGAAGCGTCATTTGCATCACTTGTCACAGTGATTTATGGGAAGCTTGAAACGCTGCGCCACCGTTGGCGCCATCGGCGGATTTGGCGAACATATGTTTTGCCGCACAATAATCTTGTCCCAAACACCAGCAGAATTGTGTTTCCGAGCGAAAACGGAGAACTTCCCGGGCTTCCATGACTGATGGTTGAGGGTCTGTTTTTTTAATGAGTCACCCTTTCCAATTTTCCCACTTCCAACCGGAGAAAGGAAGGATGCAATATTGATTTCTTCGCAGTCTGTCTTGTCTTTCCTATTCCAGCGAAAAAGTGAAAAATGTGGTCCGGACCATCAATTTAGTTTGCCGTCGCGCCTTTGTCGGACGGGGTTTTTCCGCTGAGAAAAAGTGACTGTCGTTCAACCCAAGAAAAGGGATGAAACAGCTCCGAGATATCGGAAAAAGCGATGGGAAATGAGCATTTGATGATATGCTTTGTTTCCTGTTTTACGTCTTACGCCATGGATGGCGCTGACGCCGTTGATTCCTTTCGGTTTATCGTCGCAATCGTCATCGTCTACGATTTCACCACCGATTTCGCAACATCTAACGTCAGACATTAATCATGCCGTCTACCTCCTGAGAAAGAGCTTCGCTTACATGGAAAATTTCATTGCAAAATCGGTTAAAGGGTGTGTCACATCAAATTGCATCACGGAAAAAACGCTGTAGAAATTTAATTTTTAGGAATTATATCTTCAGCTTTCGCTTATAATCAGATAAGAGTGTATAGATCACGTTGGCCATGCTTCAATGTCAATTTTTCGTAAATTTGGAAAAATGTCGTCGAACGAAAAAGAGCGTCGTGAATTAATCCTGCGCACTCATTTCGAGAATCCGGAGTTGTCACATCGGGACATCGGTAAGATGCTGGGAATCGTCCAATCCACGGTCAGCAGAGTACTAAAACGATACTTCGAGAACCTAACCATCGACCGGAAGGTGAAGAACGGCAAAAATGGATGCTCCGTCAGTGAAAAAGATCACAAGCGCGTAGTTAAGCAGTTTAGACGTGATCCGAGAAGTTCGGTCCGTGATGTCGCCAATAAGCTGAATTTGTCAAGTTCATTCGTCCAGCGGACCAAGCAGCGGGAGGGCCTGCGTACATACAAGGATCAGAAGGCTCCTAACCGCGAACGAAAGGCAAAACATGGTGGGGAAGACGCGAGCCCGGAAGCTGTACACCGAAATGCTGACGAAGCCGCATTGCCTGGTAATGGACGACGAAACCTACGTCAAAGCGGACTTTCGTCAGCTGCCGGGCCTGTTGTTCTTCTCCGCAGAGGACAAATTCAGCGTTCCGGAGGAGATTCGCAAGCAGAAACTATCCAAGTTTGCCAAAAAGTACATGGTGTGGCAAGCTGTTCTTGCGGAAAGCGGAACGCCCCCTTCGTGATGACCGGCACGGTATACGGGCAGGTTTACCTTAAGGAGTGCCTACAGAAGCGCTTACTACCACTATTGAAGCAGCACGAGGGCCCGACCATCTTCTGGCCGGATCTCGCTTCGTGCCACTATTCGAAGGACGTGTTGGAGTGGTACGAAGCCAACGGGGTCACCTTCGTGCCAAAGGAAATGAACCCGCCCAACGCGCCGGAGCTTCGCCCAATAGAGAAATATTGGGCGATTATGAAGCAGGCCCTCCGGAAGAACCCAAAAGTTGTCAAATCAGAGGCGGACTTCAAGAGAAAATGGATTTCTGTTCAGAAAAAAACTACAACCTGACGTTGTACAGAACCTTATGGTCGGGGTAAAGAGGAAGGTGCGAGCATACGGGCTTGGGCTCGAAGTATGAATGAAAAGAAAATGCCAAAAGTTGTTTAATAGTTTTTATTTTACTGTTTAAAATTTTCAAAAGGATCGGTCTACTGGGCGAATTTCTACAGCGTTTTTTCCGTGATGCAATTTGATGTGACACACCCTTTATTACACCATAAGGCGGCGTGCGCTGATTGACCCACCATGAGCTCTGAAAGTCATCCACAGGGCGATCTAATAAACCTCCCCGATCTGGATGGAAATCCGAAACGCGAGAGAACGGATTGGATTGCGCAGTATAGTTTTACATTCACTCGTCTCGTTTTGCCAGTGATGCTTTGGGATGATGCCATTCGGAGTAGGAGGTGGCGAAGGAGACCGGCATACGGAATGTTTGGATAGCTGCTGCTGCTGTGTGATTGCACTAATGTATCTCATTAGTTATCTCATTACCGGGTGCGCTGGAAATAGTTTTCCACCGCCTATGTGCGCGTGTTTGTTCAGCTCCCTTTTCTCTCTCATTGAGATGAAAGGAAAAGTACGCCACTCGGATTCATCGAAGTGTTTTGTTTTCTTGCGGTTGGCGCATACAAAATCGATTTCGACTATTTTTGCTGTAATGAGTTTCAAGTATTTCGAGCCGTTACTGCATTGCGAATTGTTTCGGAGCCAATTTATATCTGGAAAATTGCTGTAGAAGGATTTCTAATCGAAAGCAGAAAAATTTCTAGTGTTGAAACTAAGCGAATCTACGAAACATGATATTCCATAACCTCCATTTGCTGTAAAAGGATCGAAAAACGAACAAGCTATTCGAAAGTCTCTATTTATTTAAAAATTAGTATTATCGATGAACTCAGAAAAAGGGAAAAAAACAATGCAGCACCTTTCGTAGAACGGCAACAGAAAAACAGATCCAAATCGATAGTATGGTGGCGGCGGGGGCGACGACACTAATCGTAGCGGAACAAATTTCCATCCTCAGTTTTTCCAGCGATGAACACAGCTCTCACCGCAGTAAAATATCTTCTTCAAATCTGGATTATAAAAATGCTGTACTTTGGCGCCACTTCCATCCCGAAATTGCGAAAATTGAATGATCAATCGGAAAAGCCTGAAAACAATCCTAAATTAACACAAGCCCCTTGAAACTGTTTATTTCATTCGTTACATTGTTTACTTGTATCACTACTCCCGTCGTATATGTGCAAAGAATGCTATATCCTATTAATTCGTGTATTTTTAATCAGAATCCATCCATTACTTGAAGAAATATCAACGTTCAAAATCTATGCACTTTTTCCTCCTAAAACGTTTAAGTGGACCGCTAGCTTGAAAGATGAAGTAGAAAAAACGTGTCCAAAATTTGTTAAAAAGGGGTAAATATACGAGGTTCTATTAAAATCAGAGTTATTTTTTTCTCTTCTTGGAAGATCCTTTTTCATCGAATTGCTCTTTTCGCAAAACCCGTATAGTGGTTCTCAAATTTTCGTGAAAAATTGTAGTTTAATTCCTTATCGCAAAGTATTGGACCTATATTTAGTATATTTTTAGTAGTAGTATTTTTTCGTTAAGGTAACCATTTCAATTTTATGGTGGTCCGAAAAATCATTTTTCTCCCATTTTTTCCAAAAATAGCTTTTTTCAAAAATTCATAACTTTTGAACCGATAAATAATAATTAATAACCGATTCAGATGATCGACATAGCAAATTAAAGCCAACTAGCGGTCTTTTTTAAAAATACTATACTCGCAGAAAATTTGAATTTTTTCTTGTGACTATAGATTATATTAGGTTGGGGAAAAAGTAATCAATTATTTTTGGGTGAAATTCCAGACTATTTTTATTTTGCTTGGGATTGTTTGATTTGGGTCAAATATGCACCGTTTTGTTGTAAAATTTGTCAATCAGGAAATTTTACAAAGCGAGGAAAAGGTGGTAATCGCTTGGTGCCAGTTCCGGACTATATGGTGGATGCATTAAAACATCCCAATCAAGCTCTCGGAAAAGCGTGGCCTTGCGCTTTCCTGATGGAACTAAAAACCTCTCCTGTTGGCCAATTTTGAACGTTTCTGGTCAATTGTAAGCTTCAAACGGTTCACAGTAGAGATCTTAATTTAGTGTATTGCACTAAAAAAAGTAAAAAAATATAAGAAAATAAATTTTAAAAACAATTTAAAAAATGAAGAAAAAATTGAAAAATAAATCAAGTGTCACGTGTTCTAGTTTCAGCGGTCTAGCTTGCATTTTCGCATTTATAAAAGAAAAAGTGTAAAATGTACCGAATTTTCTCTTCGTTGACTTCCATTGTTAACACCCTGTAGCTCACAACTAAATGGAGCAAACACAAAACAGCAAAAGAATTGTTTTTAGTGTGAAATGTTATCTTCACATACATGAAATTGCATGATAGATATTACGCGAGATATTGATCACTAAAGCCAGCTATCGAGAAAATAATGGATAACTTTTTCCCCAACCTAATATTTGTTTTTTATACTTTACCTGGTCTCGGGACCAAATGCGCTATTTTTTTATATTTTATATTGGAAGCTGAGGATTTCTCATATAAAAAAAATAGGAGATTTGTTCTTTTTCGTTTTTGAGTTATGATTTTTCCAAATTTACCGATGATCTAAAAAATCATTCTCCCTCTTTTTTTTCTCCAAAAGAAATGCTTTTTCAAAAATTCATTATTTTCGAACTATTGGTCCGATCCAGATAATCGACATATTAAATTGAAGTCAGTGACCAATGAGTCTTTTTTGAAAAGATGTTACACTTGCCGAAAAATTGGATTCTAGTTGCATAGGAATATTGAACGAAGACTGAGACCATGTAACCCTTAAAAACCAAATACAATAAAAAATCACGAAAACAAAATCCAATTGTTTCGCAAGTGTAATATTTTTGGATTATTGGATTAATTGGATTCTATTTAACGTATCGATAATTTGGTAAATCGGTCTAGTAGTTCAATAGTTATGAAATTGTTTTGGAAAAAAATAAAGAGAAAAAAAATAATTTTTTGGACCATTGGTCAATTTTGAAAAATCACAACTCAAAAACGAATTGGAACACATCTCTGATTTTTATGTAAATATAGATATCTTCTTCTTCTTCTTGAATGGCGTTAACGTTCCCTGTGGAACTTTTGCCGTCTCAACGTATTCATTAACTAGCGTCGTTCATTAATACTTGGTTGAGATTTCTATGCCGAATAACACGCCTTGAATGTACTCTAGAGTGGCAAGCTCTAGAATACGCGTGACCACAGTGCAAGCCGGAAGAATTTTCTTTGACGAAAAATCCCGCAACCAGAACGGGTATCGAACCCGAACACCCGGCATGATAGTGTGGGACGCTAACCACTCGGCCACGGGTGCACACAAAATATAGATATAAGTTATGTAAAAAATCCTCAGCTTTCGAGAAAAAAATATTAAAAGATGTACTGCCCTTGGTTCCGAAACCATGCAAAATATGAAAAATTAATACAATCGTTAATTACGAAAACAAAACTATCAGCTAGTACAATATTTTTAAAAAAAGATCAGCTAATTGGCTTCAATATGCTATGCCGATCATCATAATCGGTCTAGTAATTCAAAAGTTATAATTTTTTGTAAAAAGTAGTTTTTGGAAAAAATGTAAAAAATATTTTTTGGACCACCCTAAAATCGAAATGGTCACCCTAATGAAAAAATGAAAAAAAAGGGTCTAATGTTTAACGATAAGAAACAAAACTACAAATTTTCAAGAAAATGTGAAAATCACTATATCGACTTGGCATGGAATGGCTGCATACAAAGAAGATCATATGATAAATGACTGATATCTCTGTTGTGCCAGAGATATTATGTCTATCATCAAATGTCTGATGGCTTTCTATAAAAAAATGTAGGGGTTCCCGTTTTAGTTTTTTCTAGCATTTCAATTTCATTCAAATGAAAGCCGGTTTTGTCGGTTTTGGTTCTTTGACACACGATCAAAATTGATTATGGAAATTCTTGCTTATTATTTATTCCTAAAAAACGTAAAACGGAGAAATTCCATTTAAATTTTAAATTTATTCCATTTTCATATTTCCTTATTTTTTCCGTTTTTCAATTTTTTAAATTTTATTTTTCATTTTTCTTATTTTTTTCAATCATTTAATTTTTTGAATTTTAATATTTTGAAACTTTCTTTAAATAAATTTTCAAATTTAGTATTGAAGCAATTACGACAATTATGAATTGGTAGTCCTTTAGCAAACAACCAGTCGACGAAGGCTGCGAGGGCGTTCGAGATAGCCTTTCTCAAGGCTGAGAGTTTAAGTTTAGTTTTCAAAATTGACCATTTTCAAGGCTGGGGACGAATGAACTGCAAAACTGCACTCTCTCTTTCTTCAATGTTTGGCTCCACTCTAGCTCGTTCAGCCAACACTATGTGTTAAAGCTGGGAGTTAATTTTTTAGTTAATTTATTAGTTACTAGTAGACTCGGCAAATTTTTTCAGCCGCAAAATGTATTTTTTTCTCTCTCGTACATTCGCGATCAATAACAAACGACGACTCGCTAATTCGAATTAGTGAATGAACAGAACCCTTTTAACACTTTCGACGCCCCGTCACCCAGATATGGGTGACACCTTCCTCGTTCGAATTGAGTAGGATTTTTAGAAGGAATTTGATAGAATATGCACCTAAATGTAACTATAGGATATGAAGAAAAATAATAAAATCATAACCATAATATTATACTGTTTATACTATACTTTTTATTAATTTATAGTACGGATGGTCTGTACTGCAGTTTTTTGCAAAACCCCTTTAATATGACTTTGGCATGTGTTATTGTCATCAATTCGTCTTCAATTGAAAACAAACATTGCTAGATCATGTAAAAGTTATCTACAAACTAAGTTTGATCGTCATTTAATAATTTAATCGCAAGTTGGGCTCTGCAAGAAACTCAAAAACGTTGCCTTGGGCGACGAACTAACGAATAAATATGCGTTTAAATTCAACGCTTAATTAAAAAATTGTGTTTTTCTAATTTTCTATGCAATGCAATTTTTTCTAACCATTTTTTTCCTTTTGTCATTGAAAAAATGGTCAATCTGCCAAATGGGAAAAAATGAAAAAAATTAAATTTTTCCAATTTTTCAAATATTTTATTTTTATTATTCTCATTTTTCAATTGATTTTTTTTTGTTTTTTTGTCTATTTCTTCATTTTTATTTCTGCCATCTTTTAAATTTCACATTTTTCGAATTTTAATTTTTTTTTGCGTTTTTAAATTTTTGTTTTGTTTTTTAATAATTCAATTTTTATTTTTTTCAGTTTACCAGTTCTTCTTTTCCTTATTATTGTTTTTTTTATTTGTATTTTTCAACTTTACTATTTTTCCATCTTTTTTTTAATTTTCAAAATTGAATTTTTTTTTCCATTTTCATTTTCCCATTTTACCGTTGTTCATTTCATTTTTTATCCAATTTTAACCTTTTTTTGGTTTCCAATTTTCCATTTTTCCTTTTTTTTAAATTTTTTAAAATTGACTATTTTTGTAATTTTTCATTTTTCCCATTTGTTTTAGATTCTCAATTTTTTTAACTTTTGCCTTTTATCATTTAACGCTTTCGTCGCCCAGCGCGATTCGTTCGAGTTTCTTGCGGGGCCTAAATTGCACTGTCAGTGCGCTAGAGATATAAGCGGGCAACGATAATAATGAATTCCGGTTCGATTCAGAACTACTTTTCTGTTGAATCCGAATGAAATCAATCTGGTTAGAAAACTTATAAAAATACTTTTCAACCAATTGTACAGTGTTGGCAATGACAATAAAAAATGAATCTCAACCCAGATCTGGGTGACGGGGCGATCAAAGTGATAATCATTGTATCATTTTTGTATTTTATCCATTTTTATTTTCTTCTCCATTTTCAAACTTTTGAAATTTTTCAGTTTTTATATATTTTTTAATTTTTTCGTTTTTTTATTTCACCTTTTTATTTTGTTTTTCATTTTCTCTACGTTTTTAATAATTCTTTTTTTAATTTTTTTTATTTTTCATTAATTTTAGTTGAATTAGATCTCCTAACATTAGAAACCTTTGTCCGAAAAACATGATAATAGAGCTCCAATTGAAATGTGATTTTCGACGAAGTTGTTTCAAATTGAATTATCTACAAAAAAGTGAAATTTTCTAATCTTTCGAAATTTGATCAAAATTGAAATATGAAATTAGGTTTGACAGTTCGAAAATTAATAAAGTGTGAAGATCCTTATTTTGAAATACATATAAAAGTTTTTATGTAGAATTTTTAAAATTTAGAATTAGTTCTGTTTTCCATTTTTTATTTTTTATTTATCCATTTCCTATATTTCCATTCTTCCATTTTTATTCTTCTGTAATTTCACATTTAAATGGAGAAAATGAAAAAAAATTGAATAAAACGAAAAAATAGAGACATATAAAAATGGAAAAAATAAAAGTGGAATTTCTGCATACTACGCTCTTTGGGAATGAATAATAAGCCAGATCTGGAGCAAAATAAAAGAATAAAGTGTGAAGAGACGTGTTTTGATATACATATGAAAGTTTTTATACATATTTTTTTAAATTCAGAGTTAGTTCTACTTTCTATTTTTAATTATTCATTTTTCCATCTCCTATATTTTCCATTCTTCTATTTTATTCTTTTTTATTTTCAAGTTTTTTTTCATTTTCCCATTTTTTCATTTTCCTATATTTTCAATTTTTTATTTTCCCATGATTAATGCTGTTTAAGACTATTTTTTTTCAAATTATTACCGTGTTTCGAGAACATATGTGCAACTAAATCGCGGTTGCATCACATAAATTGTTTAATTTTGATCGATAAGTGATCAGTCATTTCTTGATGGATTTACGAGAGTTTTACACCAATCGATTGGGACACTCTCTAACCATTCATTGTAATGCACATAATTATAAAATTGTAGGATATGATTGAACTTTGAGCTTCTGGCGTCCCATACAGTTGTATAGGCCGCAAGTCGTTTCCCCATTTTTTTAATGCTTATTGTTATGGAGTCTACAACAAAAAGTTGTTTAAAAATTAATGAGTTACACAAAAAATGTTAAAAAATTGTGATGTTTCGAAATTTTGATAAAAATTTAAAAATTAACTCTATTTTTATAAACGGATATGATACCACTGTACGTCATAATGTATGTAATGAGGTTTAACAGACTGAAAATTCATAAAATGTGAAGGATTTTATTTTAAAGTACTCATTATTTTTTATTATTTTGAGTTTTGAGTAAGTGTCCACAGTGTATTGTTCACGGTTTATTCGTCAGTTTTGGATCTTGTTTTTTTAATCCTCGAGATAAGCTTGTGGCCAAGTGCTTGTTAGAGTTTTAGTAAGACAATTCGATACATTATGAAATATCAAAATATTATTTGAGAGTCAATTCGCTTACAGGAGGTCCTCGAAGACTACGATATTTTCTAAATCTAGATCTTTACTCCTGTCACGTACATTCAAAGATTTTGCTCGTGACGAGTTTGAGGAACCGGTATCTTAGAAACGTGTTATGCATGCTGTATAAAAATTCACATTAGAACAGTTCATGTTGTTATTTCCATTCTTTAGTTTTTTAAATTTTTTTTCATTTTTTATTTTTATATATTTGTTACTTCCTCATTTTTTCTATTTTGTCCCCATTTTTTCCACTTTTCATTTTTCCCATTTTTCAATTTTTAATTTTTTCATTTTTTAAAGTTTTCAGTTACAAATTTTGTTTTTTTTTATTTTGTCCACTTTTTCTATTTATGTATTTCATTCCTTCAATTTTATATTTACAATTTTTATCTATTTGAATTTTTATCTTTTTTTTGGCAGACTTATCTCACTTCTTAACTAGGCGAACCTAGCCAGAATTTTCACCTGCCCCCGGGCTTCTGAATGCCAAAGGGGGACTAGGCTCTGCGGAATGCACGTATCTGCATGCTCGTGCTGTTTTAGTCCTGACCGAGGAATTGTCGGACAATCGCGCAGGTGCTAAGGATGACCGACTTTTGGATGCCGGCCAATTCCTTCTCGATGTTCAACACCTTTAGCGCTTCCAGAAGTGTCTTCGGGATAATTCCAGTTCCAGAGAGAACGACTGGAACAATTCTTGGGACCTCCCTTAGCCCCCACAGTTCCTTGAGCTCCACGGCCAATGGTCGGTACTTGCAGATTTTGCGACCGTGGGTCTCCTCCAGATTCTGGTTCAGTGGAATAGCGACATCGATGATGGTGACTTTGCGGTCGCTCTTGTCGTAAACCATTATATCTGGGCGGTTGTGGTGGATCGAGAGGTCGGTCAGAACAGTGCGATCCCAGTACAGCTTGAAACGGTCATTTTCCAGGACAGGTGCAGGCAGGTACCGGTAGTTTGGTACGTTGTCTTCCAGTAGAGCACATTGGAGCGCCAGTTGTCGATGAACAATACGGGCCACGTTGTTGTGGCGCTCGGTGTAGGCTGCGTTGGCCAAAACGGGACAGCCTCCCATAATGTGCTCTATGTTTTCACCTGGTTGATGGCACATCCGGCAAATGTCATCAACGTCTTGATGCCAGACGTACCGCCTGCAGTTTCTCGTCGGCATTATCCTGTCCTGGATGGCTATCATGTCGGCTTCTACTACTGAAGAGAGTTCACCACGCGTTAGCCACAGATTAGATGCGGCCTTGTCGACGTGTGGCCGGTCCAGTTGATGGGGGTGGGCACCATGCACTGCCTTCTGCTTCCAAGCTGCAATCTTCTCCTCCACTGTCTGCAGATTGCAGTTGAGTTGGTACTCCGCTTGCGCCAAGTGCAGAGCGCTGTATCCTCTGTCGGCGGCGCAGACAGCCCGGTATAGCGCGTTTTGGTTGGCGCGTTCTGCGAAGTACTCGCGCAGTTGTCGTACCTGGGCAACACACAGTGCAGAAATGTCGACGATTCCAAGTCCCCCTTCTTTGCGTGGTAGTGAAACTCTCTCCAGTGCCGATTGAGGATGGTGCATTCCGGCCTCTTTGAATGCTTTCCTCATCCTCCTCTCAAGGTCCTCTAGGTTAGTTTTGCTCCATTTGACTACACCAAAACTGAAGGTCAGCAGGGGAACCGCGAATGTGTTGATCGCGCGTACCTTGTTCCCCGCGTTGAGGAAAGTCCTCAGGACACAGTTCACTCGACTCAAGAACTTGTCTCGCAGCTCCGTCTTGATGTCGGAGTGGCGAATCCCGGTGAGCTGTCGGAATCCAAGATATTTATAGGATTCGCCACGAACCATGTCTCTTATAAACACGCCGTCATAGACCTCGTAGCCTCCGGATTCGGTAAGTTGTCCTTTCAGCAGGTGGACACAGCGACACTTGTCGAGGCCGAACTCCATACAGATGTCCCTGCTTATGTCTTCGACAACCCGGATAGCTACACCTAGACGCTGACGTGAATCAGCGTAGACCTTGAGATCGTCCATGTAAAAGGTATGGGTCACTTCTTCGTGGGCGCCGTCGCCATACCTTATTTTATAGCCATGACCGTTTCTATTGAGCGTCCTACTGAGGGGGTTCAGTGCCAGACAAAACCAAAGCGGGCTGAAAGAGTCGCCTTGGAATATCCCCCTCTTTATCTGCAGCGTTCTAGACTGCAACACATTTTCCCCATCACTGAGGTGCAGAGACGTACTCCACTGCCTCATCGCATGCTGCAGGAACCTAACGACGACGGGATCAATTTTGTAGAGCTCCAATACCCGGACGAGAAACGAGTGAGGTATGGAGTCATAAGCCTTCCTGTAATCGATGTAGGCCATACTTAGGTTCCGCTGGTTATATACCGCCTGGCCGACTATGGCTGCGTCGATGATGGCCTGGTCTTTGCAGCCATGCGTATTTTTCCTGCATCCTTTCTGCTCTTCTGCGATGATGTGATGCTGTTCGCAGTGAGCAGAAACTTTGGCGGTAATTATGCTGCTCAGTATTTTGTACAGACTCGATAGGCACGTTATCGGTCTGTACTTTGATGGGTTCAATGTGTTGCTGTCTTTCGGGAGGAGGAAGGTGACGCCACGGGTGGCGAATTCAGGAAGGTTGTGTGGGTCACGTAGCACCTTGTTGAAGCACTCAGCTATCTTTGGATGTGCGACGGTCAGCTTCTTGTGCCAAAAGTTCTGGACACCATCGGGGCCCGGTGCTGCCCAGTTCCTCAGGTACCGCGAGGCTTCGCGGACATCGTTCTCTCCGACGATGATAGCTGGCATCTCTCCAATTTCACCACAACTCTCCTCCTCCCGTCTTAACCACATTTGCCCGTCGCGATGTTCTACTGGGGTCTCCCAAATACCAGCCCAGAAGTTCGTCACATCGCTAATATCTGGCAAACCTTCGCGGTAGTCGGGCTTCTCGTCGCTAATGTGGTCGTAGAACGCTTTTTCGTTATCTCTGAACATCCGATTTTCATAATCACATAATTTCATTTGAGGGGATTGCAAAACATATATAGCCGACCATTTTGTGGCGGCGACCTTTTTGATTTTGTGTTGTTCATAATGTAGTGTATTCTCCAAGTCAAGCCATTCAGCCTTTTTAGCGGTGCCCAAATTGAATTTTTCAAGATCATGGTACACATAGTTTTATAATGACAGTAGAATTAAAGGTGTCTTCCAAATTTCAGATCAACCAGTAAACAGGAACGGGGTCAATTTGCTATTAATGTTGGACAATCCTACAAACATTCAAACATACATACAAACAGGTCAAGCTGAATGAAACCATTTAAAAAGTGATTAGTTATCTGGGGACTGCGGCCATCTTGGATTTCGATTTTTCATGATCTGCGATGTTCTAGTCGAGCACTTTCATTTGATACCCTGAGACTGAGACCACGTTTTTTATATATTTTTTTATTTTTCATTCGTTTTCCTTATTTTTTCTTTTTTTATTTTCTCGTTATCTCGTTTTTCCAATTTTTAATTGTTTCGTTTTCTTATCCTTCCATTTGTTTCGAATTTTCTATTGTACCGTTTTTCTTTTTTTTTTATTTTAACATTTTTGCAATTTTTTAGTTTTTACATTTTTCCCATTTTTCAATTGCTCTATTTTCTTATTTTCCATTCTAGTTTCCAGTTTCTAATTTTTCCTTGTTTTTTCTTCTTTTAATTTTTCTATTTCTTTCTTTTTTTTTCTTTTAAGTTATTTTTTCAAAATTAGGAATCTTTCTGCGAAAATAAAGAAAAGAGTGTTGTTTCGAACTTTTGATAGTTATGGAAAAAATACTATCTCTATTTTCACAAATAGAACTGGTACCGCAGTACATCATAATGGGCATAATGTGCGTCATAATGGGTTTAACAGTTCGAAAATTGGTAACATTAAAGGGGTCATGATTTAAGTTGAATATATAAATGTTTTCATATATTTAAAAAAAAACTTCACTTCAACATTTCCTAAATATAAATTTTATGTTGTGTCCAAGTGTTTGATATTGGGTGGCAACGTCTCCACGTATAACGCAATAAAAGACTTCTAGTCCGCGGTGCAAAAACGTATAAAGATATTTCAGTATGGAAACTGTAGTTCTCTTAAAAAAACTAACTTTTCAAATATGTGCAAATAGGCAGAAACCATACTGACAAGTTACCTGAAAGGTCTAGAAAACTACGATGGTCGATAAACTCGTCAAAAATTTTCAACGCTCGCAATATAGGGCCTATTGTACTTTTTTGTTGTAGGCGCTTGCTTCGAAATTTGTTTCTGAATGCGGATGCATTCTCAGAATATGCACAATGTTCATATGCTCAGTGCAGTCCTTGCAGCAAAGCTGAAGGAACAAATTCGCAGCATAAGTTGCGCCTTTGCACCGGGCGAGGGTATAAAAGAGATGTAATTTGCGATTTTTATTTTAGGCTCAATCCAGCCAGCGTTTGCCCCTATAATTTTTTTTTCCAATCTGCCTACTGCCCATGAGAGAGTTGGGTTTCATCTTTCAGTTGCGTGTGTGTGTTTGTGGGAATGGGTGTGTATGTTTTTATTTTGATGAGTGTCAACGCAAAACATTTTTTCTATCCGCCAAAAATAAACACTTGAATTGAATTCGAGAAGCGTTTCACTCATTCACTAATTAGAATTCGAGTCTCTGTTATCGACTCGAATAGAATTTTAGTTTTTGTTAACATAGTTTTTAGCGAGATATTGTAACCATTCTTACCTATAAAAAAAAGTAAACAGACCCTTCCAGTAAATGGATGTCCATAGAGCAATTCCAAAGGAAATCGTCATAAAAATGCAGATTTTAGAAACATGTATTTTTGATTTGTATGAAAGTTTGTATTCCGTTTGGGTTGGAGGAAATATGAGTTTTCCACAGCAATTGAGAATTTTTTGACTCAAGTGAAACTTTTGAAAAGGGCGTATCGATTTTAGTAAGATAAATCTTTGACAATTTATATCTCAAAAATTATGAGTCGTACCGGAATAGTGTCTTAGAAGGAGTTTTAGAGTATTGATTTTAAAACGTGAAAAAAAATATACGCTGAGAAAAAAATCAGTACTCTTTTTTCATTTACAAAAAAAAACTTTAATTTTCAATATCTAAAATATATATTTTAATTATTTTTTTTCTATGTTTGTGAGTAACTTTGTAACTTTGTCTGTAGCGCTGTACCACATTAATAGAAATATTACCCCTTTCCTGTTGACCAATTGATCTGAAATTTGGAACACGTCTTTATCTCTGGTGTCATTATAAAACTGCGTATTCCTTAATCTTGAAAATCAAAGATGGCGGCCGCTACAAAATGACGGATTATGTGAATATTTTCTCTAAATCTCATCAATATGGGTTTTCCCAAAACTCTATCAATATTGGTATCAAATGAAAGTGGTCGATTAGTAGAACATAGCAGATCATGAAAAATCCAAATCCAAAATGGCCGCAGTCTCCAGATAACTAATTACTTTTTAAATGGTTTCATTCAGCTTGACCTGTTTGTTTGTATGTTTGAATGTTTGTAGGGTTGTCCCACTTTAATAGAAAATTGATCTCGTTCCTGTTGACTGATTGATCTGAAATTTGGAAGACACCTTTAATTCAACTGTCATTGTAAAACTGCGTATTCCATGACCTTGAAAAAATCAATTTGGCTGTCGCTAAAAAATGACAGAATGGCTTGAATTGGAGAACACAAAACATAATAAACAACATAAATTCAAAAAGGTGGCCGCCACTAAAAGGTCGACTATGTATTTTTGCAATCTCCTCAATATCGGTATCAAATGAAATGATTTGACTAATAGAATACAGTACATCTTTAAAATATTCCGAAGAAAATTAGGTAAGAAATATACGTTGGATTTCCAATACCCAAAGTAAGTTGTTTCATCATATACCGCACAATTTTATTTTAGTCTCATAATTGCCCTAGATTAATGATGGAACGAATGTGATAACTACTAACTGCTACTTGCATAATTATGTTCTAGCTTTTAGTATATTAAACCGTTTTACTTAAAAAGTTTTTTTAACTTATTTTATTTATTTAGTTTTTGGTAAATTATCTGTATCGTTTGTTTACTTCTCTACAATACAACACAACCTAACTTTCTTCGGAATATTTCGATGATGTACTGTATTCTATTAGTCACATAATTTCATTTGAGGGGATTGCAAAACATATATAGCCGACCATTTTGTGGCGGCGACCTTTTTGATTTTGTGTTGTTCATAATGTAGTGTATTCTCCAAGTCAAGCCATTCAGCCTTTTTAGCGGTGCCCAAATTGAATTTTTCAAGATCATGGTACACATAGTTTTATAATGACAGTAGAATTAAAGGTGTCTTCCAAATTTCAGATCAACCAGTAAACAGGAACGGGGTCAATTTGCTATTAATGTTGGACAATCCTACAAACATTCAAACATACATACAAACAGGTCAAGCTGAATGAAACCATTTAAAAAGTGATTAGTTATCTGGGGACTGCGGCCATCTTGGATTTCGATTTTTCATGATCTGCGATGTTCTAGTCGAGCACTTTCATTTGATAACCATATTGATGTAGTTGTGAAAAAAATAAATACGGCGCCATTTTGTAGAGGCCGTCATCTTGGATTTACGTTTCTCATAAATAACTGTGTTCTGCTAGTCAAGCCCTTTCATTTGATACCCATATCGATTATTTAATATGGAATTATTATACAAAATAAAAAATAAAACACTCAAAAATAAAATAGTATAAAATAGAGAATCGAGTCTAAAATTTCGGATAATCGAGTCCGACCTGTATATATTTTTTAAGAAAATTTAAAAAATTAGTCCAAGATGGTAAAACTATTTTTGACAAACTTTGAGGAACATCTAATTTTTATGAATTTTCGAAACTTCGAATTTTTGTATTTTAACAATAATTTTTAGCCACAAATTATGAATTTTTATGTGATTTGAAATAAAAAAGCTCTTTTCCAATCTCCTTCTAAATGCAGTCATTCTCAAGATATCTAAAAAAATATTTCTAATTTATTCTCTTTTTTATAATGAATAGGCTCTTTTAGTATGTTTGTCGAGTTTAGAACGTCATGTTCATGAAATTTTATGAATTTGCTTATAATTTCCAACAACTTTCCTAAATTCATCATTATGGTAAAAATATATATGTTTAGGGGTTACCCATGTTTAGGAGTTTTAACTCACATGTCTTCAAATGTTTTTCAATGTAACTTCTAAACATATATTTTTACCATAAGGTTGTATTAGGGTGCCAATGAAAATGGTCATCTCTAATTTCAAAAAGTTACCTCATAAAAAATGTTCACCGCCTCGAAAAAAATACCCTATGCCAAATATTAGCTCAATCGGACTCAAGGGAGAATGGCGCAAAGCGTCAAAGTTTGAGTTTTTTGAAAATCGAAAAATTACCCAAGGGGGGAGTAAAGGAAATCGTGATTTTTGAAAAAAAATTGATGCCAAATGTCTTAAAATTGCATTAAAAGTCGAGATCTAGTGTCACCTCGAAAAAAGATTTTTTTTGTCAAAAATCGACACTGAGACTTAGTTTTTTTTCGGAGTACGAAACGAAACGTATAGTTTTGGGTACCAATAAAAATAGTTATCTCGATTTTTCATTCGGAACTTGCTGCGAAATGTTGATTTGCACGATAATATACCCTTTGCCAAATATTAGTTCATTCGAACTTCATTTATTAGTGTCATAGACGTAAAAATTTGAGTTTTCTTGGAAAACAAAAGATCACCGAAAATCGGGGTTTTCAAAAAAAATTGTTGGTCACAAATGTCTTAAAATTGCATTACTCGTCGAGATTTATTGTTACCTAGAAAAAAAAACTTGTTTGTTTTTCCGTCTGAAAAGTAGAGTAGAAGTAGAATCTCGATGTGTCATGCAATTTTAAGACATTTGGCACCAATTTTTTTTTTGAAAACCCTGATTTCCGGTGATTTTTTGGTTTTCAAAAAATTCATATTTAAACGTCTGCAACACTAATAAATGAAGTTCGAACGAACTAATATTATCAGTTCTCAACAAGTCCCGAATGAAAAATCGAGATAATTATTTTTATTGGTACTTAAAACCATATGTTTCGTCTCGTACTTCGAAAAAAAAAAAACAATTCCCAGAGTGTCGATTTTTGATAATTTTTTTTTTACGGGATGACACTAGATCTCGTTTCATGCAATTTTAAGACATTCGGCATAAAATATTTTTTTCCGAAAACTTGATTTCCTTTACTCCCCCCTTGGCTGATTTCTCCCTTAAGTGCGATTGAGCTGAAATTTGGCATAGGGTGTTTTTTTGAGATGATAAACATTTTGAAAAGGGTAACTTTTTGCAATTTTAGGGTCGATTTTTCCCATACATTCATTGGCACCGTAGGCTGTATACTAACCATTCTTACCTATAAAAAAAGTAAACAGACCCTTCCAGCAAACAGATGTCCATAGTTTCATGCGATGCTCAATAATCGGTTTAAAAAGAAACAAACAAATAAGATACCCCAAAATCATTGATTGAGAGTTTTGTGTTGTTATGTAATTTCTTGGATGATATTTCTCCACACGACTCTGCCACCGCCGACGGTCGTTTGGGTCAGCAATGCTTAGCACTCGCGTCGAAGAGGTTATGCATTGTCTGTCAGATGGAGGAAATTAACCCGAAATTGCATAACCGAGGGTTGCGAGATTTGGGTCAATAGATATTTACCCCCTGGGGTTTTTTTTGGGCCGGAAGGAGTTGAAAATTATTACGTTTGTTATGGTTATTTCCCGTGAACCTCTTGTTCTCCATTGCATAACCATCCCGTGCATAACTGGGCCAAAATAAGATGTGTGACTAATCTATAATTCCACGTTGCCCTTTGAAATTTCCGAGAAGACTTTATTCTTGTGAATGAGAGCTGCCCCAGTTGTGGAACGATGGACACTCGGAGGTAAAGTAGTGTGATCTTCCAAGAGCACTTCGAACGATGTTGTTCATGAACAAACGACGAAGATGATGATTGGTGGCGGCAGTTGATTTGTTATTTCAGATTTGTGCTAAATTTGCTAGGGTGCAGCGAGTGATTGTCGGACACTCTAATTAGCTGGAAACAAGGAGGAATCCAATTCCACAACGACACAAACACTCGTCATTTGCTCCCCAAGAAGAACGATACATCATATTCCCCTCCCGGCAGGCAGCAGCATGGATGCGATGCTCGCTGCTTCCACCGGAGTATGATTTATGAGGCGTGATTTTTTTTCTTCGTTTGCATACGCTCGCTTCTCTCCCGGTGTGTGTCCCCCAGCAACTCAAATGGGACAGGATGGGACTGGAATATAACACAATGCAAGAGCAGTTCAAAGTGGATACAAGAAGTTCGTGGAAGAAACGCTCGGTTTGCAAAAAAAAAACAGATACCAACAAAAAATGCCCGTAATTCTATCCATAAATAACAAGATCTGACAATGGGGTTTGGGACATACAGAGGATGCCTTTGGGTGTGCGGTTGTTGGTTTCCTTCAGTTAGGATCTCTGCTCCAGTAACTGGAGGTATTAACTTTTTGGGAACGGAAGCTGTGGCGACTGAAAAATGGTGGAATAATTGGGTGAATTTGTACGATTTGTATTTCTGAGTTAAAACTTTTCTCAATCTGCACGGGAGTTGTTTTTTTTTCGAGTGACGAAGCGCAAGACCACAATTGTCAAGCCCTTCGCAGTGGGCCAGCATCCAATGTGAAAGATGTGCAACAGCGGCAGTAACTCGTGAGCATGACGGCATGAAACCCATTAGAGACAGGTTTCTGGTTTTTATTTCGCGCTGCACCATCGAACTTATTTAATATATAACTCAACGCCGGATTGTTACCTTAGCGCCGCGCCGTGATCTGGTCGACGATTATTAAACATTTCCTCATATTTATGAGCAGGGGCTTGTTTGGAACTGGCAGCTGGAGCCGGCTCACTTGTTTTTGCTGGTTTACACAAACGGCCAACACTGGCGGTCGAAACGAAAAAAAACGGAGACAAGTAGAAGCTTGGGAAAACAGGAAGCGCAATAATCGGAATTAATTAAGTTTCGAGAAAGGTAATAAAGCTATACCTACTACTGCAAGTTCGAGCGCATTTCGATGTTTGTTTTATGGCGGGAAGAATTACTGCCGGTACGGATTATTATTCCAGCAGATGGCGGGAAGAATTAGACCGGGTTGAAAGCAAACAAAGCTGGAAAAACAACTTTCATTTTCAGATTGCTTACCCACGACGACGACAACGACGACGATGAGCATGGCGGCGTTGAACACTCATTAGAACGTAGAACATCACATCGAGAAACGCGTTCGACGGTTTTGTTCGGCGAAAGATGTCCAAAAATAGCCCCACTCCACGACTAAATGAGCGTCGTCGTCACCGTCAATTCTTAATTCAATTAGCCGAGCGGAATTAAATGGAAATGAGTTGATTATCAAAAACCATTCGCAGACAGTCCAAGGCCTGGGCGCATTAGCTGTCCCCAAAGTAGACCGACAGGAAGCCTAATTGCACATTATGATTCAATTTGGGGAGGCTTTTTTTTGTTGTCCGTTTGATGTCACAAATGCGCAATCGTGGTGAAAAGTTTCCCCTGAACGTCATGAGACGTTTTATTCTGTAGCGAAAGAATGATATAAAATTTGAATATTTTCGTTGGTAAAATAATGACTAGAATTGCAAATTATAATCAGACTGACCATTTATTATCTCGATTTTTGCTAGGAAACGATTTATGGATATAATATTCATAAAATATAAAGATAGACAGTAATTCCATGCCAAATCAGCCAAAAAACAACAATTTTTGATCCGACTCTCTCCGAATTTTTAAACTTCGTACTTTTGATGAAAGCTACCTAAACTCACAATTTTCATTGTAATATAACCAATTTTAATTACGACTGATTTATGAAAAGGGCGTCAATGATCTCTCTTTCAAAAAATCGTGACTCAAAATCCAGACGTCTGATTAAAATATGATGTTTTACAAAGTTGACGAATTTCATGCCAACTCATCTTAGGAGTGGGAAGCACCATCTCAGATAGCAGTTAAACGTTGTGGGTGTAAAGACATGGGTCATTTAAGCAACTTTGCATACTTGAAATATTCGAAAAATAATTAGACTACTTTTTGGAAAAAGCCATTTTTTTTCTTAATTTTTTTGCAAAAATTTATAACATAAAAACTATGATACCTACAAAATTCATGTCAAAGGATGAAATTTAGGAAATTGTTCAAATTTTTCACAAAAAAATACCAAAAATTTTGCTGACAAAAAAATTATTTAAAAAATTAAAATTCATTTTTCTCAAAAACGTATTTTTTCAAAATTCCCAAAAATATACACTGAAGTCGCTTTTTACGCGGTTTTTGGAATTTACGCGAATTTCGAAATTTACGCGGTTTTTTCTACGCAGCACGTATCAACCGCCAACAAATTCAATGTGCTTATTGGTGTGACTTTTCACGAAATAACTTGGTATTGTACCACTGATTAGTAGCTGAGAAATAAAAGAAGATACAGATATCATGATATCAGCATACAAAAAAAATAAGGTAATCAATTGTTAGAACATGGGATACATTTTTAATTAATAATCCACTGTTTGTTAGATTTTTATTCTACTTTTGAAATTTATCCGGTTTTTTTTACGCGGATTTCGGAATTTGCGCGGTTTTTTACTCGGATTTTGGAATTTACGCGGTTTTTGTTTACGCGGCACGTATCCCCCGCGTAAAAAGCGACTCCAGTGTATATATATGAATAGCCCTTATAATTTCCAACAAGTCGTCCATACATCGGAAGATGGGCACTTTTACAGGGAATTTTGTTTAAAGTCATTTTGTTTAAATTCAAGATAGCGATATAATATATTCGACAAAGTTTTAGGTCTTTTTATAGTGTTTGGAATATAAGTCATTTTTGTATGAAGACTCCTGAAAAATAAATTGTTTTGCTCGTAACATTTTTGTGTGTAAACTCTCACGTTTGACATGTTCTTGAGATGTTTCTAAATAGAGAAAAGTTAGCAGAGCAATTAAAATGTGATAATTTATACATAAAAATGTAACGAATAGAACATCAATAGCATTTTTTCAAAGAAAAACATGAAAAAGTTCTTGTTTGTTTTTCAGAATTTTCGATGTTTTCGAGAAAATTGAACTTTAATTTTCAATTTTTTTTCAATGAAATTTTTTTCCAAAAAATTCTTTGGTAATTTTCAATGAAAACCAAAATTATTTCCTACATTCCGTTCTTTGACTAAAATTTTGTAGGTCTGATAGATTTTTTTTTGTAGGTTTCTTTTCAAATTTTGAGTTTTTTCAACTTTTTTTCGAAAAATTTTTATTTAAAAACTATAAGATCTGCAAAAAGTTGGTCAGAGAATGAAATGTAGAAAATTACTTAGGTTTTATTAAAAATTATCAAAGAATTATCAAAGAACTATATTTCATCCTCTGACATGAATTTTGTAGGTATCATAGTTTTTATGTTATAATTTTTTGTAAAAAATAAAGAAAAAAAAATTGACTTTTTCCAAATTCAAAAATAAAAAAAATTCCTAATTATTTTTCGAATAGTTCAAGCATGTAAAGTTGCTTAACCGTTTGAGTGCGGAGCAAATTTTGTTAGCATATGTCAAAAATGCGGATGAGTTAAGTATATTTAAGAAAATACTAAAGAGCTTAGATAATTGATTAGGTCACAATAGTTGTATTAATAGGAAAAAAAAACTTAAAAAGTAAGGTTTCTAAAATTTACTAACATAAACTCCCCCTTATCTTTACATAAATATTTTTTTTTAATAATGAAAAATAATATTTAAACAATTTTATTCAAAATTATGGCCAGCTGCACAAAGCGCGTGAAGTCCTTTTTAAAAAATGTCCCTGAAAGACGAAATCCTACCTTAAGAGGTGCTAAGCCAAAAATAATAACAAGAAGAGCGGTATCGCGCTCCCCGCAATTTTCGCATATAACAAAAGGAGCGCTATCGCCCGTATTCAAACGGTTAAATGACCCATGTCTTTACACCCACAACGTTTCACTGCTATCTGAAATGGTGCTGCCAACGACCAGTCGAGTTGGCATAAAATTCGTCAGTTGTTGAAAATTAATTAGCTATTTAAGAAAAATAGTATTAAAAATGTGTTGTTATAAAATATTGCTTAAAAATTTAATTTAATATTAAAAAACTTTCATATCTAAAAACACCCTCCCCTCCCCTTCGATATATTTTTTTTGTACTTTTTTATTGGACTAGCGGCCCAATTTTATGTTTCAATAAGTTTACCGCAATGTCATTGGAATAGCTTTGCTGTTGCACTCGAACAGACTCTTGTAACTTTTTTTTTCTATTTTTCTATTTTTCATTTACTCAATGTTTCAATGTTTTTAGTCCAAATGTTTCTATGTCTTAAAGTTCTACTCTTTCTCAGCGATCAATTGTTGCTCTTTCAAATTGACTTTAATTTTCAACTCTCTACTCTTCAATTCCTACTATCTATTCTATACTTTGTTCTCTCTTCTCTCTACAATCAACTTTCTACTCTCTACTCTCCCTACTCTTTCTACTCTATACTCTCCCTACTCTCTCTACTCTCTCTACTCTCTACTTTCTACTCTCTCTACTCTCTACTCTCTACTCTATACTCTCTACTCTCTACTCTCTCTACTCTCTACTCTCTACTCTCTACTCTCTACTCTCTACTCTCTACTCTCTCAACTCTCTACTCTCTACTCTCTACTCTCTACTCTCTACTCTCTACTCTCTCTACTCTCTCTACTCTCTCTACTCTCTCTACTCTCTACTCGCTACTCTCTACTCTCTACTCTCTAGTCTCTACACTCTACTATCTATTCTCTACTCTCTACTCTCCCTACTCTTTCTACTCTATACTCTCCCTACTCTCTCTACTCTCTACTTTCTACTCTCTCTACTCTCTACTCTATACTCTCTACTCTCTACTCTCTCTACTCTCAACTCTCTACTCTCTACTCTCTACTCTCTACTCTCTACTCTCTACTCTCTCTACTCTCTCTACTCTCTCTACTCTCTCTACTCGCTACTCTCTACTCTCTACTCTCTAGTCTCTACACTCTACTATCTACTTTCTACTCTCTCTACTCTCTACTCTCTACTCTATACTCTCTACTCTCTACTCTCTACTCTATACTCTCCCTACTCTCTCTACTCTCTACTTTCTACTCTCTCTACTCTCTACTCTCTACTCTATACTCTCTACTCTCTACTCTCTCTACTCTCTACTCTCTACTCTCTACTCTCTACTCTCTACTCTCTACTCTCTACTCTCTACTCTCTCTACTCTCTCTACTCTCTCTACTCTCTACTCGCTACTCTCTACTCTCTACTCTCTCTACTCTCTCTACTCTCTCTACTCTCTCTACTCTCTACTCGCTACTCTCTACTCTCTACTCTCTACTCTCTCTACTCTCTCTACTCTCTCTACTCTCTACTCTCTCTATTCTCTACTCTCTACACTCTACTCTAAAAAAAAGAAAAACGCACTCACAAACACATACACGCACATGCATGCGCAAACGAACACATGCACGTGAACGCGCACAGTCTCACACATGAGACACACGCATACGCGCACACTCTCTCACATAAAAAACACATCACATCTGCTGACTGCTCCCTCTCTCACACTGTTTTTGTTTACATCAACCAACCAACCAAAACACATACAAACACTTACACGCCCATGCACACGCCAATGAACACACGCAGACGCGCACGGTTTCACACACAAAAAAAAACACATCGCAGCTGCTCACTCTCTCACTCTGTTTGTGTTTACGTCGAGAATACGACCATTTACGACCGTTTACGACTGTTCACGACTGTTCACGACGACCGCGCTCTATTTTTTAGCGATTTTATTTATAGTTCACGAAAACTTCTATTTTAACAAAGTATGGTGGTGCCGTGTCGGACGCACAAAAATGGAGATATGAATTTTTGAGAATTTATAAAATTTCAAAACTTTTTGAAGTCGTAACTATTTAAGCATATTAATTTGAAAAATAGAATCCACATACGATTCAAACATGAAAAACTATATGTAACGTTTTATTCTAGGACTAACCGTTCTGTAAAAGGTTTTAAAAATTTTCAATATTAAATTCAATTTTTGAGCAAATTTTTTTAACAGTGTATTTTAAATGGTCCTAAATACACTCGACAAAAAAAATTAGAGGAACAGAGTGCAAAGTGTGAAATTTTAAGTGAATCTTGACATGCCATAACTGCTTGAAAAATCAACACATATCGATGGGATGCGTATCATTTCGATGCCACAACTTTCAGGTATTACAAAATTTTACGTACATATTTTTATCTTGGTGTGTATAGGTGTAGTGGGAAACAATATCGGAAAGAAATGAAAAATAGATTTTTCTTTATTCTTTCAAGAATATTCTGGACTAATTAAATTTTTTGCTAACCAATTCAATAGCAAATTCAATGAACCTCATCAACCAGCTTTTATTTGGTTCCAAGAACGTTCCTGTATAGGACCTTCCCACACAGAGATAATTCAGTTTTAATGAAAAATTACCTTTCGCCTTTGATGGTTAATAGTTCAATAAACAACCATCGCACCGCAAATCGAAAGGCAGTTTTGAAATCTCCAATAAATTCTGCACAAGAATAATTTGTTACTTTGACGAAGAAAAAAATTATTTAAATTTTTTGCATCGATTTCAAAAAACTGCCAAAAACAGGATTTTTATAGTGTATTACAAAGTCCACTGTAATTCTGCAAATATCGCAGTAAGTTCGAATGTTTGCAGAAAATTTTTAGCCTAATGTATTCCATAAACATTTGTGAACGTTTCATATTGATACGTTTAGCCGATTTTTCAAAGTTTGGAGTAAATTAGAGTAGCATTTAATCTCAAATCGTATCAGAAGTACAAAATCCTTCGCGACTCTCAGAGCGAAGGTTTCGTAACTTTCGTTTTCATGCGTTTGTAATGAATTATTTTCAATAAATGACATCAATAATCTGTATATAGTGTTGTATAAGCGCGATTGGGTTACGCTAGGGGGCGTTACAAAGAAGAGATTCTTTATTACAGTTTTGTGAATGCTTCACTCAATATTGTTTGAGTGCGTACCTATGATAGATACCAACGAATAAAAAATACGTCATAGTTTACAGTTTTACTATGATAAAAAAAACATAAAGCAAGCCTGGCGGCCGAGAGTGTGAAAATTGTTTACGGTCCTGATACTGCAACAGCAATTTTGGTGTCATAATTGTGGTGTTACGCTCTGGCGGGCCATTGTTTGAACATTGCACAAAAATCACAAACATCACATGCTGAATAGACACATTACATAGGTTGGTGTCCAAGACACAAACCGCATTGTCGACGTAGGACTACGAAATTGTTTCATCTATCTTTTCTATTCGCTCGTTCAACACTTCGAAGATTATTTAAGGATAAAATCGAAATAGAATAATCTCAAATTTATGAACCGAGTGAGTATCGTGAGTTCACGAACGCACAAAAACCGGAAATCCTCCGTTGAAGTTTTTTATCACTGCATCAGTGCATAAAAAAATCGAATCGCCTTGACACACACAAAAAAGAAACGCACACTCATACATACTCATTGACTCCATTGAAAATTTTTAAAAGTTTAAAATTTTTGTTTTAAAATTTTACATTTATAAAGAAGAATGTATTTCCTTCAGTTATCATGATCTTTAAAATTAACTCTCAGCTCCCGGAAAGTTGTTGGATGTTTACGAGCTTAAGCAAAACTAGAATGAAAATCTCAAATTACATCTTTTCTATACTCTCGCCCGGTATAAGGGCGAAGTTGAGCTTGTATATTGTCTCTTCGAATTTGCTTCGATAGCAAATTTGCTTCGAATTAACTGACGATTGGTTTGCCGCAGCTAGCGCTTCTTTTTTATTTTTTATTACAATAGGCCCAATAATTCGAGCGATGCAGATGAGTGACAAGTTTATTGTGCATCGTTATTTTCTAGGCCTTTCGGTTAATTTGCCAGTAAGGTTGTTGCCTGTTTATGAACATATTTCCAAAGAGAGTTTTTCATGCTGAAACATCTTTTTTTTATTGTTTTTGTACCTCAATCGCATCTCATTTTCAATCTTTTATTGCTTTATTCGCTGTGAATATGAAATATGAAAAAAATATCAAATTATGATATATGTAAAAGAAACTACGAAACATTAATTATCATGAAGAACATCGATTCTCATTTCATGTTTAAAAGCTACGGAACATGGAATGAGAAATAGTTCCGTATCGGAGGAACACTTTGCGGTCTACAAAAATGTATGGAAAATTAGTTGTTTCTATCCTACAATAATTATGTGTGTTGCAATAAATTTAAATTGAGGTGTCCAAATCAATCGGTGTGAAAATGTTGTATATTCATCAGGAAATATCTGAACAATAAGTACTCGAAATTGAATAATTTCCATGACGCGACCGATATCTAGTTGCGCATATGTTCCAATTTGTTCCAGAAATAGGTAAATAATTTACGATAAAATAGTCTCAAATGACATGATTTAAAGAAAAATTAGAAATGGAAAAAAATGAAGAAAGAAACAATTGGAGAAACAAAAAAAAAGAAATAATACAAAAACGAAAAAAAACAAAGAATCGAAAAATTGAAAAATTGAAAATGGAAATCAAGGAAAAAAATAAAACATTGAGAAATTTAAAAAAATTGAAAAATGGAAATGAAAAATAGAAAAATGTTAAATTAGAGGTAATGGAAAAATTTAAAAAATATATGGAAAATTCAAAAATAAAACAAAATAAAAAGAAAAAGGGCAAATAAAAAAAGGAATGGAAAATTAGAGAATGAAAAAAGGAAAAACAACAAGAAATGAAAAAAAATCAAATATCAAAACGAAATAATGGAAAAATGGGAAAAATGAAAAGCGAAAATAGAAAAATGAAAAAATTAAGAATAGAAAATGGAAAAGTGGAGAATTTATTTATAATATACTGAATACTGAAAAAAGAGAAAATAGGAAAATTAAAAAAAAAGGAATAGATTTAATAATTGGAAAATTTAATATGGAAAAATTAAAAAATAAAACAAAAAGAATATAAAAAGATAAATGAAAGTTTGAAGTAAATCTTAAATTCAAAAATAAAATTTATAAGACATACAGAAATAAACAACAAAAATTGAAATGAAAAAACTAAAATAAAAATAAAAAAAAGAAAAATTGAAAAAATGGAAGAAAGTAAAAAAAATTATAAAAAAAATAGTAAATCAAAATATTTAAATATCCGAAATTAAAAAAAATATATATTTGCAGAATATGAAAATTAAAAATGGATAAAAATAATTAGTAAATTGAAAAATTAAAAAAATGGAAAATTAGACAATGGAAAAATAGAGAAATAGAAAAATTGAACAATAAAAAAATAATTGAAAATGCAGACATAGAAAAATAGAAGAAATCAAAAAGTAGAAACATTAAAAATGAAAAGAAACATGACGTACATGACGGAAGTAAGATTTAACAACAAACACTTGGACACAGCTCAATCTAGCAAATATCGTAGTCTTTGAGGACGACGTAGTCCTATAAACGATTTGGTTCTTAAACGATTTTTTTTTCTATTTTCTTCTTGAATGGCGTTAACGTTCCCTGTGGAACTTTTGCCGTCTCAACGTAAGCAGTAATTAGCGTATTTTATTAATACTTAGTTGAGATTTCTTAAGTCAAATAACACGCCTTGAATGTATTCAGAGGGGCAAGCTATAGAACACGCGTGACCACAGTGCAAGTCGTAGGAAATTTCTTTGACGAAAAATCCCCCGGCCAGAACGAGAATCGAACCCGAACACCCGGCATGACAATGTGAGACGCTAACCACTCGGCCACGGGTGCACCATTTTATAATGTATTTCTATTTTATAATGTATCAAATGTTTAACTAAGACTCTAACTAACGGAAACAACGTTGAAGGCGTCGTGCTCAAAATAAGGAAACACTAAATATGCAGATACTGAAAAAAGAAACAATGGAAAAATAAAAAATAAAAATAGAGAAAGTAGGAAAAATTAATGGAACGAAATGAATAAAAAATCTTACAAAAAATTGAAAAATAAAAAAAAATAGAAAATAAAAAAACAATATTGGAAAAAAAATATGAAATGGAAAATATGGAAAATATGGAAGAAATTGAAAGAATAGGAAAATGACAAAAAGTGGAAACGTAAAATGGAAAACAAATAAATAAAAAAATAAACCAAAAAAAAATTTAAACATGAAAAAAATGTCAAGAATTTAAAAAATTTAAATGGAAAAATTGAGAAACTTAAAAATGGAATCAATTGAAAAAATAAATTAAAAAGAAAAAAATTGAAATATTAAAAAGTAAAAAATAGGAAATGAGAAAATGGGAAAATGGATAAATGAAAAAATGAAAAATGGAAAAAGAATTAAAAAATTGAGAAACGGAAAAATAGGAAATTTAAAAATTGGAAAAAAGCAAGAATTGAAAAATTGAAAGATTTAGATATAAAGAAATGGAAAAATTAAAAAGACCAAAAATGAAAAAATGTTAAGAATTGAAAAAAAAATAAAAATGGAAAAATTGGGTAATTAAGAAATGGAAACAATTGAAAAAAGTAAAAAGAAAAAAAAATAAAAACTGTGAAAATTGAAATATTGAAAAGATTTAAGAATAAAAAAATGAAAAATGCGAAAATGGGAGAATGGGAGAGTAAAAAAATGGAAAAATGGAAAATGGAAAAAAATTGAAAAATTGAGAAACGGAAAAATAGAAAATTTAATAAAAATGAAAGAATTGAAAAATTGATAGATTTAAAAATGAAGAAATAAAAAAATGAGAAAGACTAAAAAAAAGATAAAACGAGAAAAATTTTAAAATTGGGAAAAGTTTGACATGTGGTAAAATGAAGAAACGGAATAATAAAGAAAATTGAAAAAAATTATAAAAAAGAGGAAAAATAAAAAAAAATAAATAAAACAGTTATTACGTTGAGCCCCGAATTGTTCTTGCTGCGCCTTCAATTCAGCCCACGTCAAGAGCGTTTGCAAGATATCAGTGTCGTTCTCGCTCCTAAAGCTACTTATTGTATACATGGAAAATAGTCAGAAATTCGACTAGAAAGTAGTCACATTTTGTAAAACATCCGAAAACAAACCGTATATATTTTATTTTTTTTATTTTGTAACTTTCAGTCCCAGTCAGTCAGCGCTTTCCTACCAAAAAGCTCAACGTCAAAAATAAATAAACAGGAAAATGCAAAAATTCTCAAAATAGAAAAACATAGAAACATGAGCAAAATAGAGAAATAAAGAAATATAGAAAAATCGAAGAAGATAAAAAATTGAAAATATGGACAAAATGAAAATAATGTTCGTATGAAATTTGAAAAAATGAAAACATGGTCAAACAGAAGAAAATGGAAAAATGGAAATAGTGAATTTTTAACGTTATATCGAAGTTACCCTGTATGGAAAAATGTAAATAAATTGGAAAATTGAAACATAGACAAAATAGAAAACATTGAAAAATGGAAAAATATAAAAACGAAGAATCTAAAAAATGGGAAGAAGGGAAACAGAAAAAATGGAGAAACTGAAAAATAAAAAAAAAATAATAATTGGTGAAATGGCGATGTGGTAAAATGGAAGAATAAAAGAATGATAAAAGTTATTTTATTTGGCGCGAGAGCGTTTGCGTGTGTGGTTGTGACGAGCGCGTGCCGGTGATGGGGCAATCTTTTTTTACGTGATTCTCTCGAAATTATGCGATTTTATTTACGCGTTTTGCTCGAAATTACGCGATTTAATTTTTTTCGTTCACGCATCAGTCGGGTAAAAAAAAAATTCAGTGTATATTTATTCGTTATAAAAAAAAAATTATATAATATCTTTCATTTGGTTTTCAGGGTGCAACCATATTGGATAAGGGTGGTCTGAAAAATCTGAATTTTTTTGTCGGTAACCAAAACCTTTTTTAGAAATCTATAATTTTTTAATCGCTAGACATATTTTAGATCTTTTATACAAACAAAGGCATTTGAGTAAATTTGTTTTGAAGCCGTTTTTTCCAATTTAGGCACACACAAACTCAATGATTTCCGTAACTTACCGATTAGTCGGCAGTTCATGCGTTGATACATACTTTTTTTTTAGTTCACCATCCAAAATACATTCAACATGATCGCTTTGGCATCGAAATTCAACTAAAAAAAGATGTCGATAAGGTGAAATTCTTTCAGGAATGTAAGTACCGAAGAAGGGAAGATGGAATTTTTGGATTCAATTGGCTGCTATTTTCGTATTAAATATCAGCGACGATCGTAATGTTCTGCTATGTGAATCGATCCGATCACTCTTCTTTGCTCTCGGATCATGCTCGTAATCATGCCGCATTTAAATCCGAGATCTGAGTACAACTCGCGCGATTGATTCCGCGGCCGTAATTGGATCGCAGGTTCGACGAGTGAACCCATGAATGCATATCTCGCGCTAGATGCTGCCGCCAGGGATGGAAACCAAAATCAGCTGCCTCCCCCTCGTGTCTTGCACGCGACCACAGATTTCCGAGAATGGTGCGCGAGATGGAAAGGCGTGCAGTGTGAGGTAATCAAGGGATAGAGAGACAGAGAAACAAAACAAAAAGTAATTCCTAATCAGGATTGCATCAGTAATAGCAATAATCAACCAAACCGAACCGAACCGCGTTGTGTTTTGTGACAAGGGATGGAAGGTACGGTTCGGTTTCTCCATTCAGGTGCCGTACGATGGCATCGTAACGATCCGAATGAAGAAAAGTGAAAGTCTTGTCGAGAGCAGCAAATGGCGATAAAATTGTTTGTATCGGTTTTGTACCGCCCCTTTTCTCTGTGGTCCACTCCGAAGCTCCCCTTTTTTCTCGATCGAGTCGTTCATGCGGGTGAGTTGTGAAGCTTCTTGCATCAGGTGCTACTGACAGCTGCAGACGCCTAAAACCGGCCGCGCTACTGATGGGTCGGCCACCCCTGAAGACCGGTTTGCTCCATGCCAACCGCAATGGTGCCTGACATGGTCCAGGAAAGTCTTTCCCTGCACGCCACGAATTGAAACAATAAAGAAAACGTAATTTCAATCTTTCGATTGGTTTTCCCCGCCTCCTCCGGCTCCCTCGGGCCATCAATTGACAAACAAAAACAAATTGAACTACCCCACCGGAGAGCTACCCCAATCACCAACTCAGATGGCTGTTCAGTTTTACGACACTCGAATGAGGAAGTCAAAACGGCATCCCGCCGTCCGGCCAGAGAATTGTTTACTGTAATTTGATGGTGACATGATGTGTGACCGACCGCTGCACCGCTTTGCCAACCCTCATTATCGCGTGCGGAGGCATTTGGCCACTGGCACTGGGAGTGGGGGAAAGCCTCTACTATCATCTACACGGCAGGAGCACGTACAGATTCTCTACAGTTCCGTTGGTCGAAATGGGCGATAAATTTGTTTGTGGTTGGAACTATCAGCCGGAGTCGACTGCCGCAGAAGACAGTTAGTCACCATATAGGCTGGGTCATAAAAAAGAAAGATGTGATATTTCAACAGGTTGATTCGGTGTAATTAAACAACCCTGGTGGGTTGATTTCACCGGGGTAGTGGGTTTGTGGAACAAGCTTATATACTATGTATATCGGTGTTTAACTGCTAGCGGCCAACAAATGGTACACAAAGTTTTCATTAGATCTCCTAAATCCATTGGATTTCGTTGGACAATCGCCAGAATAGAGCAACTCATGTTACGTTCAAATGTTAGGTGTTCATCAGCAAATCAACGCAAATTGAAGCATTTCAGTGATTTGAGATGATTTGCGAGAGAAGTTGAGTTTTTGAAAACATGTATCGGCATCTGGTTCAAGAATTGACTATCTGTACCCTGAGTTTGATTGGTATCTAATTCCAAAACATGAATTTTCATCTTCATTTTCATGAGATATCTAACTAGAAATCAAGTTTCAAACATTTGAATTCGGAAGAATTCGAAATACAACTGGAACTAGAATTTGCCATCTAAGATTTCGTTAAAACATCCTAATTTGTAATACGAGCTGGTGAGTCTGGGTTATTACGAATCCTTAGATCTCCGAAATCTGAATATTAAATTTGAACCTGGAAATTGAAACTGGAACTTGAATCTGAAATGTGAATCGGAATCGGAATCTCAGCTCAGTGTGAACCTGAATCTGAACCTAAATTTGAAATTTGAATCTGAATATGGAATCTGAATCTGAATCTGATCTTCTTCTTCTTCTTGTTCTTCTTCTTCTTCTTCTTCTTCTTCTTCTTCTTCTACTTAAATGGCGCCAACGTTCCTAGTGGAACTTCGTCGTCTCAACGTAGTATTGTTCGCGCCATTTTTATTAGTACTTAGTTGAGATTTCTATGTCAAATAACATGCCTCGAATGCATTCTGAGTGGCAAGCTTTAGGAATACGCGTGACCACAGTGCAAGTCGGAGGAAATTTCTTTGACGAAAAATTCCCCCGACCAAAACGGGAATCGAACCCGAACCCCCGGCATGTCAGGTGTGACGCTAAACCACTCGGCCACAGGAGCATCTGAATTTGATACTGAATCTGAATTCTGAAATCTGAAACAGTAATCTGAATTTGAAATCAACGTTCACAATTAGTCATTTCTGGTATATTAAAAATAAGATGTAGAATCTAAATCGAACGTTTCATTGTGAAAATCATTATTTGTAACTGAAATCTGCATTCGTATTTCTTAAGCTGGAATCCAAGTTTTGGAATGTGAGTTTTTAATACGAATTATAGTATAAATCTTAAATGTGATCTATAGAATTTGATATTGATACCCCAATCTGAACACTGTAATCTTGGAGTCTCGAACCTTCTATTGCTATCAGAGATTTAGATATGCCGCCATTATCCGGAACACAATCTCAGGAGTCTGGTTTATGAAATCTGAATGTGAATCTGATATTATATCTTTTCTTGGTAATTTCAAATTGAACTTGACTCAGGAGTATGAACTGGCAATTTATATGTCGAAGATGGATTCTGAAATCTATGATGCGGAATCTATAATCAGGATTTGATACTTGGTAACGGAGGTATGGATTCTGAAGATACCATACTCAACCTCTGCAACCCAAGTTTGCACTCTACCTTTAGTATACGATTATAGATTCAGATTCCAGGTTTATGTTCATTCCAGATTCTAAGAACCCATACTCCCGGATCATATTCCAGATTCAGATTCAGATACAGATTCAGATATAAATTGAGTTTCGGATTTCGATTTTAGATTCCAGATTCAGATTCGAAATTCCGATTTCAAATCCATATTCCAGATTCAGATTCAGATTCAAAATACAGATTCAGATTCAAAATTCAAATTCCAGAATCAGATTTCACATTCAGATTCCTGATTAGAAATATGACTCCGGGACCTGCGTCAAGTGTTTCGAATCTATTGAATCAGAGTCTATATTCGAGAAATTTTAAATCTGCATATCAGTGTCTGGAATTTGGAATCTACAAATATAGTTCGGCTGGATTTTTTGATTTTCTATTTCATCGAATTTGGAATTCATTTCGATTATGAACATTAGATACTAAATTTGCAATCTGAGTTCCTCATATTGTATCTAGAGTTTGGAAATCCGATATGACTGTATATTGGATGTATCTGAAACTCATGGACTTCATATCCGGAATTTGCATCTTGATTCCTAGAGCTTGGATTCAAAATTTTATTCTTTCAGGGATGGAAATCTGATTTAAGAACAATCTAAAATCCAAAATCATGAACGGATCTATGAAATCTCGAAACAAGAATCGGAAAACCATCATAACCTGAAATCCTGAAAAAAAAGAAATCTGATCAGTATAAGAATATCCTTATGAATCCGTCTGATCTTATGAGTCAGTCTAAGATGATTTGGGATTCGTTTTCTAAAGAATTCTAAAATTGGAATCTGGAAAACTGAATCTATTTATTAAAAAACAAATTTTCATCACTCAATTTACGTATTAATATACAATCTAGAATCTAAAACGTGAAATCAAAAAATGTGAATGCCGGATTTGAATTTGGAATCTGAACATGTGGTTTGATTCCGGAATCATAATTTGGAATCTGCATCTGAGATCCGAATCAAAAATACGGTATCTGAATCTGTAATTTGAATATGGCACCTAAATATGGATTTTTAATTTGAATCCTGAATCTGGATCTAAGTTTGGAATCTAAATCTGTATACTGAATTTGGATTTTGAATCTGGAATTCGGAATTTGAATCTGGAATCTAGAATCTAAATCTGACCCTGGTATTCAATTCTTAAATCTGAATTCGAAAATCTGGATTATGAATCTGGGATCTGAATATGAAATTTTTAATCTAGAATCTGATTCTGGAGTCCGGAATGTGAAATCCGGAATCTACAATCTAGAATTTGAAACTCGAACCTTGATCAGGAATCTGAACTTTGGAATCTGTAATCTGAATCCGGAATTTGAATCTGGAATTGGAATCTGTAATCAGAATCTGAAATTTGAATCTGTAATCCGAATCTGGAACCTAAATCTGGATTTTGAATTTGAATCCTGAGTGTGGATCTAACTGTGGAATTTAAAATCTGAATCTGGAATTTGGAATCTGACTCTGATATTTGAATCTGAAATCACTATCTGGATTCTGAATTTTGAATCGAATCTGAGTCTTGAATTTGAATCAGGAATGCGGAACCTGAATCTGAATTAGGAATCTGTAATCTGGAATCTGAAATCTGAATCTGAATGTTTTCAATCACAATCTGGAATTTGAATCCGATATCTGGATTCTGGATTATGAAGGTGGAATGTAAATCCTAATTTGGAGTTTGAATCATGAATCATATGAACCATTAATCTGAAATCTGAAACGGGAATCTGGAATCTCAATCTAGAATATGAATATGAAATTGGAATATGAATTTGGAATCTTGAATATGGGATCTGAATCTGAATCTGAAATCCGAATCTGAATCCGGAATCTGAATCTGGAATCTTGAATCTTGAACCCGGAGTCTGAATCTTGAATATAGAATTTGGACTCTGAATTTGAAACATAAATCTAGAATTTGAACCTTGGATCTGAATCTGGAATCAGAATCTTGAATTTGAATCAGAAATGTGATTCTGGAATTCGAATCGGAATCCGAAATCTGAATCTGGAATCTTGAATCTGGGATCTGAATCTGAATCTTGAATATTGAACTTGGTTTCTGAATCTAAATCTAGAATCTGAAACTGGACTCTGAATCTGGAATCTGAATCTGAATTCGGAATCTGAATCTGGAAATTTTTTTTTCTTTATTTTTTACTAAAATCTATAACTTGAAAACTATAACACCTACAAAATTCTAATCAAAAGATGAAATGTAAGAAATTGTTTCAATTTTTTCTAAAAGAATACAAAAAAAAATTATAGGAGTTTGTGTTCAAGACACGATCGCATTGTTGACGTAGAACTACGCTGTGGTCTAATTCAAGTCGTTTGTTTATAACTGCGGATATTATTTTATAATGCTTCGAAAATTTGAAAATAACCATTCTACCGGTCGCCCTGAAATGTTTTTTTTTTTATTGTAGAATCATTTGACGATAATTGTTTGATGATTTATTCTTGTGCTCGCAGAACAATACATGCTCGAGATAAGCGCAGCTGTCATCCTTAGTGGAGAAAGTTTTGCTACTGGCAAGCGAAACCAAATCACATACCAAATTCCAGAACGACATTTACTTTTTTGATGACTAAATAAACGAAATAAACTCTATCTGTTAATCTCAACAACCTCGAAAGGGTAGCACTGCTTCATTATGATCAAAATTAGCGCAAATGCAATCATAGTTTAAAGCAGTTTTGCGACTGGCACGCGAGCCCAAATGAATTAATAAATTAATATAACTCATTAAATAACTTGGTATTCTCCAAATTATTTTTTGGTGCACAACTTTAACACCTGCTTCACCATAGCTTTAGTTCAATGTAATGATGACAGAAAATGAACAATGTTAACTGCTTGGAAAAAGGTTGAATATTTGCCTTAGCAGAGATTCATTACTAATACCCTAGCGTAAATACTTCCCTCCCACTAACTTCCCTCCTTGCTTATATTTATCATTATGACTGCATAATTTGCACCATTAAACAATCGTTAATCATAACATCAAAAAATTAGACGATTATATTGCATCGTGACAGGGCCAATGCACACGGGAGCAGAAACAAATGGGGTTTCAGCGTAGCGAAGATGCATTATTTTTACGTACGGATTATGAAGCACGCACGTAAGCATACAAATATCCATATATCGATGGCTTCTTCTTCTTCTTCAATGGCACTAACGTTCCTAGAGGAACTTCGCCGTCTTAACGTAGTATTAATTGCGTCATTTTTATTATTACTTAGTTGAGATTTCTATGCCAAATAACACGCCTTGAATGCATTCTGAGTGGCAAGCTCTAGAATACGCGTGATCACAGTGCAAGTCGGAGGAAATTTCTTTGACGAAAAATTCCCCCGACCAGAACGGGAATCGAACCCGAACACCCGGCATGTTCGTTATGACGCTAACCACTCGGCCAAGGGAGCACATGGCTTGATGGCTCGATGGCTCGAGCAACTAAATATACACACACTTATTTCCGTTCTGCGCTCTTCTCAACATAATCCCTTTCTGTTTATATTGCCAGTCTAGATCAGCTTAGCTGTCATCCTTTGTGGAGAGAGTTTTGCTACCGTCATGCGAAACCAAATCACTGACAAAATTCCAGAACATTAATTTTTTTGGTGAGCTGACGATAGCATAGCTTGATGATTCCCTACACAACTGGGTTGTTCAGAGCCTTAATGCGATGGCGTCAGTTTGATGCAGTTTGGTCGCGTCCACAGCTCAATCCGAAACGGAGACATGTGATAACGCAAAACAAAGAAGAACAAGCGATATTCATTGCTTTGAATACAGAACGATACTGAAAGTTTGCCTTCCTTCCTTGCTTGAGACTTTAAACTTCTTCAGTTCAATTGTCGCTGACCTTCAAAAAGGCCCTTAGAAAACTTTATCCATCATATCACTCCTCCACCCCATTGTATTGATTCCTCGCCATCCAGCTCGCCCAGCAACAATGTTGTTCAGTCGATTTCCTCATGAAGAATGACAGTTTGACTCAGCGAGATCCACTGTTTATACTTTAGGAAAATATTCCCCTTCTTCTCCTTTTCCTTTGTTCACGGAGACTTTACATCTTACTGTTTCCCCTTCGTTGGTCGTCGATAAGTTGCTCGTTATTGACAGCTCTGTTCGGGAAAGCACACAAATGGACAGAACAAATGTATGAGGAAATGGGAATGCTTCCAATTTTCATCAACTGAAACCATATACAGACTATGGGATTATAATGTATAGCATATCAAACAAATCTTAGGGAATTTTCGATTCGTTTGGTACGTAAATCGCCAAAAACCGTTCGCATTAAAAATAGTTATTAACGTTAGCTTTATTTCATAAAAACGTTACCTGCTTTCTGATTTGGCACCCTTTAATGGAAGACGTACTTCTACGTCAAAAATTAAAGAAAAATTACAACTACACTTTATTTTCCAAATTGAAATTCGTTTTTCTCAAAAGGTATTTTTATAAAATTCTCAAAAAAACGATTTGATTAGCCCTAACAATTCCCAACAAGATGAGCACTTCTACAAGGAAAAAGTTTGTATTAAAGCAACTTTTTCATGTTTGGCATGTTCTTGACACGTTTTTAAATAGAAAAAAAATTGCAGAACATGTAAATCGCAATAATTTATACATAAAATAAATGGAAAAATTACAGACACCACAAAAAACGTGTTTTTAACTTTTTCAAAATCGATGCGAAAATTTTCAAAAAATTTTCTTCGTTTAAGCAACAAATTGATCTTGTACGGAATTTATTGGAGTTTCTAAATCTGCCATTCGATTTGCAGTGCGATCGTTATTTATAGAATTACTCTTTCAGCCATTCCATGCCAAACCTATATTGCGGTTCTCAGGTTTTTGCAAAAATGGTAGTTTGAAGAAACTGTTGAAAAATTTGGATCCCTCTATTTTTAACCATGGTAATTACGAAAAAGCAAACACAATCAATTACTACGGAGTCAAAATCCATTTTTTTTCCAAGTGCAAGTGTTGGCTTCAATTCGATATGTCGATCATCTGAATCAGTACAGTAGTTCAAAAGTTATGAATTTTTGAAAAAAGTCATTTTTGGAAAAAAGGGGAAAAAGTTTATTTTTTGGAAAAAAAAAAAAAAAAAAATGGAAACGAGACCCAAAGGGTATAATAAAAAATATTAGCTTAAAATACTTGAAATCGAATGAATATATCATCTTTTTCTGTTAACAGCGCACCCTCTGCTGGTTTTTGACTCGGTCAAATAGAGAGAAGTCACAGGGAGACATGTTGGATGATTTCGATGATTGTTTAATGGAACTGTATTAGCTTATCATGAGCGAGAAAACAACGAAAATTGTCGTCATAATGACACCGTGCAGCCGCCTACCAAACGAATTAATTTTTCATTAATAAAACTGGATCTTCTAATAGGCGTTGTAAATTACAGAAGTCTCACTGGAATGTAACTGTTATAATTCCGTTCCCCGACAGTATAATGTGAAACTTTGATTGATATTCACCATTCAAACCACATAAACGGTGTACAATATTTCCATAAACGGTGGCAAACCACATATGTATCTCTGGTGAAGCCAATTCCCTAGTCGCCATTTCATGCAACAGTGCGCTTACTCGCGCGATGCATTTATCATTTCTTTTGTTCTGCATTCACTCTCCACTATCGAAAGCGGTCATGCGATTGGCCAACCTCGACAGGGTTTAAATTGCTGCAAAACGTTTGAACTCTTTTCAACCGCGGGGACCGCCGCTAGTCATACAATAGCCCCTCCTCCCCATCTGTAATTGTTGCTGCCGCGGACACAGATAAATAAACATGGCAGCGATTTGTGAAATGTTTGTTTAATGGGTTTGTTGGCGCCTTCGACAAATTTGGATTGTGTTCGGGTAATTTTTTCATATCATTTTTTCATGCTGAATGATTTTTGATTTGCTGTTCAATGAACGCTCGACGCTTGAAAAAAAATCATTCCCACGAGATTTACATGGAAAAGCATTCAATGTCCCGTTGCCGATGCTTTTATCTGCATCGGACTAGAACACAAAATTCATGTGGAGCAGAAATACATTTTCCTTGTCCCAGCGGCGACGGCCCCGAAGGCGCTAACTCGGGGGACATGTTGGATAGGTCATGGCGGCGAACCCTTTTCCCGCTCTTCCCGTTGCTTTGTTTATGTCCCACTGACAATGGTTGTAACGGTCGGTGGACTCGGTTTATTTATCGCTGGAATTTTTCTCATTCATCCAGATAAGACCGGAGAGGGGAGCATATGGGGAATCATTTATAGTTGTTGAACCATGGGGCACTGGAGATTAGCTAGAGCCATTTCATACCAGGGACAGCCCCGACCAATTCCCCCGTTTGAAGTACTGTGCACTAATCCCACACGATCCGACCATGGTTATCCACTTCACTGGTGCTTGTAAAAGTCTTTTGAAACAAGATAGCGGCCATCGCAGCTTTTAATCCCTGAACCAAACATAAATCCGATTCACACTCAGCGGCCAATTTGGGAATACTGAGGATTAGATAAACGAAGTTGAAGAGCTCCTTTGTTTGTAGTTTTAAAGGGTTCATGACTTTTGTTCGAAGTGTAATTATCGTTTAGGATTTCATCCTGCCAATTTTACCGTGAAACCGTCCCAATCAACATCGCGTGATAGTTCAGCATAGATTTAATTCAACCGAAAACCGATTGAAATCGGCAACCCAAGCTACTCGAGGTCTAATCCGGGTGTATCTTCTGTCTAATTTAGAGGAAGTGAGGGAAAAAATCGAACCGTCGAGACGTTCCCGCGTTCCCTACACTTGGCAGTAGCGTGTTGGCGCTAATAATCGCAACGGCCTAAAGCAACTTTGGATAATGAAATCATAATAATAACAAACGGCGTCGGCGATTCCCTTAGGAAAATATGCTGAAAACCATCGGTAAAAATATACAACGGGGTAAAGGTTTACCGAATGGGGGAAATAAAAATAAACGGATTTTCTGGCTAGTCTTTTTTTGTGCAGCGTAAGCCGAATTCGTATCTATCGTCAAATGTAAAAGGTTGTTCGAAAGAGAAAGAGAAATAGAGATCGAAAGAGATGAATAACGTCAAAAAAACGAAGATACAGAGTTCTCTATAGACTCTAATAGCCGGACGGATAATGTCGAGGACATAATCTGAGATATACCAAGGGCTGACAATTTAAATAATTCAGCACTTACTCTTAGCGAAATTTCATCTGCAACGCTCCCAAAACCATTTCAAAAGAAATAAACCACAAATAATACTGTATGAAGCACAATCCGATCCGAATCGGTTGTGTGGTCGTGTAGCGCAAGCGATAGCAATCGCAGCGGAACAAATTTTCACCTCCAATTTTCAATCGAAGAACACAGCTCGACGCAGTCTAATGCCTTCTTCGCATCCGGTTTGAAACGGGCTGCACTTTGACGCCACTTACAACCCGGAAACAATGCACGAATTCGCGAAAATCGAATGAGCAATCGGAAACAGCCACCAATAAGCCCAAAAATAATCTTAATTCACACGAGAACTTGTGGCAAAAAAATTATAAAAATCAATAAGTTTTCAAATCCATCCAAGCTTAAACGCATGGTGTTGGCTGCTCGCTGCCTAGAGTGAAACCAAAAACTGTAGAGAGGAAGGCAAAGAGTTCAATTATAGAAGCTTTAAACTGAGGCAGCTCATTCGCCCTCGGAAGCGATCTGGCGTAGTGGTTAACATCCGCACCTCTCACGCTAAAGGTCACAGGTTCAATTCTCACTCCCGACATCCCTTCCTTCGGAATAGAAGTAAAGCTGTGGTCTGAGTGACGAACTAGCCAAAAGGTTAAAAGTCACTATAATACAGAAAAAAACATTCATCCGCCTCTAGTCTTGAAGAAGGCTAATTTAGAAAATTTAACCTATACTTGCATTCTTTAGAAAGGGTAGTTTGAACGTTTTTATTCGTTGCGTTCTATTTTATTCGTTGCACTTTTTATTGACGTAGGACTACGTCTAACCGGAAGATATAGGGGGTGAAATGAAAATCTAGGCACTGAACAAGTAGGAAAAAATGCAAGATTTGGAACGCTTATAACTCGAGCTATTCTCAATAGATCGCAAAGGTTTTTGCATCAATTGATAGGAAATATATCTACGCATCTATCATAACGAATAACATTTCATTTTTCTTGAGATAAATAATTGAATAATTGTGAAATATCAAGCATTGTCCAAATACACTATGTGCCCATTTTTGATTGGTCCATTTTGTGCTCCTCAAATCGTACCGACCAAAACGGTCAACCAGAGCAGCAGCGAAATACAATGAAGCACGATTGGAAAGGAAAAAGAAAAAATATGAACGAAACTTTGGTCGCAGTCTCACACATGCGTAATTCTCGAGCCAGCCAGTCAGCTTAAAAATCCCCGCTCCGCTGCCGTAACGATCATTCTTTGTGTGGACACCGACTGGACAACATCGTTGCTGGACGAGCTGGATGGCGAGGGATCGAGTGCCTTTCTCAAGGCAATGGGGGCGGAGGTGTAATGAAGGAGTTAGAGTAGAGTTTTAAGGGCCTTTCTCAAGGCTAGAGACGAATGAACTAAAAAGTTTAAAGTCTCTATAATACAAAACCAGCACCACCACCACCGTAACGATCATTCTCATCCGAACCGTACACCACATCGTTTCGCATGACATCACATCAACAAACCAACACAAGCAGCCATGGTTGGATATGGCAAAGGAGGAAAAGTGAAGGGAAAGGCAAAATCCCGCCCGAACCGTGTTAGTCTGGAGTTCCACGCAAGGGTAGCTAGGCCGAGCGCGTTAGTACCAGTGCATCAGTCCACCTAGCCGGCGTTATATAGTTTCGGCCGCCGAAGTGGAAAAGCTGCTCGCGACGATAAGAAAACCCGCATTCAGAACAGACCACATTCGGTTCGGTGGACATCAAGACAACACAACAGGCAGTTGCAGCGAGTGGCGAGTGGCAAACGCAATCGCAAAACGACAGCAGGTAGCAGAAGAAAAAAGTTTGTTCTTTATACAAACTGCTTTGGTGGCAAATCCAGAACAAGGCGGCATCGAGGGCGTTCGAAATGTTTTTTTTTAAAACCACGAGTACTAAGTTTTTTAAATTGGAATCATTCCATAAAACACGGCGCTTATCAGGGCCATTAAACCATTCAAAAAAGAGTTTACGAAATACAGTTCAATGCATTCTAAAATAATATCCAAAATAATAATAAAACACAAATTGATTTTTTTATAATTTGTTTGCCAGGATATGATGAGTATGTGAATTTGGCAGTTGTTCTGAGCTTATTGATGGCTGAGGACTTTCCCGATTATTCAATTTTCACCAATTCTTAAATTGCTTCTAGATTGAAAGTACAGTAATTTATATTTAGCTCGACATTGAGCTAATTGGATGGATCTGTAATGCGACATTTTTGTCGCAACATAGAGTTCGGGGTCCAAATTATGACCCCACATTGAAAGTCGACACTGTACCACTGTCATCGGAAATGTTCAATTACAGGTTTAAATCGCCTCAAATGCGACACGGAGTGTTTCTCCGGCACGTCGCATTAAATGTAATTTACTGAACAACATGTCACAAGCTGGATGGGAAGAAATTTTCCAACTGTGAAAGCTGTGGCGAGTGGCAAACGCAATAGCTAAACAGGAAGGTTTAACCGAACAAGATGGGGATATCGAGTGATTAAACAGTAAACTAATCCATTTTTCAGGTAGATAGGTAGGTATTCACGTAGGAGAAGAAAATAAAACAATATATTTAACAAAAGCTGTCCCCTTTGTATAGTCCTACGTCACTCCGGTTATGTCCCCGACATTACCCACCCGTGTTTTATTCTACTATTTCCATTATATATGTCTTAAGGCGGAATTCCATCTATTCAACATGCTACATGCTACAAATCAATGGTAAACAACAATGGATATGAGACTCGCACAATTTTTTTTTATTTTGTTTCCACCTCATCCACTACAATTTTTTTCATTTTTTCAACCACTTAAACTCATGACTTTTGAACTACTGGATCGATTCAAATGATCGACATATCAAATTAAAGCTTATGAGTTAGTTTTCTTTAAAAAATATGACATTTGCGGAAAATTCGGATTTTTGTTTTTGTAACTATTGACTGAGTTAGTTCTTCGTAGTTTTTCGGTTAAAGATAGAGGGTGTTATATTTGTTTATATTTTTTATGGAAAGCTGAGAATTTTTTACACAACATATTTTGATATCAGAGGTGCCATTTTTTTCGTTTTTTAGTTTTTTTTTGCAAATTTGTTTCTTTGATCAAATATTGATTCGTCATTGGTTAATCCAGTCTACGGAAATAATAGTTCATAGTTGTTGCTCTGCAGATTACAATGAATCATCACTAGTGTGAACAACACCTCATTCAGAAACAGTTGAAAGATTTGTTCCTAGAGGCACGGACGCAAACATGACGTAGGACTTTGAAGTTAATTGCTTTTGAATTGAGTTTTTATAGCTTTTAGAAATCCGTAAATTTAACTCATACAATGGTGGCTCTACAAAAACCGTTTAACATAAGACCTAAACTGAACAAGTTCTAAGGGTTGTAGTGGTAGAATTAATCTGGCGCCATAAATTATTCATACTTTCTTTTTTCAATAGTAGACTGTTGAAAACAAAATCGAATAGGTATTTCAACATAAACACAAAAAACTCGACATTCTCTGGTTTTCTTGCATCGATGTTCATAAATGTACATTATGGTGGCAATGAATATATGGGAAAAAATCGACCCTAAAATTTCCAAAAGTTACCCTATACAAAATGTTCACCACCTCGAAAAAACAACCTATGCCGAATTTCAACTCAATTGGACTTAAGGGAGAGTGACGCAAAGCGTCTTAAAATTGCATAAAACGTCGAGATCTAGTGTCATCTCGAATTTTTTTCTGTCAAAAATCGACATTCTGGGAGTTTTTTTTCGGAGTACGAAACGAAAAGTATTGTTTTGGGTACCAATAAAAATAGTTATCTCGATTTTTCATTCGGAATTTGCTACGAAATGTTGATTTGCACGGTAGTATACCCTATGCAAAATATTAGCTCATTCGAACGTCATTTACTGGTGTCGCAGACGTTGAAATTTGAGTTTTTTTTTAAATCGAAAAATCACCCGGAATCGGGGTTTAAAAAAAATTGATGTCAAATGTCTTAAAATTGCATGACACGTCGAGATTTACAGTTATCTCAAAAAAACTTTTTCTGAGAACAATGAACGAAGTGGTCCCAATTTTTTATTCATGTCAATGCACGCATTGCACTGAGTATTCATCGCGCTCCCAGCGGTATTTTTCGCATTTGACACACACACACACACAGCCACATACGATTGAATATTTGTACCACCATAAAAAAAATTGCAATACTTGCAAGTATCAAGTATCAGGCCGTTTCTCGAATTTTCGGTCGAAACCGTTAACAAAGGTAGGAGATTGTTGCATCTCAAAGGGGCTGTATTGCGTAGATTCTTGGTGAAAACAGTTTGTGACTGGAATGCAAAACTAAATCACACATAGCATTCCAGCACAAAATTTTCCTACATGCCATGGCACCAGGGGATATGTATAGCATATCAAGCAAATCTTAGAGAATTTTCGATTCGATTGGTATGCAAATCGTTAAAATCCGTTCGCAGCAATATAAGTTATTTACGTTAACTTTATTTCATAAAAACGTGACCTGTTTTCTGATTTGGCACCCTTAATGAAATATGTAGTCTTACGTCAAAAAAAATGTAAGTTCATTACTTTTTTTTCTGATTGTGGTGTTATTCATACTAGCAGAGCCAAAAGCAAAGAAAATGAGTAAGCAACGCCACTATTTTCATTATTGCACTATTCAGAAAATGTTCGAGTTTATGGATAGAAGTGAACGTACAAGATAATAGTGTATTTTTGGAAGCGATTGAACTTCTAAGTTTAGAGCCTCTTTGAAGTAAAGCCTCTATCAACTTTCGATAATAGAAACGTCGGTATTTTTGAGTAATTAAGACGAACCAGCCAGATGATTGTCTAAAAAATGAAGAAAAAATATTCATAAAAAAATTGTATCGAGTAAATAGTACATTTTGGGCTTCTGTGACATTCGGATGAATGTTGCATTCGGGTAAATGTTCTATAACACGTTGAGCTCCGAATTGATTTTGCTATGCCTTCCATTCAGTCCGCACCAAGGGCATTTGCACAGTATCGGTTTCGGTCCCCGTCCCAAAGATATTTATAGGTTAAAAAGAAAATAGTCCAAACAAACATTTTCTTTTCATATTTGTCTATTTAGTAACTGTTAGTCCCAGTGATCAACGTTTTTTCTAACGTTTTTCTTATGCTGTGGCATAAATGCGTGATAATATTACACCTCATTATAAAATGAGGTTGAAAAGTGTTTTCTAAGAGAAAAAAGGAGAGCACAAACGAGAATCTATACCCTTCTCGGTCTGGGCCGTGTGTTTGGCAAAGTATGCGAACAGCTTTAATGCGTGTTTATTTTCAATGTGTTTCTTGTTTCGCTCGCACATATTGATCATACATTGCTATACCATATATAGATGCTTCAATTGCCAAATCGATTAACTCCATGAAACAAGAAGTTGAGAAAAATGATAAAATATGAAATGTTGTTTTTTAAAATTCTTTTCAAATTACAAATTCGAAAATACCATGTAGAATGTATTATTGCAAAAGCATATTTGATCTGTTACATACTAACGGCGCAATAGCCTGTTCATGTGCTGATGGCCGATCAAATAAAACAAAACAAAAATAATCTGACGACATATAGAAAGCATAGTATGGAATAAACTTGAAGTCTTTGAATATTTTTTCTATAACGAATTTGAAAATGTTTTTTTCAAATGTTAAACGTCCACTTCTATTACTTTATCGTACATCATTCATTATGTTATGCCTTTGGACATTTCGGTTCCATTTATCAGGATGGCGGCTTCTTTTTCGTCCAGTCGTTTTTTTTTGCTGCGATTCTTTCATTGCTATGATCAGATGACGAATCCGAATAAACACAAAACCGTTTCCGGGTTTTCCGAGCTTTCTGCCAGTAATTTGTATTGAAGAACCATCCGATTCATTATTTTACCTACTCAAATAATTGTTATGAACATCATCCATTTTAATGTTATAACGGTTCTATTTTTTTAACGATTCACACTAAATTTGAATGTTATAAGTATCTGCACTCATAGCAGCTCGAATACAACTATTTTTAAACAGTTTTATTTAACTTGCCCTGTAATCTGTTTGTATGTTTGTATGTTTGCATGCTTGTAACATGTTTGTCTGTAGCGCGTATTTCCAACTGCTTCTCCAAGATGGCGGCCGCTACGAAATGGCGGATCACATATTTTCTCAGAACCTCATCGATATGGGTTTTCCAAAACCCCATCAATATGGGTATCAAATGGAAGGGCTTGACTAGTAGAATACGGTTATTTATGAAAAATGTAAATCCAAGATGGCTGCCTCTACAAAATGGCGGAGTACATCTCTATATATATAAAAATGTTGTGTTCGTTTGTGTGCGCGTCAAAATCTCGAAAAGTTGGACACAATATACAATCCACTTCAAGCAGTGTTGTTACGACATAAAACAATAGGAAAATTTGAAGAAAAATAATTTTATATCTGACCAGAGTGCGTTTCTGAAATTGAGCTTCTAATGAGAATCGACTATTCAGTAATGAATATGTGTTCTATGTGATGAACATCTTTTTTCCACATGTTTGACAAAATCGTGAACTGAAATTGTGTTTCAAAGTGATTCAAAATTTATAAATTTCCCTCATCTATCTCTATCTCCATATATATAAAGAATGTTCTGTTCGTTTGTGTACGCGTCAAAAGTTCGAAAAGTACGGAACCGATTGAGCTCAAAGTTGGACACAATATACAATCCACTTCAAGGAGTGTTGTTACGACATAAGAAATTGAAAAATTTGAGGAAAAATGATTTTATATCTGACCAGAGTGGGTTTCTGAAATTGAGCTTCTAATGAAAATAGACTATTCAGTAATGAATATGTGTTCTATGTGATGGAAACATCTTGTTTCCAAAAATGTTCTGTTCGTTTGTGTACGCGTCAAAAACTTGAAAAGTATGGAACCGATTGAGCCCAAACTATGATACAATGATACAATATACAAAACAACCAAACACATCTAGGATTGTTGTTACAACATGAACAAATGAAAAATTCAACTCAGCCATGCAACCACAATGTGCCACAGCAAAGCGTTGCAGGGCACAGCTAGTATACAGAGGCGATCTGGCGTAGTGGTAACATCCGTACCTCTCACGTTCAAGGTCACGAGTTCAATTCTCACTCCCGACATTCTTCCAAAAATGGAAGTCAAAAGAGACGAACCAGCCAAAATGTGTTGAAAATCACTATAATACAGAAAAAAAACAGCTAGTATATTATACAAATGCTATACTAGTATTTGAGAGTCATGACATTTTCTGTTATTTTTAGGCTCATTTCATGTAATAAATCGGGATGCCAAAACATGTGTTAAGGCAAACGTAACATTCGATTAAATTTTATATTCGGAAAAATTATGAAGAATCATATTTTCATCTGGTGAAATCTTTTCTTTTACAACGCCCTTTGAACCTAATAGTCACACAATCAGCTTCATCGAAAGTAGTGGCATACACAAAACAAGTTTTTTTTCGGGTCACTGAAATTTCGATTACCGCTCGACTCATTCCATCCCGATTGTCTTTGTTTATTTCTTTTTTTATTGTTTCAACATAACCCCGACGACCGATGTGTGTATACAAAATATTAGCCGCCGCCGCCGTCGCCCGATGGCAGCAGACGCACGCAAGCGGCGACCCCACCGAAGACCGAACGTTTTCTTGCATTTTTATGGCGTGAATGTGAGTACCTACCCTTTCGTGTGCATCAATGTTTGTTGCCTGCGGAACCATGATTCCGTGGTTCGTACGCAGCTACTACGCGTAGGGCAACAGTGCAGTGATCGGTCGCAAAAGACAAACCATTGCGCGACGCGCGGCGTCGTCGGCATCGTGAAGGCGGAAGGGAAGAGATTTTCATTCACTGCTGCTGCTGCTGCTGCGCTTGGTCTTCTTTCTTCGGTTCAGTTCGATTTCGAGTTCAGTTGATTGTGCGTCATGTGCGAGCACCGCCCGCTTTTGACTTCAGTCCGCTCCGAACGGTACCGGCTTTCGGTCGCACGCTGTTTTTTCTTCGCATCTTGTTCGCCGAAGTAACACTCTCTCTATCTCTCTGTTTCGGATGGTTGTTTACGGTCAATTTCAGATAATCCAACATCGTTGTTGGCCATTAGTTCACGCTTAGCTTAGGATCATGCGTTTTTTTTTGCGCCCATAAATAGCTGATATCCGCGCCGTCGTGAGAAGAACAAGAAAAACCACCGCAACTGGATCAAGGTTCCTCGTTCCCTGCGTAAATTGTTACCCCCGAGACTAAGTGTTCTCAGTGAAAAGATGGGCGCCAGTGGTGGAAAAAGAGACCTTCTGCCGAAGCAGAGGAGATTTATTGACCGTTATGTATTTCATTTTTCTTCCCAATAGCAGCAGCAGTCGTTAGTGTGTCTTTTGGATGCTGGAGACCGAAGAAGTGTTCATCGAAGAAAAAGTGATTACTGGCTGATAAGAGTGTATTTGGTGTCCTCGCGAAGTGCGTTCTTTTCCAGCGATAACCTCTTCTGTAGGGCAAAAAAAAAGTTATGTCAGTCGAAAGCAATGAGATCTTCAGAATTATTACCACCATCAGTCCCGACGATGAGCGGTCAACGTAATCAACAGAGGCACCGAGTTTTGGCCGTTCCAGAATAGAGTTTTGTCTTCCTGCGAAGAAAGTGATTACGCAGAGTGCTTGTTTTGGAGAGAAAAAAATCGTGAAAAAAAGTTATTCAGTGAGCGCGTTCGAACGCACGTAAAATTGGTGATAAGTTTGATCCTGTTGGAATAATTTTCTCTTTGTGAAACCACGGCGCTTCGCATCACAGCCCAAGCTCAACAACATGTTTCAGTGCATCATACAACAACGAAATGGATGGATCCATCAGCCGAGTCCCGAGTTTCGGGATGTGTTTCCAGGTATTGTAATTGTTGCTGCCAAATAAATGCATCTGGTTTCACTTGAATATCGGAAATTATGTTAATTTTTTTTTTATCTTCAGTGGGCTACATTTTAAAACATTCGATTCACATTTTTGGAAGTATTGATTTCATTATAGGAAAAGTGAATTACTGACATAGATTCATAATAATCTTTCGAATCGGATTTATAGATCACGTTTAGTTTTTTTGTTTAAAAAACCAAATAACACAGAGGTCTGCATCTTTCTTATTTAACTAGTGTTTCAGGTTATTATTAGAGTAGATAAACCTTCCAGTGAAAGATATGAACGTTGATTTAATACTCCAAAAAATGATGGAGGCATTGATTGATTGGTTGAACTGTGTTCATGATGTAGTTCTTGAAATACTTCAATGATTTGAAATTTAATAGCACGATCAATCGCACACTGATCAATTTCGGTTTCTAAATTGGGAACGAAAAAAAAATTATATTTCGACTTTGTCTCCTGCACAACACAGATGCAGATGTCTCCTAATGAAACTTTAGCGTATTGCAATAGTATGCATCACTGTCTTGGACCCATACAATAGAGAAACAGATCGTGGAGTCATATTGGAAAGCGGCGCGTTATAATTGTACATTCGCGGCATTTCTTTTCACTTGACGTTTGATACAATTTGAGTTTTAAATTGTTTGTATGTATGGGAGCAGACTCCTCATTCTCTCAGACTGGATGTCAGTTTGGAATTATACAAAAAAAAATGATCTCAAGCAGAGATAGAACCGAGGCCGGCTCGGTTGTAACGCCTTCCCTCACAACCGCGCTGTCTACATGACCACTGGTGCTGTCATACCGATGCATGCGAATATTACATCACCTTTAAAAATTGAATTCGATTCGAGATAAGAGTGTTTTTTTTTGTTGAGAGTAAACTCTCCTGGGTACTATGGATGATGCTAAGATCATTGGGCAAATCTCAAGGAGAATACGATATGTTGGCTCCTGTCAGTTCAACAGGGGTTCAATGTGGACGTCACCCACGTGTGCAACCCTTGATTCGGCAGCTCCATACCAGATTGTAGTGGAACTTTGTTGATGTAAAAGCATTGCCATCCAAGCAACTTTGCATGCTTCAAATCTTCAAAAGAATATCTAGACGACTTTTTGAGAAGGGCTCAAGTGTTTTTTTTTCCAAAAAATCAAACTTAAAAACAATAAGATCTATATTTTGGTCAAAGAATCAAATGTAAGAAATTGTTTTCATTAAAAAATATCTTTATTAAAAAATATATTTTGAAAAAACACCGATCACACCGGAGAAAAATTATTTGTGAAATTAAAATTCTTTTTTTTGGAAAAAAAATATATGAATACCCCATACAATAATCTTCAATAATCTTCCCATTTTCGTCGTATGGACTTTTTTTTTGGCACAATCCCAAATGAAATGAAAAAAGAAAACAGAAAGAGATGTCTGCTCGCATACATACAAACCATTTTTAAGCTTTTAAAACAGCTCATTATTTGCGCATATGACCCTCTAGCACATGAAATGGCATAATTTCTGCCAAGGATAAAATGTTTTCTGCCAACGCTAGTTTGGATGTAGGGGAGTCGCGGGTAGGACGGACAGTGGGGGTACAATAGACAAGTGGTTGATTTGTATAGTTGCATTATGAATTTCTGTTGATGGGAAACCCTTCTACATGCTATTCTATAATATTTAAACCATCCTATGACAATGAATACTGATCAAAAGTGGAATAGAGAAACAAAAACCCAGAGAAGCGTTATTAGGTATGTACGGAAAATTAAATTCATTTGTAAGTGATAAATTTAAGTTATTTAAATAATTGCACTTCGAGGGTTGAAATGGACAGTCACATCCAATGCATGATGAAGGGAAGAATATTGAACTCTTTTTTATATTGCTTTCTCTTTTTATTCTATTTCAGTTACTGGACGCACAAACAATGAGAGAGAGTGAAATTATTCCTCTCGCGAGCGAGAAAGCTCTGCGCTTCGTATATTATGAACCTGTCCATGTTCCCACCACTACATGTCCATTATACCCGCACCGATAAAAATGTTGTACTTTTCGGCTTGTTTTAATTTCAGTAAAAAAAAATGGAAAAATACATTTTTATAAAACATTTGGCCAGATACAATTCAAGTTTTCCTTAACATGTCCGCCTTACCCCCATCTCCCCTATAAGCAAAATTCATACATACATCGGGAAAAGTGCATCTCCACAGGAATTGAGTTTTTCCAACAACAACTTTTTCACGTTGAATTGAAAAGCGAATTTTAATATTTAAATTAATTTTTCTCCGTGTATTTTTTTAAATTCTTTGATATTTTATCAATGAAAATTCAACTTCCTATATTTCTCCTTGTGATCAAAGTTTTGTAGGTTTTATAGTTTTTGAGTTAGATTTTATTCAAAAATTTAAGAAAAAAGACCTTAGACCCTTTTGAACAAGTCGTCTAAAATTTTGTTTTGGGATTTCAAACATGCAAAGTTTTTCAAATGGCTAATTTTCTTACACCCACAAAGTTTCACTGCAATCTCAGATGGTACTGCCAACTTTTAAGACTTGTTGGCATGAAATTTTTCTAATATTGATTTTCAGTAAACTCACCGGAATAAGAAAAACGGAATACAGAAAAGTCAATTCTTAATTTTCAATTTTTATTTCGAAGGTTTGTTCATTCCACCGAAAAATCCATTGCCATTTTCGTTTTGCATCAATTCTACTCGATGTTCATCTCACATTGTTTTATGTATAAGAATATTCACACTTTTATGAAGTCTTTTTTTTTTTTAAAAATATCAATCTGACAATCATTAATTAATCAATTAAAAATCAATAATTATTTATAATTAAAAATTTCGTGCAGAATTTTCCAACGAAAATTGGTATCGATTCTTGGTACTTGTATTTCACATTTTTACCAGTGTACAATAACTATTGTTATCTGAAATCTGAAATCTTAGATTATATATATATATATATATATATATATATATATATATATATATATATATATATATATATATATATATATATATATTCGAATTTGTTTATTTTACTTTGGAGTGTGTTTATTTCCCTTGAAACCCTTTTGCCATTTTCATTTCACTCCAATTGAACACGATGTTCAATGCCGTCAACGCGAACTCTAATTGAACTAACTATCTCTATTAGGAAAACTGCTGGAAAATCGCTTTTTTTTCGATTTTTCTCATTTTTTCAAAATATTCCTTGGTGTGAAAACTATTCCCAAAGAGACAAGCACATTAATAGAAAGGCATCAGAAATCAGATGACCCGTTCTTGAGTTATGCTCGGTCATACGTAATTCGCTTTGTTTCATATAGGGGAAGGGTGGTTAAGATGAACACCTTAAGTAAAAGTTATTTTTTTCTTGAATTTCACAAAAAAATATAACTATCTCACCACGAATTGATAATCTAAGTTTCTGTTAATAATCAAAATTGTTTCTGAGGCAGAAATTCCGCTAAATTGATGTGTCCAGCATCTTTGAAAAGATAAGAAAGAGTCGGGAAAGATGAACACTAACTGGAAAGTTATATTTAAAAATTCATGTTGATGTTCTCAACAGGTTTTTGACAAAAAGACTTGACTAAATTCAGCTAGAAGGGCCTTGTAATCTTTCTCATTTTTTAATGTCTTCAAAAACTTTCGGCATCCGGAATGACAGCTCGGATCCATCCATGTAGCCATCTGAGTTGGTTTATTGCTTCAGCCCGTCTTTTTCCGTGGCCTTCAAATTTTCTGACTTCAGTCATGGACTTCTCATAGAATCTACTCTCTATGTCGAGGAGATGCCGATAAATACAACGATTCTGTCACTTCCTTTTAAATATTCTTGTTCCTGCTGCTGACTGGAACCGGAAGTGGTTCTAGCTGTGACGAAAAATTGGAATTTTTGAGGTGCCGTATGAATGTTGTTCTTAGAATGTTCACGGAAGACCCTCCCTTAACAGTTTCTTCCATCCGCTGGTTCGTCCATGCCTTCGGTTGCTCTTGGGAACGTAGTTAGTGCCTCCACAGTCTTTCCCGACTTGATTAGTATTTTTAACATCAATATTTCTGGAGTAAAAGTGAGAAAAATTATCGCTGATTCGATAAAAATAAAGTAAAGTGACTCACGTAACGAAGAATACCCAGAAAAATACTTGTTAACAATAGGAACCATGTTTTCTGCAGACGAAAAGTTACATCAAAGTGTTCTTTGCAGATCATTTTACAATTTTGACAGAAGACCAGCTAGGTGCACACAGTAAGTGTCAAAAGTATTGCTACACTACATTGCAAGTTTGTACATCATTCAAATAAAAAAAAAAGTATTTATAAATAAAACATAAGTGTCCGTCTTACCCCACACTCACCTATATGAATATACACACTTTTATAGAGCATTCATTGTTCTTACATATTACATTTTTACTAGTGTACAAAAACTAGTGAAATCTGAAATCTGAAAATCCTGGAATCTAGGAATCTGGGAATCTGGGAATATGGGAATCTAGGAATCTGAGAATTTAGAAATCTGAGGATCCGGGAACTTGAATCTGGTAATCTATGAATCCAGATTTTCAGATTTTTCATTTCTATGATCTTGAAATTTGAAAATCTGAAAATTTGAAATCTGGGAATCTGGGAATCTGGAGATCTGTAAATCTAGAAATCAGAGAATCTGAAATTTTTAATCTGAAAAGTGGATGTAGGAATCGAGGAATCTGGGAATCTGGAAATACGGAACTCTGAGAATCATGGAATCTAGAAATCGGGGAAGCTGGGAATCTGGGAATCTATGAATCTAGAATCGAGGAATTTGGGAATCTTGGGAACCTGGAATCTGAGATCTTGTAATCTGATAATCTGAAAATGTGAAATCTGAGAATTCAAATCTGGAAATCAACAGTGAATGAAGGAATCGAGGAATCTGGAAATTTGGGAATCTTAGAATCTGGAAATCCTAAAATCGGAGAATCTGGGAATCTGAGAATTTGGGAATCTATGAATTGGGGAAGCTGGGAATCTAGAAATCTAGAATCGGGGAATCTGGGAATCTGGGAATCTGGAAATCTGAGAATCTGTAAATCTTATAACCTTAAAATCTGAAATTTCAAATCTGGAAATCTAGAAACCTAGTAATCGAGGGATATGGGAATTTTGGAATCGGGGAATCTGAGAATCTGGAAATCTGAGAATTTTTTTTTTTTTTTTTATCTGTATTATAGTGATTTTCAACTCAATTTGGCTGGTTCGTCACTTTTACTTCCATTTTTGGAAGAATGTCGGGAGTGAGAATTGAACTCGTGATCTTTAGCGTGAGAGGCATGGATGTTACCACTACGCCAGATCGCCTCCGAAATCTGAGAATCTGGAAATCTGTGAACTTGGAAATCTGAGAATCTGTAAATCTTGAAATCTTAAAATCTAAAATTTCAAATCAGGAAATCTAGGAGCCTAGGAATATGGGAATTTGAGAATCTGGGATTCTGGGAATCTGGAAATATTAAATCTTGAAATCTGAAAATCTGCAAATCTGAAATCTAATAGCTGAAATTTGGAATCTGGGAGTATGGAAATCTGAAGATCTGAAAATCTGAAAATCTGAAAATCTGAAAATCTGAAAATCTGAAAATCTGAAAATCTGTAAATCTGTAAATCTATAAATCTAAAATCCGATTTATAGGAATTAGGAAATCAGGGAATTCGGGAATTTGAGAATTTGTGAATTTGGGAATCTAGGAATCGGGAAATCTGGATGTCTGGAAATTTTGGATCTTAAAATCTGAAAATCTAAAATCTAATATCTGAAATTTGTAATCTGCAAATCTGGAGATCTGAACATCTGAAAATCTGAAAATCTATACATTTAAAAATCGGAAACTTTGAAAATATGAAAATCAGAAAACTATTCAGGTAGATATTCATTTCAATGCTCGCGTTATCAAAAAACGAATATTTTAGGTGCTTAATGAATGTTGCAATTTAGGAGGTCGGGTAAGGACCCCTATACTTTGAAAAAATCAGTTTGCTAGAAACTTCTTCGATATTATAAGTACCTCTGTTCCATTCACTAAAGCTACCAATGACGTTTCAATCAGTTGATAATCTGCTGTTTCTTATGATTAAATTTGTCCATTTTCAAAGTACATCCGGATAACTTGAACACCAGCAGCGAAATGCACAGCATCGAATCGATCATTCATTTGCGAGCGAATGGACCAAATATTGGAATCAAACAAAATCGCAGCAACATCATATTTCTAGCTATAACGAAATAATTGGTTCCATTCGCTTCTGCCTCGTTAAGTTAAGGGCCCATAAACAAAGCGATTTATTCCAATCATAAACAACAACAAAACACCCCTGGCTATCGTTAGCGTTACACCTCTCCCGGGTGGGCGCAGTAGTTGTCGTTAAGACGTGTTTTAGATGCTACAGTGCGCCGCTTGCATTTGTTCATCGCCATCATCGAACTGCACTTGAACGCATCCTGGCGGGTGCATCCGTTCCGTCCGAGGCAAGGCAGCACACTGTGGTTACTCCGTAAACCCGTGGGGTTCCGAGAAAAGTAATGAACAAGCGACTGTTGATCAATCTGAGAGCACTGTGCTACGCGCTTCAGCTGGTGACCTTGCTGGTGTCATTTTCGGAAGTTGGAGTCGAGAGTAATGTTCTGAGACAATGTTTTTATTAATGATGGCTCTCTGTGTATATTTATGAGTTACTTGATTTAACCGGTTTTAACACAGCTCGCGACGATCAGGATATCGACTGTGACGAAATGGCACGCTACTATAAGGAGCTGGCCGCGTACTTCCAGAAGCAGTGCGACTCGAAATGTCCCGAGAAGGTCAAGCATGCAGTTGACTGGTTCGAGAGGGCCCATGCGAAGCTGGCCAATGATTGTTACTATGATATTTATGACGGAGAGAACTGGTAGTGGGGCGATTCCGATCGATTGATTCATCTGATAAATTGTGATGTCTGATAGTAAAAAGAAAAAGATGGAGATCCCAAGTGTAAAGTTAAAAAAAATTATACCGAAACTCTAAATTTTCACGTATCGAAATTTGATGATGGAGGTAAAACTGCAGAAGCACAATACGATTTGTGCTTCAGGTATGAAGAGGATGCCATTTCGATCATTCTGATCATGGTTTCTGTCCATTCCAACAAACGTTACTTTTGCGAAAGCTTAATGCACTCAAAGTATTTACGGATGGTTTGATCAACCATAACTCCACAGTTCCACCGAAATTCTCCGAAAAATACCACTCCGAAATCGACTGCCCCATTGGTTAACTAAAAATAAATAATGAATAGATCGCGCCAAAAGTGTACATTACGCCTCACAGCCCAAAGCAGACCTAAAAAGCTTACCTAAAAAGCTTACACGGAATTTTCACTTTTCTTCGAATGCTTAAAGTGCTGCATGTGCAGGCATGCTCTTAACAAAATAGGTGTGTGTATGTCAGTGATAAATTGAGTGATAGTTGAAGATTTACAAGGTTTGCTTTCAGGAATTTGAGAAAGTGAAAGAGAGAGATAGAAAGTTGTCCCGCTCGTTCGGCTCACACATTATATATTCCTGGTAACGAGACGAACAGTCAACTCGCCCCAACCGTCACATTTTTCTCATTGATGTAAATTGGATCTAATGGCAACGCACACGATGCTCAAACTTAATATTAAGTGGTCTCAATTCCAGATTCATTCATTGATTGATCTTCTAAATGGTCTTTTTCAAGGCTAGAAGCAAATTAACCTATTAGTAGCCTCTTGAAAAGTATAAAAATTTCAATCATTCAACACATTCGCGATGACGAATGTAAAGTGTCGACACCTACGGTAGTGTGAAGCATATTAACCCTATCAGATTTGTGAACTCGAAAGCAGTTTCGAATTGTTAAAAACGCAATGAAAAAAAAATTATTACTTGATGGCATCGAATCTATTTTTTTATAAATATTCTAGTACTTCTATCAAAACCCATCATTTCAATATAAAATTATCATCAGACTCAATTTCAGTTCAAGATAGTTTCCCCATTTGCAAAAAAAACCAAAAAATTAAAAAATATTATTTTTTTCCTTTATTTTTCTGAAAGTGACGCGGTATCTAATATGGTACGCCTGGAGTTCCTCAAGGCTTTCATTTGGGACCATTTGTGTTCATTTTATTTGTTAATGATGTTTGCGTTTTTTCTTGAAAGTGATAATGGCACTTATCTACGCAGATGATATGAAGCTGTATATGGAAGAAAAAAATGAAGAAGACTCTCAAACAGTCAAAAATTAAGTTCACATCTTTTATACTTGGTGCACTAAGAGTTTATTACAACTCCACGTTAGAAAATGCACTTTAATGTTAAGAAGAAAAACACAATTGAACAAAGATATTAGGCCATTAACCCATAAACATATGTCAACGAGTAAGAGACTTAGATGTAGTCTTAGACTCCAAACTAACCTTCGTTGATCATTATAACACAATCATACATAGGGCAAATAATATATTGAGCTTTATTAAACGCTTCAGCTAGCATTCCCAGGATCCGTACACAATAAAAACATGAATTTTCGGTGACTGAACAATAAAAAGCATGCTCCAATAACTGAATGTTCCGAATGAGGTCTGTGGTTCAACTTTCAAACTTTCTCTTGTAAACGTATGATCGCACCTGAAAAAAAACACTCAGAATTGTCATAGGACAAAAAACAAATAGTACCCCGGTAGTCAAAACCAGTAGCGAATAGTAGGCCATTCTGTTAAAGCATTTTCATTCTTGATCTAGCGAGAACAATACACAAGCTGGTTGTGTGTCGAAATTTGTGTTCTTATGACACGAAAGCACTATTATTCCACATTTTTAACCGCTTCAATCTAACTTTGACAACGCATAAAAACAACAAATTACGGAACATCTTTTTATTGAGACCTACCTTGGATTTGAGAATACACAATTGAAAGATCAAAATTGTCTGCAAAAAATGCAGTAATAATTTTTATTGTGTTGTTTCCAATACCAAATCGTATATGTTGACTCAAATTTCATATCATGCTGTTTATCGGTATTGACACTCGTTTGCATCAGACAGTTTTCAACTACTCTCACGAGAATGGTGCTCGGTTTTTTTTCCTTTTTTATCTGGAAACCAATACAATAATGACGTGGAATCATGTATCGTCGTACATATCGCCAGCAAAAAAGGAAAATAAATGAAATGGAAATAGAAGGCGAAAATAAGAAAACTATTGAAGAAGAAGAAAAACAGCAGAAAAAGGAAAAGAAAATAAGGAATAAAATAATGAAAAATAAAGGAGTAAATAAACAATTAGGAAGTATAACAAAAAGAAGAAAAAAGAATAAAAATGAATGAGAAGGAGGAAGAAATGTGAGACAACAGAAAAAAAGAAGAGAATTGAAAAAGTAGAAAAAACAGAAACAAATGAAGGAGTAAAAATGGGTGGTCTATGATATAACCGCAAGGTTGACGTGGGTCTACCGTTGGCTTAGTAATCATTTGTTTGGATTGGATTTTCGTTTTTGTAATTATTGACTTAGTTAGTTTTCCATATTTTTCTCGGTTAAAGATAAAGGGTGCTATATTTTTTCTTTTACATTATATAAAAAGGTGTTATTTTTCGTTTTTAAGTTATTAATTCGCAAATTTAACATGTTTTAAGCCTTCGTTCAATATTCCTATGTGACTAGACTAGACCTATGCGACTAGAATCCAAACTTCCCGCAAGTGTGATATCAAAAGGTTAGCTTATTGCCTTCAATTTCATATGTCGATCATATAAATCGGTACAGTAGTTCAAATGTTATGAATTTTTGCAAAAAGTCATTTTTGGATAAAAGCATTTTGAATATAGCATCTTTTGTATCGAGATATGTTATGTAGAAAATCATCAGCATTCAAGTAAAAATATAAAAAAAATAAAGCGCCCTCTAGTCCAAAGCCATGAAAACAATAAAAACCGACTACAATTAATAATTACGAAAACAGGATTCATTTTTTTCTGCAAGTTTTAATAGAAGGCTAGCTTATTGACTTCAATTTGATATGTCGATCGTCTTAATCAGTTCAGTGGTTCAAAAGATCTGAGTTTTTTAAAAAGATCAGAGTTTTTGAGAAAAAGTGGAAAAATTCATTTTTCTGACCACGCATAAATGGTCACTCTAACGAAAAAATAAAAAAAATACGGGTCTAATTTTTTGCGATAAAGAACAAAACTGCAACTTTTCATGGAAATCTGAGAACCACTATATCGGTTTGGCATATTCGATATATTCCGGTTAGACGTAGTCCCACGTCAATAAAGAGGGAGAAGAAATTGAAAGAAGAAAAAAAGAAGGAGCAGAAGGAGAAGGGGAAAAGGCAATAATCAATCTCGTAATGTTCTCGAGGAAAAGAAGATGAAAACGAAAAAAATAGAAATAAATAAATGGGAGAAAAGAATAAAATTATTTAGAAGAAGATGACGAAAGAGGGAATCGAACAAAAGAAAACGAAAGAGGGAATCAAACCAAGAAAACGTAAACGAAGAACTTATAATTACAATATAATAAGGATATCATTTTTCTAGCAAAATGTAAATCCTAAAGTATGTTTTTTTTCCTCAAATGGCACCTTTGTTTCCGAAGAAATTTCGACTTATCATCGTAATATTGCTAACGATATTACGTGTTGAATAAGCTTGTCCACCCGAGAGCAATACACAAACTGGCTACACATTGGAATTTTTGTACTTATTGCCAATCATTCCATCGATTCATGCAAACTACAAACTACGTTCGCTATCTTCTATTATTTGACACATGTTCAGTTTCTAGTTTTACATTTTACCCCTATACCTTAGGTATAATGTAGTCCTACATTAATAAATGTAAAAAAAATATCAAAATGTAAAATTTTGATATTTTATAAAAACAGGACGAACTTCCCAAAAATGATATGGACAGCTAGAATCACTTTGATTTCGCTCGAAGCGCTTAGAATTTCCAAATTCAGAATTCAAGAATTCAATTACAAAAATTCAAGTTTATTCTGTTCGTCCGTTAACTGGTACACTCAAGCGATTCGCGCACAGTGACAAAGCAACTAGAAAGTCAATTTGAAAATTTTCAAATGAACTTTCAGACTTAACATATGCTGTTGACTGCACGTTGGCTGTAGCACAACTGGAATAGAAAATACAAAAGGCATTCTTATACTCTCCCAAATGGCAATGAGTGGCAAACTGGCGAAATTTAAGTTTCAAAATTTCCTTTCTTCTCATTGTCCGGGGAGCAAGCACTGCATTTGCATTTTGTGCGATTGATTCGCATTGTTATATGAAATTTGTGCTTCATCGTCACATTTGTTGATTGTAATTTATGGTAAGGGTAGCGAAAGATGCACAAGAATGCACATACAAATGCATGGGCAAATGGAAATGTTTTCAATTTTCGTCAATTCAAACAAATCTTAGAGTATTCCTGATTTTTGGATACGCAAATCCGTTAGCAATAAAAACAGTTATTAGCTCTTGAACTTATTCATGAAAATGTGACATTCTTTCTGATTTGAAACCAATAGAAAAAATAAGTAGTCTTATGCGTGTATTCTTTTCTACTGGAAAAGTGTTTTGAAATTAGCATTAGCATTGAGCAAGTGGCACAATATCGTTGATGGTAGAAATTCAGAACTGTTAAGTCAAAAACTAGCCTCCATCCGTTGCTGATTAATGATTAATGAGAATTATTGATAAGCAATTAGATTCCATAGATTTCTCTACATCTCCTCATTTTTGCAATTACATGCTCGACCTAATGTTGAAAATGAATGGAATCTACCACAGGATATAACAAATTTAGAAAAATATAAGAGATAATATGAAATTTAAAATATGAATATAAATAAGAATGGGTTAGGAAAATAGAATTATGTGATACTGAATAATAAAATGTCACAAATGCACTCCGGTCTTCAAATTGTTGTCACCTTATTAGCTGCGTGAAAGAAGTGTTTTTACTGGAATAGTTTTTCAAATGTATCGAAATGAAGCCTGATGTCTGGATTGTTTGTCGTATTCATACGCCTATGTCCTGTTTCCAGCAACACTATTTGTTCAATGGATGTCTGGACAAATTCAGCATTGAGTTCCATGTCTTTGTCGGTGACAACGGACCCTTTTTTCATGAACTTCTTCTCTCTTCGTATTAGTCTTTCGGTACCAACTTTGCTGCAACACGACTGTGAAAGAAAACTTCAACTATAATCTCTCGAACAGAAACTTGAACCATGTTTAAGTCTGCTTTTTGCTTTTAATGTTTGAAACTCGGACTCGAAATCACTTGTTGGATAATAATTGGGAAATTGGGAGACCCCTTGAATCATCTTTTGAATCTTTAAAAAATACGATAAATCAGCAATTATTTTATTTCTATATTTGATTGCTGTTTGCTATTATTTTTGGACTTTAATTATAATATGCACTATAACGTCCAAAGATTACCAACCCTCCTATAACGCCCAAAGATTACTGTAGCGGGATAACCTATTACCATTATCCTTTCCCACTTGTCATAAAATCCCAACGATCCTATTCCCACAAATTCATTCCCACGCCATAAATTATCGTCATACATGTTTGTAGGCCAAATGCATTTTTATGTCACAAGCTCACAGCTGCATACGATAATATTAAATAACAACCACTCACCCTTGCAGCGTAACATTATGCAGAACTAACCCACTTCAACCAAGTGTGAAATGACAACACACAGAAACAACCACTACCCTTTTGTTCTCCGTATTGACCCGTTCGAACCAATCGAACGCGCTCACATATTTCCTTGCTGGCTCCTCCTCCTCTAGAATAGAAGCTACCTTGTGTAGAGTTTTAGTTTAAGCATTATAAAAAGTACATGTCGAATGCAAGCAACAGGTCTTTTACATTTCCAACCAATCAAGTTAACAAGTGTCGAATGCACGCGAGGACGGAACTAAGAATATAGTGATATTTATATTAGTGGAATGTGCCTGAGTTCTTTCATTCCGAAATATATCACAAGTGCCCCAAAGTGATAGAAATTGTATACTACATCGGGTTGAACCTTTCCACATGGCGACCGAGACTTTAGCCTGAATCTTCGGCTATGAGTGAAACCAAACAATTTTTTTTGTTTTGACGAAACAGTGAACGTTCAAAAATGGGCTTTTTCTCGGCAGACGAGATAGTGTCGAGCGCCCCAGTGTCGAGTTCACCGCAAACGATTGCTTTATGCATCCTTGCTGGTGCTGCGTTAGGTTACGGTGTTGTGCGGTTAATGCACACGTTTTATAAGAATCACTCGGAGAGAGTAGCCTCCCGAGCAGTGAGAGCGGCACAGCTCAACCAGGTATAAAGGGCAGAAGTGAACTATTTTTTTTTCAAAATTTGAACAAAGTGAACTAATAAACGGAACTGTGCTAACCACCCATGTGAACGAACCAATAGAAACTCATTACACGAACTAGTGACCATTGGAAAAACTAAACATGTGGAACGAGAACATCAAGGACATCTTGGCCCAGGCGGAGGCCCAAGCGGAACACATCGCATTAGTGGAAAAAATCGGATGGCGGCAATATAGGAAGCAACACCCGAAGCAGCCGAAAAGAGGTTTCAATATCAAAATTGAAGACATCCATGGAGCAACCATCTATGTGACACCTTTCACAAAGCTCAGCCTTACTGATACTGTAGTAGGATACCGCCGACAGAGATGGTAAGTCAATTATAAGATGTAAAATATGAAAAAAAAAATTTTTTTGAAGTAAAAATTGTTAATGAAAAAAAAAAAACACAAAATGTTCATGTAAAATATGTGCTAAGCTGTAAGACTACTTGTTGTAGACATCAACAAAAACAGAAATAAAAAAAAATTTCGCCTTTAATTTAATGGCAAGTTTAATAGAAAACAAAATACAGAAATTACAAGTAATTGCAAAATCACTGCGATCCGAGCAAACTAAAAAGTTAAGAAAAGCTACATTGAGAACCAAGCTCGCAGAAGCTGAAAAATTAGCTGAAGATATTAAAACAATAGTAGACCCTCTCGTACACAATAAAGAGGCTGAAGAATTGTTATTGCTTGCCGAAAATGCTAATCTAATATATCAAGATATTAGAAATAAAATAAACATTATCATTAAACAAAAATCTTTCAAAGAAGTAGCTCTTGCGATATTGTTCGTTGTTGGAATACAAAAACCGAAAATGTCCAAATTCGATTACAAAGAGGCAGCCGCAATGGTGCCAATCTACGACGGCTCACCTGATGGACTCGATATGTTCATCAGTGCAGCCACACTACTAAATGAGATCTCCCCCAGCGCAAACAAAGCGTTGGTATATCAATTCCTACTGACCAGACTCGACAAAAAGGCCCGAAGAGCAATTAATAATAGCGTGGATATACCTTCACTGCTAACAAATTTAAAAACTACATGTATATCAAAGACTAGCGCCGACAGCATATTAGCGAAGTTGAAGTCTATAAAAAAACAGTCAGCAGACGAATTATGTAAGGAAGTTGAAGAGCTGACCGAACAACTCATCGACTTACACATCAAGGAAGAGACACCACCGCAACGAGCAGCAAAACTCGCTTGCCAAGCAGGAATCGATGCCCTCATCGAAGGCATTGATAACCCTGAATTAAAAACTATATTACGTGCGGGAGCCTTCACCAGCATAGCTGACGCAGTGGAGAAGGTCAATAAATATAAATCGCTGACAACCAAATCAGCAAATGTGCTTATTTACAATCGCGGGCAGCGACAACCGCCCTACCCGCATCCTAACCGTTTCAACCAGAACAATCGTGGTAGAAATTTTAATAACTATAGAGGAAGAGGTGGTAGATTCAATAATCAACCTCAACAAAACCAAAATTTTAACCAAAATCGCCAATATCATCAACAGAATTTCCCTAACCAAAACAGAAACTTTAGGGGCAATGGCAGCCAAAACTATTACAACAGACCGCAACATTTCATTAGAATTGCGGAAAACTCCGAAAACCCGGCTGCGAACCTCCGCGCGTTGTCGGACGAAGAACAGGAGGAAAACCGAAATCAACATCAAATATTTTCAACCTAAATATTACTTGTTCAATGTTTATTATAGTTAAATTAAGCATGTGCGAACAACCATGCGTTCTTATTCTTGATACAGGGGCAGATATATCAATCCTAAAGGAAAATTTGATCAAACGTACCCAGAAAATTAACAAAAATAATACATGCATAATAAACGGCGTGACCGAAGGCAAACTTGAAACAATAGGTAGTACCAACACTAGTCTACTTATAGAAAATAATAAAATTCCACACCAATTCCATTTGGTGAATAAACAATTCCCAATTACAGCTGACGGCATTCTAGGAAAAGACTTTTTAACAAAATATGAATGTAATCTGTGTTTGAAGACATGGTTACTATCCTTTTTCTTCAATGAGACTAATCTAGAAGTACCGATCCATGACACATGGGACGATCATCTAGTCATCCCCCCCAGATGCCAGATTATCAAAGAAATAAAAATTCCACATATAAAAGAAGACACTGTCATAATTTCTCAAGAAATCAAACCTGGAGTATTTTGCGCAAATTCCATAGTTAACTCTAAAACACAATTCGTTAAAATCATTAATACCAATACGTCTGAAATACTTCTACCCAAAAATTTCAAGCCACTAACCCAACCGTTAACACATTTTACAATCAACCACAACACAACTAACAACCCTAATCGTATACCAAAATTAACTGAAGAATTAAATCTAACTAACACTCCCCGTGAAGCCCAACACAAACTGATAAATCTCTGCAGAAACTATAACGAAATATTCGCTTTAAAAGATGACTTCTTAACTACCAACAACTTTTATAAACAAAACATTCAACTCAACGACAAAAACCCCGTCTACATAAAAAATTATCGAACTCCAGAGGCCCAAATAACAGAAATAAATAAACAAATATCAAATATGTTAGAAAATAGAATCATCCAACCATCAACCTCTCCATATAATTCCCCTATACTTTTAGTGCCAAAAAAATCTAATACACAAGATAAAAAGTGGCGATTAGTGGTAGACTTTCGCCAGCTCAACAAAAAAATTACACCAGATAAATTTCCCCTTCCAAGAATAGATGAAATACTCGATCATTTAGGAAGAGCCAAATACTTTACTACTCTAGACCTAATGTCAGGTTTCCACCAAATAGAACTTGACGAAAATTCCAAAAAACTAACAGCATTCTCTACTTCAAACGGTCATTTCGAATTCAATAGACTACCTTTCGGATTAAATATTTCCCCAAACAGCTTCCAAAGAATGATGACAATTGCACTCAGCGGCTTACCACCAGAGTGTGCTTTCCTTTACATTGACGACATTATAGTAGTCGGATGTTCCATAAATCATCATCTAAGTAATTTGGAAAAAGTTTTTAAACAACTCCAAAAATATAATTTGAAACTTAACCCCGCAAAATGCTCATTCTTTAGACCAGATGTCACATACCTAGGTCATAATATATCCGCATCTGGCATCCAACCAGATAAATCAAAATTTTCAGTCATATTAAATTACCCTACACCAAACACATCGGATGAAGTCCGTCGATTCGTTGCTTTTTGCAACTATTATAGAAGATTTATTAAAAATTTTGCCCAAATTGCGCATCCCTTAAACAAACTCCTTCGAAAAAATGCAGTCTTCGATTGGAGCTCTGAATGTCAGCAAGCATTCAATTCTTTAAAATCAGCACTGATTTCTCCCACAATTTTACAATTTCCCGATTTTAAAAAAGAATTCACACTAATAACCGATGCATCAAAGACTGCCTGTGGCGCAGTATTGGCCCAAGATTGCGATGGAATCGAATTACCGATCGCTTACGCAAGTAAAGCCTTCACCAAAGGTGAAGCAAATAAATCAACAATTGAACAGGAACTTACTGCCATTCATTGGGCAATAACATTCTTTAGACCATACTTATACGGAAGAAAATTCACGGTAAAAACAGACCACAGACCGCTTGTTTACCTTTTTTCAATGAAGAATCCATCTTCCAAATTAACACGAATGAGACTAGATTTAGAGGAATTTAATTTTGACGTACAATATGTACAAGGAAAACTAAACGTAACTGCCGACGCATTATCACGAATAGCAATTGATTCTGAAACTTTGAAAACAATAAACGTCCTAGCCGTTCAAACGAGAGCAATGACAAGAAAAGAACAAAATATGAATCAGACGGAATACGAACATTTGAATAATAACACTGTACTCGATGTCAATGAGCCTGATCAACTCAAAGTATACGAGGCAGTTGAACCAACCGAATGGGAAAAACTACCCAAACTTCAATGCGGACGCGCACTCGAAGATAATGAAAACGCTAGCGAGAATGAATTTAATAATATGAAATGCGCAATTAAAAATAAAACAGGATTCAAAGAATTAATGTCGACAAATACAAAAATTGCAAGCAACTCGAAAGAGACCTTAGGGAATCTATTACAGAAAGTTGAAAATATGGCCAAAAAATTAAGAATAAGCGCGATAGCTCTAGCGTTATCAAGCGTGATATTCCAATTATGCAGCGTTCAATTCTTCAAGAAGACTTGTAACGACTCGCTAAAAGACTTGCAAATAGTGCTCTACACACCCAAGCGTGTGATAGAAAGCCAAGAAGAAAAATTAAAAATCCTGAAAAATTATCATGATGCACCAATTGGAGGACATATAGGTGCCAATCGATTATATAAAAAGCTCAGTAGACTCTATTCCTGGAGCAAAATGAAATCAGAAATTTATGAATATGTTAGAAATTGTATACAATGCAAACAAAATAAACACAAAACCCCGACCAAGGAAAACTTTATAAAAATACCCACCCCAGAAAAACCTTTTGATTGTGTATCTATTGACACTATCGGACCTTTTAACAAATCTAATTCAGGAAATAGATATGCATTAACTATCCAATGTAACCTCTCCAAATACGTAATAATAAAACCAACCCCAGACAAACAAGCATCCACAATAGCGAGAGCATTTATAGAAAATTGCATTCTCGTATACGGTACTCCGTCAATTGTTCAAACTGATCAAGGAACCGAATACAAGAATGAATTATTTGACAATATTTCAAAATTACTCCAAATTCAACAAAAATTTTCTACCCCCTATCACCCGCAATCAATCGGAAGTTTAGAAAGAAACCATCGTTGTCTTAATGAATACGTGAGACAATTCATCAACCCATCGCAGAGCGACTGGGATGATTGGTTGCCTTACTACGCATTCTGTTACAACACCACTCCGCATACAGATTTTTCATACACACCTTTTGAATTAGTTTTCGGCAGAAACGCAACACTGCCATACAACCTAAAATCACACATTGAACCCGTATACAATATCGAGCAATATCATAAAGAATTACAATTCAAACTCAAAACGGCAACAAAATCAGCAAAAGAAATAATTGACAGAATCAAACAAAAGCGTCGTGAAGATCAGCAGAAAGATACAAACCCAATACAAATACATGAGAATGATTTAGTTATGATGACTAACGAAAACAGAAGAAAACTAGACAAGGTATATCAAGGACCATACAAGGTCATATCAATAAATCACCCAAACGCGATATTATTAGATGAGAAAACCCAAAACACTCATACTGTACATAAAAATAGATTAATTACTTATAATTCCCTCCTCCGTTAGGGGGAAGGGGGTATTAGAAATTTGGTACGTATCAGAGATTAAGTTCATTTTTACTCAATTATTTCCCAATTATAATTATTATTAAAATCATCACTGTTATTATCATCATAATTATCGACAATCATTAAATACAAATATTATACAATAAGCATCACAGAACAAATTAAAACTATTATAAATTAAATACACTATATAATTAAATTTACGAATTTATCACAACCTGTAAATATAGTTAGATAACCATATGTAAGAGGAGAAGCTATAACACCCAATAATAATGAATATAATAATAAATGATTCCACCCGGTTACATCATTCTCCCAAAGAGGGATGGTGTAGCGGGATAACCTATTACCATTATCCTTTCCCACTTGTCATAAAATCCCAACGATCCTATTCCCACAAATTCATTCCCACGCCATAAATTATCGTCATACATGTTTGTAGGCCAAATGCATTTTTATGTCACAAGCTCACAGCTGCATACGATAATATTAAATAACAACCACTCACCCTTGCAGCGTAACATTATGCAGAACTAACCCACTTCAACCAAGTGTGAAATGACAACACACAGAAACAACCACTACCCTTTTGTTCTCCGTATTGACCCGTTCGAACCAATCGAACGCGCTCACATATTTCCTTGCTGGCTCCTCCTCCTCTAGAATAGAAGCTACCTTGTGTAGAGTTTTAGTTTAAGCATTATAAAAAGTACATGTCGAATGCAAGCAACAGGTCTTTTACATTTCCAACCAATCAAGTTAACAAGTGTCGAATGCACGCGAGGACGGAACTAAGAATATAGTGATATTTATATTAGTGGAATGTGCCTGAGTTCTTTCATTCCGAAATATATCACAAGTGCCCCAAAGTGATAGAAATTGTATACTACATCGGGTTGAACCTTTCCACATTACCAATCAACTATAATAATGGTTATAGAAAAGCTATTTCTTTTCTAAAGCACATAAAACAAAAAAGGAATAAAATACATCCGCGATGACTTCAAATTAAAAAAGACGGTTATATCAGATGTAACAAAATTGGTCATAAACTGTACATTTTAAACACATTAGATTTCAAATAATAAGCTTTCAGCACTTGGTATCAATATCATTACACAAAAAATAAAAAAGCTCTATAACATACTTAGAAATTCGAAAGTCTAATCCAAATAATCATACGCATCATAATAGCAGTTTCTGCCCAGCTGTTTGTAGGCCCTGCCGAACCAATTCGCAGCCTGTTTCATCTTATCCGAACAATCCTTGCCCTTGGATTCGCACTCCGCCCCGTAGTATTTCTGCAGCTGCTTCATGTAGACCGTCATCTCGTCGCAATCGATTTCCGCTCCATCCAATGACATATCGGCCGGGTATTTAGCTAGTTTAGAGAAACAAAAATGCATAAAAAGATCACTCTTCGAAGGCACGAAAGACCGAATAACTCACCCGCCGGTTCCAGGAAGCACGAGCTCTTGGCTTGGGTAAGATCCAGTATCAGTTTATTCAGCAGCGAGACCCAATCCGTGCACACCGTCAGCGCTGCAGTTCGGTCCTTCTCGATGGCCGACGTAAGTTTGGCCAGCTTCGAGAGCACCCCCTTGGGTACCTTCTTCGCTGCGTCTTCGTCCGTGTTGGTACCATTCCGGTCGTAGTGCTGGAAGGTGTTGAAATCATCGGCGAGCTCCTGGGTGACCTCCTCGGGGCAGCCGTACACGTAGCAAAGGATGAGCGTCCGGATGAGGTTCACCTTGATCGAGGAGATCGTCCCGGGGATGCAGCTTTGTTCGGGATCGATTTCGGCGCTGGTGAGCCTAGACGTGATGTGCAGTAGCAGCAGTAGAAGGGTAGTTCCCAGCAGGGTTGTGAAGATAGATGAATTCATTTTGAATGTTGACGCACTCAATGAAACGCGGTAACTGATTGCTTTGTTATATATATATATAGGACTGGCGAAAGTCCACAAATCTTACCAGGTGTTGGACTGATTAGTGTTTGTAAACAAGCGAAACATCTGTTTTTCTCATTTATGGCTCTGATTGAACTCTACTAATGAGGTAAAGTATTACCCCTTAACTTTGCGATAAGGTTGTTAACATATCGAACAGAATAATTGACACGGTGATTGAATCTGTTCTTCATTACGAGGGATAAGAATATTAACTAATTGTCAACGTGTGGCAATTGGTTTCAACACTTCAAAGTTTCAAACCGTACACTGATACTGTTTCTAATATGAAGTCGTATATGCTCACTTGTATTTCATAACATTTCAGAACTACACTCGTGACGTTTTAAAACTACTCGTATGACGTCTTGCTTTCCTTGACGATTTGGATATTTTGAGTTAAACACAAATTAACAATTAACTTCAAATTAAATTAATTAGGCCATAACGATGTGGATCATGTTTTGTCGCACGGAAAACTTAAAAATAAAAGCGTAGAAAAAAACAGTAGAAGATGAAAGAGCAGAACAAAGGAAATTGAAAAAATTGAGACGAAGAAAAATAGAGAAAAAGGTAGGAGGAACATGGAGAAGAATGAAGAAAACGAATAATAAAGAAAAAAAAAACAAATAAAAATGGAACAAAATTAAGAGAAAATGATAACCAAGGGAAATCGGCACGAAGGAAAATTATGACGATAAAATATAGAGACGAAGAAAAATAGAGACATAAAAAATGCAAGTAGGTACAAGAAGAAGTATGAAGAACATGGAGTAGAATGGGAAAAAACAAGAATAAACAAGAAAATGGCGAAAAAATTAAGAAAAAAAGGTAGTGACGAAAATGATGAAAAATAAAGATGAAGAAAAATCGAGACGAAGAAAAATCAAGACAAAATAAAATGAAGGCCAAGAAAGATCAAGAGCGATAAAAATAAAGACGAATAAAAATTGAGAAAAAGAAAAATTGAGAAGTATGAAAAATAATGAAGAAGAAAATAACAAGAAAAAAATGAAATGATCAAGAAAATCAAGACGAAGAAGAAACAAGACAAATAAAAATAAAGATGAAGAAAAACCAAGATGAAGAAAAATGTAAAGGAAGAAGTGTAAAGAACATGAAGAAAAATAAATAAAAAGTTAAGAAATAGAATTAAGATAAAAATGATGAAAAAAATAAAATTACGGTTGTGTCCGAGTCACGCCCGCATAGTTGACGTAGAATTACGTTAAGCTTATTTTTCACACTGATTAAGAATATATTTGAAAAATCAAATAATTAAAATTTTTATTAATTGTGTGGTCCTGAAGAGGGCCGGTTAGTTTGATTATTAGGTACTGTTTGTTCACTCCATCCATGGTACAATCCAGATGCTAGATGTTTTGCGAATTTTAATTAGGCTGTGACAATTCCCCCTTGAATTAAATTGACCCTTCAATCTAACGCATTAGCAGGACAATCAGTCGATGCATATTCAGGTACTTTACCGTTCAATGAAGAGTATCGCATTTCGGTCAGGCTGTTGTCAAGCCACATCGCGACATCTCCATCAATCCATTCTCTTGCATTCTGTTCTTTCCTTTCATTATTCTCTGTTTTTTCCTCCATGTAATGTTACTCGATGGGCTAAAAAACATAATGACCGCAGAGGCCTCAGTATATATATTGGGACTAAACGAAATGAATAAAGATTATGAAAAATTCAACAAAATCCAAACGTGACATGGCGACGTTACCATGTGACGAAGAGTCTGTAAGGGATAACAACGCCTGCTACGCAGAAACGTACTAGTCCAGGAGGCCGAAGGTCACTGAAATAAATCTACGATGTCACGGTAGAGCATATGAGCAATAATTTTTCCGATTGCTTGCCTTCCTTGCGTGGAAACGAACCCACAAAATAGACAATTCAAACCGAACGATCCATTCTCGCCAGGAAATCCAATTCGTTGTGACAGGCTCATTTGCACTTTTGCCGCTGCTGCTGCCGATATAGCTCGTATAGATGATGTTATTTTGCTAGTCTTTTGAGTTCCTTTGATTTGAGGTGTAAAATGCTCCTCGACCCAAAATAGACTGACAGTCCCTCGCTGCTAGACCTCACCTTTTATGCAGTTTGACTGGCTAAAGGATCACCTGCCATTTAGTTTTCGCTTCTTTGCAGGGACCGAATACCTAGCGATTTGCGTCAATTTATGCGAAATTCTCTCGATTAAATGGAAGAGTCCGTATTCTTATTTCTACAGAGTGCAGGAGCACTGTATGTGAGAGCAGAGATTGATTTGTGAATTGCCCGTCAGAACACGAGATTTCCGTTTGAATAATGCTTGAGATTTCACGATGCGATCGATTTTCGTTTGTAATTTGTACCCCCAATATATTCCCGAAAGACGTAATCCTACGATAAATTGATAGTCAAGGAGAATCAACATGAAGAAAACCAAGACAAAGAACAACCAAAGCGAGGAAAAATCAACACGTGTCGGGCAAAGTTTCTGTGAGTAGCTTTTAGCTGCTCGCGGACTGAAGCAAGGCTAAACAAATGAAGGCTACAGCCGTCTTCTTACGGCTTGGTCACGCTGCTTGATTTTGAGGTCCGTTCTAGGGGAACACTTTACGGTCTACCCAAGTGTATTTTTAATTCATTGCAAATGTTCAATTAAATCGATGTAAACCGAGGAAAAAATAAGTTTAGTAAGTTCGTAATACTTTTTTAACTTTTGTAACAAGAATGAGACCGAGAATGAGAATGAGAATGAGAATGAGAATGAGAATGAGAATGAGAATGATTAATATCAAAATAGAAATTTATATTTTTATTTTTTTATATTATATTTGTTTATTCGCAGATCCTGAATCATGTTTCTCGACTGCATTGCTTCTGCGTGTTAGTGCAGCCCTGCACTGAGCTTCCTTCGTGCATATTCTGAGAATGCATTCTGAAGAATTCAATTTTCGCTCGTCCGTTAAAGAAGATATCAAATAGATAGAAGATATCTTTTAGAGATATTATGATGGGTTACCGTTAGGTCTTCTACAACAACAAAATTCGCTTGTTGCGATCTGTGGACACAGAAGAAGCTCATTTCAGAATATTTTAATGGGTTTTGTTCAGCTGTTCGATACATTTTCAATCTACTCTTTGACGCTACATTACCACAATCATGTATGGTCCAATAGGTGGTATTGTAACAAATTTTGAACTGGATTCACTTTGCTTCTGAATCGATTATAGATTTCATTCAGTCATGCCCACTAAATTGATTACAGTGAACCACACCGCCGCAGTTTTTTAGCAACGATCAATGGGAACACATTGTAATCGGTTCTCAAACTGTTCAAAACACCATGTCAATGCATTCGACAATTTTTGTGATACTTTTTCTAACCGTAATACAGTTGAGTCAGGGCGCCCAGTTTATGATGGGTCAGACCAACCCAAATACAACCAAAAATAAGTCTTGAACAAAATAAAACTTAATTTTTTTCTAGGTTCATCAGTATTAACAAACATGACTGGTACTGACGACGACATGGTCCCAGCTCCGGATGTGACCATTGGAAAAATCGAATGCGGAGAGATCATTGCCTATCTGAAAGCGTTGCACAGATTCTATGCACGGAAGTGCCACCGACTGGGCTCTAAATGCACCGAAAAAATCGCCTACGCAGCCAAATGGTTCGAGCAGGTGGTTGAAACCGTCACAAAAACCTGCAGAAATTGAAAATATTTTCTAGGGAAATTTGCATATAGTGTTTACAGAACCACAATCACAGAATGTAAACAACAGGTGGATTTTTTCGCGGATTTATGTTAAGGGTTCGAATAAAATCTCCATTAGTACTGCAACTTCTGTTCATTGGTTCTTTTCTTGACAGTCTTGACAAAGAATTATTTCTAACCATGAATATCTGGGATAGTTTGTTTCTCTTGTGCACCATTCTGATTGCTTACGCTGTTCGAGCTGAATGTAAGTTTAAATAGAAGTTAAAATTATTGCACAACTTAACTTTTTTCCACCACCTGCAGCGGCGGATTGTGTGATGGGCGACTCCGCCGATGGTAACAATATGCCAAGTACACCACCACCCTGCTACGCCTTCGGACCACTCTCGGCAACCCCACTTCTACCCCAGTCCAAGGCTGGAGAAAGAAAGGTCGTCGGAACCATTACGTGTGAAGAGGTTACAGCGTATATCATGGCCCTCAATAGATACTACGATCGGATGTGTGTGCGGATGAGGTCCAAATGCGCCGCGAAGTATCAGTACGCGGCGAGTTGGTTCAACCAAGTTGGCCAGGATATGATGGCCAAGTGTGCCAAAAAGTCCTAGGGTGAAAATATTGGCATGTGGCGTCGTATTCCCCACGTAAATATATTGTTCATGTGAATGTTCATGAGTAGTTTGAGTTCTATACAGACCAGTCCCTCGGAGTTTTCTATCTTATCAACACTTGTCGTTTGTTTGATCATTCGAATTATTTCATCCAAACGTGATTTTGAAAAAGGTTTGTCACATTGTCAGCCACGGGTACCTTATCTTGTAATCTGTGTTAGGAGAACACCTTACGATCTACACGAATGTATGCGAAATCATATTTTTTTGCTTAGGTAAAAGAGCAGACGCAGTTTCCTTCTTACGTTTTCGTCATGCTGCTTGATTCAGAGGTCCGAGTTAGAAAAATACTTTGCGGTTTACACAAATGTATGAAAAATTTGAAGCTCTCGTTTCACTGGTATTTAGACATACTAACTATTGAATAATTCATGATTGTTTATATTTCATCAGATTGTTAGGGAGTGTTCAAAACCATTGGCGCAAAAAATATCGTTAATCCATGACAAATAATTGAGCAATAAACGCTCAAAACTGGACAATTTTCGTGACGCGACTGAGATGTTGTTTTCCAACTTGTATCTTCAATATGCTCCCGAAAGACATAATCCTACGCCAAAATTGGTGGAACAAGAAATAATTATGTATACCAAATACATATAGATTCTTTGATCCATTTTTGCAATAGACAAAGATCGAAGATGAACGAAAACACGTGTAAGTAAAACTAAACAAAATTAACTTAACATTCAAAATTGCCGTACTTCTCAGCATAAGTAAGAGACATGAGTACCAACAGAATGAATAAGATATGAGAAATGACGAATGGAGAATGAGAACCCAGATATAACAAATAATAAATGAGAAATGATTGGTGTTAAGTGAGACATTTTCATTATTTCGAGAAAAATGAACTTGAAGTTTGGTGGAATAGGGGGTTTTCGTTAATCATTCATAAAAATTTCGATACGGTATTCCTGCTCTACGTGTGATTTTTTTAATCTGATAAATGTGGTATGTAACTGATGCAATGCTTAACCTAATTCAATCATAAATTGGAAATTTTTAATTTTATGACTTGATTCCCTCTGATTTAAGACCGACCAAATGAGAAATGAGAAATGAGGAATGAGGAATGAGGAATGAGGAATGAGGAATGAGGAATGAGGAATGAGGAATGAGGAATGAGAAATGAGAAATTAGAAATGAGAAATGAGAAATGAGAAATGAGGGATAAGAAATGAGAAATGAGAAATGAGGATTTTTTTTAAATCAGGAATAAATGACGAGAATAAGGAAGGTGGAATCAGAAATGTGGTTTGAGGCATACAAATTTGTTTGATGAAAAGCTTTGGAATTTTCAACGTTTTTTACGATTCTGAAGGTTCTCTTTTGACGTAGAACTACGTCTTTCAGGAAGGGTGCCAAATCAGGAAACAGGTCACGTTTTAATGAAATAAAGTTAACGTTAATAACTATTTTCATTGGAACGAATTCTTATGATTGGCATACCAAACGAATCGGAAATTCTCTAAGATTTGTTTGATATGCTATACATTACAATTCGCTAATCTCTAAATGGTTTAAATTCATGTAAACTGGAAGAACTTCATTTTTCCCATACATTTGTTCTGCCGATTTGTTTGCTAACTCTACCCCTGTTTCGAATGCTTATAACTCGAACATTACTTAACAGATCGGAAAGATGTTTGCATCAATTGATAGGAAATATTTCTACGCGTCTATCATAATTAATAAAATACTATTTTTCATGAGATGAACAATTGAATATCTGTAAAATGTCAAGCTTTATCTAAACGTCCTAACTGCCATATTTTGATTGGCCCGATTTATGGTTTCCCCAACACAGACTTCAAAATCGATGTACCTGTGGAAATCCACTCTGCGAATATACATGCAAGTTGGGGGTATTTTTGTTCCCACCGAGCTGTGTTTCCCTAACACGTACTTCAAAATCAATGTGCCTGGGGGAATCCGCTTTGTCGAAACATACAATCGGGGGTGTTTATTTCCCACTGAGCTGTGTTTCCCTAACACGGACTCCAAAATTAATGTGCCTTGGGAATCGGCTATGCAAATACATGCAAGTCAGGGGTATTTTTTGGTGTTGAGTACTTTTGTACTCGCTTGTCGTTGTGCAGACCGGAATATGTTTCCCTAAAACGTAATTTTAAACTGAGAAGCCTGGGAAAACCGTCATTTCGGATACTAGAGGTGAATAAACTTTCGCGGTTCGAGAACTACGGAAACATGAGATGTGCAATATTTTCAGAGGGAAATGTAAAATACAATTATCGTTAGACAATTCTTCCGTTCACATATTTTGGTAGTCCTAGGCATCATATCAAACGTGAAAGGTCGTTCATCAAATTTATTTGTAACGAACATAATCTATTAGAAAAATTTCGATGCATTCTAAAATAATGTTTGAAGTGGTAAACAAGTGGATTACATAATACACTTGCGTAGTTCTACGTCGAAAATATGCGGTCGTGTCTTAGATACAACCCCTTACAATTTTACCATAAAAGCAAATAGTTTTCCTTTTAATAATGTCTTGTGATTGATATGTTTTTAGCCATTTTCAACACGTTTGGCTGGTTCGTCACTTTACTTCCACTTTTGGAAGAATGTCAGGAGTGAGAATTGAACTCGTGACCTTAAACGTGAGAGGTATGGACGTTACCACTAGGCCAGATCGCTTCGTCTAAAATTGAATTAAAAAAAAGAATGAAGGAGCAAATTGAAGTCAAATGAGAAGTAAAATAAAGAAAAAAAAAATGGAGAAGAAAAACAAGAAAGTAAAAAAAAAGAATTGAGGAAGTAGGAAACGAAGAGAAAAAAGTGCAAGCAGAAAAAAGAAAATAAGGAATTAGAAAAAAGAGAAAATGAGGAGGTAGAGAAGTAGAATACGAAGAAAATGAATGAGCAAGTAAAAAAAAGAAAGTAGTAAAAGAAGAAGAAAAATAAGGAAGTAGAAAAAAATAAAACGAAGTGGAAAAGAAAGAAAAAAAAGAGGAAGTAGAAAAATTAAAATAACTGAGAAGTAGATAAAAAGAAAAATAGAGGAAGTAAAAAAGGGAAAAGAAAAATGAAATGTAGAAACAGAAGAAGTAATATAAGAAAAAATGAGAAATTTTGAAGAAAAATGAGGTAGTATAAAAAAAGAAGAAGCATGATGAAAAAAAATAGAAATAGAAAATAAAAATTAAAGAAGTAGAAAAAGAAGAAAAAATATGAGGATTTAAAAAAATTAAATAAAAAAAGAAGGAGAGAAGGATGAAATGAAAAGTATAAAGACATCTCTACCCCAAATCAGTTAAAAACAGCCGATTTTGAAACGATCCTTTCCAATTTTTTTCAAACATTGTACATATGGTGACAGCCACTATTCAATCACAATTTTACTTTTCAGACGACCAATTTCGATTACGACTGGTTTGTTTATATAGACGTATCCAGAATAGAATCACAATTTTCCAAATATTATTATTCATATGTAATTTTCATTAGCGTTTCTTATAAAAATAATTATAATTTTGCATTGAAATTAAAAATTTTTCAAAAATCCATATCTCCATTTTGATGAGTTCGGCACGGCACTATTATATGTCAAACTTTGTAAAATTCGAAATATTATTTTTCCTAAATAGATCATTGATTTACCAACAACATTGCTATACGTCATATTTCAATCAGACATCTAGATTTCGAGTTATGATTTTTTTTTGAAAAAACGCCGATCTATTCTGGATACGCTCGTATGAAAAAAACAGTCGTAATAAAAATTGGTCATTTGGTAATAAAAAATATAATTTGAGGTAGCTGCCAACAAATGTAAAAAGTTTGAAAAAAAGGAGAGGGTCGAAAGATAGACCGGCTGATTTGGCGTGAAAATGAAAAGGAAAAGCAAAAGGAAAAGGAAAAGGAAAAGGAAAAGGAAAAGGAAAAGGAAAAGGAAAAGGGAAAGGAAAAGGAAAAGGAAAAGGAAAAGGAAAAGGAAAAGGAAAAGGAAAAGGAAAAGGAAAAGGAAAAGGAAAAGGAAAAGGAAAAGGAAAAGGAAAAGGAAAAGGAAAAGGAAAAGGAAAAGGAAAAGGAGTAGGAAAAGGAGTAGGAAAAGGAGTAGGAAAAGGAGTAGGAAAAGGAGTAGGAAAAGGAGTAGGAAAAGGAGTAGGAAAAGGAGTAGGAAAAGGAGTAGGAAAAGGAGTAGGAAAAGGAGTAGGAAAAGGAGTAGGAAAAGGAGTAGGAAAAGGAGTAGGAAAAGGAGTAGGAAAAGGAGTAGGAAAAGGAGTAGGAAAAGGAGTAGGAAAAGGAGTAGGAAAAGGAGTAGGAAAAGGAGTAAGAAAAGGAGTAGGAAAAGGAGTAGGAAAAGGAGTAGGAAAAGGAGTAGGAAAAGGAGTAGGAAAAGGAGTAGGAAAAGGAGTAGGAAAAGGAGTAGGAAAAGGAGTATGAAAAGGAGTAGGAATTGGAAAAGAAAAAGGAAAAGGAAAAGGTGTCAAGGATAAGGATAAGTGAGAAGTGAGAGATTCGTGTGACTTTTTCCTATTTTCGAAATTCAAATTACGGCTTCGTGGGATCCGTTTTTACAGAATAGAAGACATAAAAACGGATTCACTGTATGAACTGAAGGTACTCTCTGAATAAAGCTTTGAAAGGTGTTTCGATGACTGGATTGTTCGTTCGAAAAAGCGTATTGCTTTAGGAAAGCCTATTTTTAAGGTGGTAATATAAATTTAAATGATAAATAAATAAAGCATTTTTTTAAAAACACAAATTCCCGAAATGTATTTGACAGAATGTATATTCTTTTCTAATATAACATTAATTAACGGAGGTGTCTAAAAATGAGCTCTAAAAATGATGATCACTGTATCATACAATGATTCAATTTTTATCATTATTTTATCTTAACACTTTTGTTCTAATAATTGTTTTTCGTTTTCTTTTTCTAGGTAAGCCCACCTTATCAAAAGAGCATATTCACTAGAGTAAGTAATGTCAGGCTTAGAACTTAATACAAAACCCAATTTTATTGGCTCGACAAGTACGTACGTTTTTCATCATTATTATCTCCTAGTGAGTCCATGGATTTTCTTTTTGTGGCCAACTTCCCATCTTTGGTCAAAACAAATCAAAGGTTTTCTGAGTCAAGTAACGCTAGTAACGTTTCCGTCACATGACACATCTACTTTGAAGAAAAATGTCGTTCCCACGGAGCTAATGATCCTACGTTATTAAGCTCACATCATCGAACTTTTCATCATCATGAAAAGACGTTGACCCCGCGTCAGCATTGAAACTTTGCACAGGCTATTTAAACGTCCGTTTAAACGAATGGATGGGGCCTATTTGCACTGTTGTCATCCCCCTGCAGCAGCAGCCTTTCTCTATGTTGTGTGTCCGGTCCTCGGTCTTTTCGCGTCCGTTTGTTTGCAGTTATTTATTTAGTGTCGTTTTCGGAATGATTAACATATAAATTACCCGCGGAGCGAGAGATTTAAGGTATCTGCCTATTTCGTGAGCGGGAGGGAGAGCCTCCGCGATGTAATTGCCCTCGATGGCGCGTGTGTATCCGCGGATACGTTGAGCGTTCAAAAAGACGAGCACACAGCCCATGGCGGGCGATAAAAATACGTGGATCCGGAATGGGTTTACGTGATTTGATTGCGATGGGTGTGCTTGTAATATTTGTTGAATTTGTGCTTTCGAAGCAGTTTACAATGTTAAGTGGAGTGAAAGTAAGTAAACTTTGTGGATACAGATTCAGAGAAGTATTTCAGCTGTACTGCCCATGTTTGTATAGGAGACGTAAGCGACACAATGAACAAAATCGATTTTTTCGCCGTTTTGCATTCTACGCAATGTAATACGTTTGCTCAACATGCAAACAAACATTTTTTGTTCGAAAACATTTGAGCAATTTTGAAAAAACGTTTCCGAAAAATCACTGTTTGTCCGCATAACAGACATAGTTCCATACAGCTTTCATACATCGTTCGAAAATCAACAATCATAAGTATTACGTGCCTAAGCTAAATCTACATCTGAATCAAATTCTTTTTAGAGTCCATACATGCCTGTCACGATGGTGTCTTATTACTTAGTGTTTCCTAATAGATGAATATAAAAAACCATTAAAACACTACTCACATAATTACTATTTCAGTACACTGCAATGCGATGAACAAAGAGAAACAATTGTGTTTTTTAATGTTATAACTAGCTACATTTCTGCATTTGAATCTTCAAGTAGGTAATGAAACAATCAGATCAGTAGTAAAATTATAACATTACAGCATTATAACTCCTCGGATTCGATATCGAATTATTCCACATACTCAGCATTTACTCATACCGTTGGTGTAAGTCACTCCACCATCTTCATGCAATTGATTGTGATATCGGTAAATCATGTTGCTAAAATTATCAACATTGCGGATTGCCTTTACAAATTCAATTAATTGCAAAAACAAAAAACACGAACCTGCTTATTATATCCCAGAGTATTCAAGAAAAAATATTATTCTAGATTCGCAACAAATTCAGAGCACCTTTTCCAGACATTTCACTAAATTTCTTCCAAACCTTTCTGATTTTATCCGATAACATTTGAAACTACCGACGGAAACGTGATACTAACTTTACGGACAGAGCAACTTGGTGATTACGTCTAGCTATTCGAACAAATGTTCATTGAAACGATTGATTGTCCGCATAGATAGACGTAAGCGTTTTCCAAATGGAAAAACATATGTTTAAATCCGCAAAATCTCCTAGGCCCTCTTTTTGCATGGTTACGCTTGTAGGCAAAAAAACATCAAAATTGTGTTTTCCCAACACTAACACAGTTTAGTCCGTGTATCCCGTGAGCTTGGTGATCACTTTTACAAATGAGAACCTTACTAAGTTGAATTCCTCTAATTGATTCGATCAAAAGGACGTTTGTTTGGAACAATTATCAAACTTGCACAGAAAAACATGTAATTTGGAAAATAGTTCTTCTTAAAATTATACGCTCTTCTAAATATTTCATTTGAAGGGCCGAGCGATAATAATAATTTGTTATCGTCGACCAATGTCTGAAATTGTATCAGGTATATCAAATAGATTCGATTATCGTCGTTAGCTATTTCAAAAGTTGAAAAAAAGTTTTCAATTAGTTGAGTATAAACAAGCTATTCGTTAACCCATTTTAGGCCAAGCGTTCGAAAAATCGAACAGCAGCTTTGATAATTTTTCATGTCTTGGGAAAGGAACCATATGGTAATGTTTTTGCACCAAAAAATAGCTTAATTTATCAGCTACCACTTATATCGATTTCATTCAATTTTGAGTAACTTCATTGAATAATAAATAGAAGACGGCGCCAGTGGTTGTGTGGTTAGCGTAACAGCCTCACAATCCGATCGGCCTGGGTTCAATCCCAGCTGGCGTCGTTGGGATTTTCTGAGGCGAAAAATCTCTGGTTACGTCTTCCTTCGGAAGGGAAGTAAAAGAAGGTGGCCCGGCTCATGAGTTGTTGAGTCTGATAGGTAGGAACAGGTGGAGTCGCCTCCCTGATGTCAGTGATTGGCACTAAAGTGGCGAAAATAGATCGACGGAAAATAAGCGAAGATGAAAAAAAAATTGGATAATAAATTCGATTTAAAGCAAGTATGTTTGGAAGGTGTTTTCAATTTCAATTAAAAAACCCAATAAAATACAAAAATATGTGAACTGTTCTACAGTATTGCTTCGACAAAAGGACATACATTGTGATATAGAGCGAAAATCATTCGATTGAGCCTCCTACAGGAAAATAACAGCCGGGGAAATTGAGTGTTCGAAAAATCGAAAGTAGGCCATAACGAACTTTTTTTTTCTGCTGAATCAACACAAACACATCTAACCTCCGCAGCGCATTTTGATTTGTTTACTTTAGAAGACGGAAGGTTTTTCATCTATTCTTGCATTTTCAATTGTGAATGTTTGCAAATATCGATTAATTTAGCAAATATTATTGAAAATCTGTATGATTTTTCGTCCGTAATAACTTTAGGTGATAGCGGCCCGTAGAATTTGTTTTATGGAGGAGCTGGAGGAAATGATGAGTACGTGTAACGAGATTGTCTAATGAGATTGTTTGTGTGAATATTATTCCGTCAGAAGAAGTAATAACCCCCCAACCCTATATGCCATTGTTTTTTCGCAGTACTCTGGTACATTGCTGGTTTTGGAAAATGTTCGTTTTTTTTCGGGAAATGGATAATTGTGGAGACTAATTTTTAAGATTTGACATTTCTCCACAGTTAACAATAAAAATAACAGCATATGCTTTCGTTTGAAAGAAAAAGCCTGTCAGTAATAAGTTAAAATTACATGAAATAAGAAATGCCACATCTCACCTAAGATGGATTGATTTGGGTTTATACTTAGAGATCTCCATTCTGCTGTTCTTTTTCTTCCCGGAATCAAAAATTGATGCATTCATGAATAACTTATATTTGCTAATTGAAGTGACTTTTAGTTCGCAGTATGTTTGTACTTGCAAAAAAAAAAGTGCGAGTTTCGGCCAATGTTCGATTTTTCGAACAGTCATTTCCCGGAATATGGAAGATGGGAAAAAACAATTCTTGAACATTGGAGTTCCTTTAGCGTCAATAATCGAAATTACACCAAAGGCTTTCGTCAAAAAAAAAAAGTTTTTACAGCTTGGTCGTTAATGGGTTAATTCGCAGCATTTACGACTTATCCAGCTAGCGACCAGACGGCAGCGATGCTTTCCAAAAAACTGAGAGTTTAGTTTAGTTTTCCATTTCGATCTCATAATTCAAACCAGCGCACATATTATCATGCCGGAGGTTCGGGTTTGATTCCCGCTCTGGCCGGGGGACTAATCGTCAAAGAAAGTTCTTCAGACCTGTGGTACACGCGTATTCTAAGGATTGCCACCCAGAATACATTCAAGGCGTGTTATTTGGTATAAGAAATCTTACCTAAATACTAATAAAAATGAAGCTAGTTAATACCTACAGTGAGAAGGCCGAGGTTCCACTGGGAACATTAGCGCCATTCATGAAGATAGTTAAAACCATGATCATCAGTATTCAAGTCACAGTCTCGCTTCAGCTATAATGATGTCAGACACGGCTGCTCGATACAATGGCAGAAAGGAAAGAAATGCACACAGTGATGCAGCTTTGTTCGGTGAATGCATCGTGTCGATTTTCATGCCGTCTGGTGGAGAGTGCTTTTACATGTTTGCACTACATTTTTTTTGCATTTGTACTGCGGAGTAAGAATTTCGAGAGTTCGGGTTGAACGTCTGTGCTACGTACGTACGTATTGATCTCTCCGCGAGTATTTATATTTTTTGGACTTTAAATAGTGTATGTGTATCAGTTAATAAAAATAAAGTACGCTGATTCCCGCTTAAATTTTTTTCGGTGGAATTCGCTTCAATTCTCTGGACAAGCTCCGAAAAATATTGAAGTTCATCCGGCGAAGTTTTTTTTGCGTATTCGGTACAGTCCGTTTATTCAGCTGCGCTCGCGTTAGGTTTCGTGTCGGATCATGTTATTTGTTCGTTATGAGTGTATGTGTAAGCCAGAATGAAGATAGAAACAGTATTCAAAACTTTATCGCAGTGATTTTCTCTCCTGTATTATAGTGACTTTCAACACTTTTGGCTGGTTCGTCAATTTTACCTTCCATTTCGGAAGAATGTCGGGAGTATGAATTGAACTCGTGATCTTTATCGTGAGAGGCATGGATGTTACCACCTCCAATAAAATTCATATACTGACGGTGAAATCGTGTTTGTGTATTTCCCTACATTTAATTTTGTTTAGAAGCTTAAATTGGCGTATTCACGCAGGATATGCGCAATGCGATTTGCGCAGTGTTGTTATCACAACAACATAATCATTGTTAGGATACTCAGAAATGCATACGAGAGTGCAGTGTTGCTATTATTGCTTTGAATCTCAGGAGTGCCCATACCAGAGTTTGTTCAATGCCTTTGATAATTCATTCATAAATGATTAGAATATCGGGAAATACAGTACTCTAGATGACCTTGTTAGGTCATCGAAAGATGTTTCATATACATTCACGTGATAAGATATCTGATTATACACATGTTTTCAAGACAGCGAAATTATATAAGCTCGGGATTACCTTTCAAGGTTTCCGTCATATGGTTGAGACTCCGCGTTTAGGAAATCACATCACTTACCGCAGTGGATCCTGATTTTTTACCCTTACCGCCAACACTTATCTTTCCCATTATATTCGTCAGGGAACCACGCTATAGAGGCAACTCTGCTGGCCTTCGGGTGGCGAATATCATACTAACACTCCTTCCCTTCCCCTGGTGACTGTAAGGACGTGGCCGGCGTCGTTTTTGACTATTTGAAGCTCGATTCATCGAAACTTGCACAATGAGAATGTTTTGCTACTCCCAAGCGATATTCGGTGTGTTCTTTGTGTAATTTCGCTGGTTCAGGTCAATCACGAAAAGCACGGTGTAAGAATTTAGAAAACGAGTGGGCTACGTTGTGTCGGCTGAACGAAGTTGTATGACAATCACTTTCGAAACATAAAAGGTGTATGAGTGATGTTTGTCATTTTTCACCCAAAAACGTTCTTTCATAGCTCAAAAACTGCTTGGAGAGCAAATTATTGAAATTATAAAAATCTATAAATAAGCTTGAAAGTCCATCGAAGTCAAGTTTGGTCGGCGGTTGATGCTTGTCGTCGAATGGCCGTGAAAGCACTATAAATATTGTCCTGGCCAACCTCAGTTTCTATTTTGCTACCATGCTGAACGGATGTGCAAAAAAATTCGCCTCAGAATATGCGCGAAGTAAGCATAGTGCAGAGCTTGTACTGACAGAAAGAAGCAAAACAAAATAATAATACACAGGACCTGTCGTCACTTTTCCCATACCGTTATGTTGAGATTGGTGGTGTATGATTGAATCACACGAAAGAACTGTCGAATTTTGCATTATCAAATAGATAACGGTGGTGGGGGAACGAATATGTGATTGCCTTGGGCCGCACTGTGTATAGCAAAATATTCGCGCTACGTCTTGCGTGAACAAGACCGAATCATTAGCATATAACTGCTTCAACAAAACCACGCATACTCATCGATCTTTTCAGAGCTACCAAAAATCCGACCAAAGAATTATTTCAAAAATTTCAATGCATTCTAAAATAATAAAAAAAATTATAATTATAATTTTTTGCTGGAAGAATGTTTCTGTGAATTTTGGAACGTGTTTGGATTCATTGTTGTAATCGTGATAAAATTTTCAATTATAGACGCTTTTTCAGACTCTCAGACTTTCTCAGTTCATTCTCCTCTAGACTTAGAAAAGGCGATAAACTAAACACTCACCCTTGAGAAAGGTCATTTGGAAAGCCTTTCTGATCGCTAGCAGGATGACAGAATCGTGATTCCAGACTAAAATGTGAGGGAAAACTCTTTGAAAGAAACGTGGAATTGTAGAATTGGGGTCTATTACTCGCTGTAAATTCAATAGCCAGTACTATAACACTATGAAGGCGCTATGAACGAGTTGATGACAACTTTGCTAGAACCATTTGAGTTTCTATCACAAGATGTTCGTAATATCATCTCCGGGTGTATTCAAGCTGCAGATTAAGCAATCAACCAGTATCAATTTGAACCATTCTCCACTCCATTCACTTTATTCCCACTGCAATCGGTTTCTTCCACTTAGACGTTCAACTCGTTAGATCTTAGTGTCATATCCCTTCTCGCTTCATATAATGATCCAGTCGTATCCGATTGCTCGTTAGGTTGGCGTAAAGTTGTCATCCATTCTCGTTCGAAACAAAGATGTTTACGGGCTTCTCTTCCTCCAATAAGAAGAGGGGACACAAAAACAACGGAACACGTAAACAAACCAGAAGAAACCGTCGCGCGAAGACGACGAGATGAGAAATCGAGACTCGTTTGTTTAGAATCATCTGTCAAGATTAATTTCCTTACCAGCAAGCAGCAGCAACAGCATCGTGTGAAGTTGTGTTGAGTTGGGACACATTTCATTCCCAAAAATACATTGTTGTTGCTGCTGCCGCGCCGCTGCTCTACTCTGAAGTATGGAACCGGATGTGGGATGCAGATCTACTACTGCGAGCGGTTGAGATTTCTGTCGATTCCACTAGATTGTGGCGAGGAGGGACGGATAAGTTTTGCGCATTAATACACACGCGAGCGAACACTTGACCGAGGCTAATGGGCTATTTGTTATGCCCTACGACCAGATGTTTCTTCTCCGACGAAAGCTATAAAACTGATTACTTTACGAGGGGTTTACAAGGTGGAAGATTTTACCGATTTTAAAACTTTTGCAATAAAAAGATAGTCGCGTGCGGCTACTTTTAGTTGCGGCCGGAAAAGTGGAACGTTATTGTGAAACGCGTACATGATTATGGCGGTCTCTTCGGCGTTGATTTTTGTCACCGTTCTGCTATTGGTAGCGTTGTGTGTCCATTCGAATCAGGATGTCTATGGTGAGCTCATATCGCCGATGGATTGGGGCAATACTCTAGAAAACTAGCCTTTCTCTACATTCTAGCTGGCATGTATCGTGGTCCTGTGGTCGACTGCGATGAGATATCCAGTTACATTGACCAGCTGAAGGAATTCTTCAACAACGAGTGCAGCAAACTGGAGGAAGGATGTCCCTGGAAAATTCGCAAGAGTATCAAGTGGTACGGTCGGGTGGCCAAGCAGCTCCAGGCGATGTGTAGGGACTTAGGGCAGTAGCCTGTGGGAAAGTTCTATTGAAAATAAAAACTAAAATATCTCATGAATAAATTATTCAATTATTCAAATTATTCACTCAAATAGTATTTTGAGTGAATACCGTATTAATTACACTGTTATCATTATATGATGAGATTCTGAATCTTGGCAACTGGTGGACACTTTATTCTGAACAATTTGTGTACGAATACCACTCCGATGCAGTCAACGTGAAAGCAAAAAAAAAATGAGCTAATATTTTTAATTTGTGTTTTGTGTTTTAACTGAATTTACCTCACCGATATATTCTGTGCAATCTTCATAACCATATCCCATCTCAAATTGATTAGCAATGGGTCGTGGTATAATTGAATTTGATGCCAAAACGCAAGCGAAGCTTTTCATGTTACACCAAGGTACTCAATTTTTAACTTTGGATCAGTAATTAAAATATGAAATATAGGACTGATATTTATGACTTTAGGAACACTCCTTACACCCCTTCCCTTCTGAAAAATTCCATTGTTAAACTCTTTGATAATAATTTGGTGGCCCTGGAAAAGACTGCTTAGTTTGACTGTTGAGTATTGTTTGTTCACTTCACTAGTGGTACAATTGTCACGATGATGTCAGAAATATGGTGATTAGTCGTTGGATGGAAAACGCTAAAGGATGCCGGAGCGAAATGACATAGACGGAACACTGCTCTCTGTGGTCTCGGAAGAGATATTTTTCAATCCGAAGCTAAATGTGTCAACTCGAATTTCAATTGGACTAATAACACAACGAAATAGACAGCTCAAATCGGACGATCCGTTCTCAAATGATGTGCGAACAAAGATTTGTCGAATTTCATGCCAACTCGACTGGCCATTGGCAGCGACATCTTGGATTGCAGTGAAACGTTGTGAGTTGTACAGACATTGGTCATTTAAGCATTGCATACTTGCAATATTAGAAAAAAAATAGACTTTACTTTTTGAAAATGGCCAAAAAATGTTTCTTAATTTTTTACAAAAAATAATAATTCAAAAATTATAGTATCTAAACAATTCTATTCAAAGGATTAAATGCAGGAAATTGTCTGATTTGTCATCAAAAATACAAAAAAAAAAATGTAAACAAAAATTACACTGAGAAAAATTATTCTGAAAAATAAAATTCATTATTCTCAAAAAGTGTTTTTTTTTTAATTCTAAAAAAAAAAATTGATTAGCCCCTACAATTTCCAACAAGTTACCCATACATTGGAATATGGGCACTTTTACAGGGAAAAAGATTTTCTAATAACAACTTTTTCATGTTTTCTTTGAAGAAATAACTACAAATCCTCATTTTTTTTTATCAAAAATATATATTTTTATTAAGGCTCATATAGCGTCAACCTGACGGGGCCGGGAGTTCAATATTTCGACAATGTTTGCCTTATAACTATGTTAGTTATATGGAACCGATCACTCGCGGATGGCTCGAGGTTTGTATCACAGTATTATTCGTAATTGTGATGTTGCTGTCTCCAATGCTCTGTACCTGTGCCCGACACGGGATACTTACTTTTGGGATGCAGCTGACCATTAATCAGCAACGCCCCCCTAGTCTGTACCCCATATCTAGCGTGGTGCGTCTTCTCGACTCGAGGAATCCAGGATAGAATGGTCACTAGCCGGCGCAAACATCAGCTCGTGTAGAGTTGTCATGAGCGGTACAACCTTTGGCTCTTGTTGAATGATCAGTGGACTGCACAACCTTTGGCCCGTGTATCTGTAAAGAGTGTGTGTATGTATTGCCGCGACTAAGTAAAAGTTTATAGATCGGATAGGAGGGATATGAAACAGGGACACAACGAAGGAAACATCATTAAACGTTGACATCGACGTTTCTGAGGAACAGGTAAGGATGAAGCAGAAGATCAGGATCACGGCTACCTAAGATATCCCGAACGGGGATATCCGATTGTCTGCCTTTTGCTCTCAGTGCTCTAGAGAGCTGAGAGCGAGCAGCATGGAACCGGATACACGACCAGACAATATGCTCGATGTCGTGGTAGCCATCGCCACAATCACAAAGATTGTTTGCTGCGAGCCCAATGCGATAGAGATGCGCATTTAGGTTATAGTGATTGGACATAAGCCGAGATATCACGCGAATGAAATCACGACCTACATTCAATCCCTTTAACCAAGCACTCGTCGAGACCTTAGGATAATCGTGTGTAACCAGCGACCGAACTCATCTTCACTCCACATGCGCTGCCAACTAACGAGTGTGTCCTGACGAGAAGTGTGCCTTCTGAAGCGCCCACCTTAGCTAGCGAGTCCGCTTTCTCATTCCCCGGAATCGAGCAATGAGAGGGAACCCATGCTAAGGTTTTCTTGAATAATTTTTCGACCAAAACACTCAATAGATGTCTTCTTCTTGTTAGGAAATAAGATGAGCGTTTATCAACTTTCATTGAGCGGATTGCCTCTATTGAGCTGAAAAAAAATAATGGTCGATGGGCAGTGTTTCAATGATCCCTAGAGCATAGTATATCGCACCCATTTCAGCGACATACACGGAGCAAGGATTTTTGAGTTTGAACGAGGCACTGGAATTTTCATTGAAGATCCCGAAGCCAGTGGACCCGTTTATGAATGAACCGTCAGTAAAGAACATTTTACCAGATCTAACTTTCCCATATTCTGCCGAAAATATCGGCGGAATAGAATCGGAGCGTAGATGATCTGGGATTCCATGGATTTTTTGTCGCATGGACAGATAAAAAATGACAGAGAAATTGCAAAAGTATGGGAAGCAAACTTGGTTGGAGATGCCCGGTGAAGGGTGCACTTCATGGGTAAGGAACTCGTGGTATAAAGACTGACTGACTTGACTGAGGAGTCAGTTGGAGTAGATTTTCGAAGTTATCAATCACCAATGGATTCATGATCTAGCAACGGATGAGAAATCTGTAGAATAATTCTGTGAACCGAAGAGTAAACGGAGGTACTCCTGCCAAGACTTCGAGACTCATCGTATGTGTCGAATGCAAACACTCCATTGCTATACGCAAGCAACGATATTGTATTCTCTCCAGCTTGAGAATATGAATCCTGGCAGCTGATCGGAAGCAAAAACTGCCATATTCTAACACTGATAATATCGTTGTTTTGTACACCTGAATGAGGTCTCCTGGATGGGCGCCCCACCATGTTCCGGTTATTGTTTGCAGAAAATTGATTCTTTGCTGACATTGCTGTTTCAAATACGCAATGTGTATTCCCCAGGTACATTTAGAGTCAAAATATACTCCAGGGTATTTGAAAAACATCGAGTGCCTGATCGCTTTGCCGGATGGGTGCTTCCTAGAAAAAATGACCATTTCGGTTTTCTCCGTAGGAAATTCGATACCCAACTTGAGAGCCCACGTGAACAGGTTGTTCACGGTATCTTGCAAGGATTTTCGCAGAACGGCGGGATTAGTACCCGTGATGGAAATGACTCCATCGTCTGCAAGTTGTTTCAGCGTGCAATTTCTAGTTAGACAATCATCCATAACATTGACGTAAAAACTATACAAGAGAGGGCTTAGGCAGGAGCCTTGTGGTAGGCCCAGATTTCAAGAGAAGATTTCAAGCTGCCATAATTGAAAAACATGTGCTTTTCTGACAGTAAATGGTACAGGAAATTATTCAGAATTGGCGAAAGTCCACGATTATGAATTTTAGATCTTATTAAAATGTAAACTTTTGTCGAAGACATCAACTTTCTATCTTTTCTAGTTTTTGGAATACATGGCATTTTTGTATGGAGACTCCTGATAAAGTAATGTTTTACTCGCGTCTCGCGTTTGGCGTGTTCTTGACATGTTTCTAAATAGAAAAAAAGTTTGAAAAACATGTAAATCGCGATAATTTATACATAAAAATGTTGCGAGTTAAACATTAATAGTATTTTTTCAAAAAGAAGCATGAAAAAGTTACTGTTGGAAAAACGCTTTCGTTGTAGAAGTGCCCATCTTCCCTTGTATGGGTGACTTGTTGGAAATTGTAACGGCTTTTCATATCTATTTTTATCAGAATTCGGAAAAGAAACATATTTTTGAGAAAAATGAATTTTAGTTTTTAATTTTTTTTCAATGCAATTTAAGAAAAAAGTTTGACATTTTTTTCAATGAAAACATAAATAATTTCCTACATTCTATTCTTTAACCATTTGTGAGTCTTATAATTGTTGAGGGATTTTTTTCTTAAATTTTGAGTTTGTTTTTCTTCTCTTCGAAAAATATGTCTAAAATGTCGAATTACCGCCGAATAATTTGTATAGCTAGTTTCGCAATGGTAGTGGAGTATGATAATGCTTGTAATTTTTCAATGAAATATATCATTTTTTTAGCATTATTCGTATTCGCATTGAATGATTACTTGCGTCAATCGCTCTAATAGTGCTTAGCGTCTTTCAATAGCTCGATAGATAGTTTCATGAAATATATAATAATATATATATATATATATATATATATATATATATATATATATATATATATATATATATATATATATATATATATATATATATATATTTTGAGCGTAAAAAATAGAAATGCGAAACTCTCTTAAAGTCACCTGAATATGACTGTTTAAAAATGGACAATGTCCTGTTTTTTTGTACACTTCTACATAATCCTACGTCAAAAGTACATTTGCCGTTGAAACCCGTTAGTTGTCGCTGATGTGCGGAACAGTTATTAAAAAGAAAGAAGGAAAGAGAAGAGAGTGTCATGAGAGAAGAGAGAGAATGCCATGAGATAAGAGAGAGAGAGAGAGAGAGTGCCATGAGAGTAGAGAGAGGGAGAGAGTACCATGAGAGAAGAGAGAAAGAGAGTGCCATGATAGAAAAGAGAAAGAGAGTGCTATGAGAGGAGAGAGAAAGAGAGTGCCATGAGAGAAGAAAGAAAGAGAGATCCATGAGAGTCATATATGAATTAATCGATGAGATAAGTACAGGCTTCAATTCTCATGAAATTTTGTGAAAATGGCTCAATGACTGGTTTGTCTTTAAAAACAAGGACTTTTTTTTTGGAGGCATTCATGCATTGCCTGTCAGCTGGGAAAAATGTGCAGCTTCCAATGGCCGTTACTACGAAAAAAAATATTTGGAAACATTCGTAAACAATAAACGAGTTTTTTAATTAAACAAATTTCGGCTCCATGTTAGTATAACATGTTCCCTAAAAGTACACTCAATTCTAGTTTTGCACGGTTTCTCGAAATAACACAAGTTTTCGAAAATCGACATTTCAAGATTGATGCAAAAATATATGTATGTGCCCTCAGAGATGATGATATTTGCTGAGAATGATAAATTAAAACAATGATCTAGATAAAAAAAAACTCCAGTTGGTTTCATGATCATCCTTCAGTTAGCACTAAATCTTCAAAATGAATTCTAAAAATTACCTATAGCAATCGATATGTAGCGATTGAGATACAAAGAAGAATATAAACTTGCAGCACCGAAAGCGATCATGACGTTTTGGTTCGCATACTTGTGTATAATGAAGTGCTAACCGAAGCGGAGTTCTCTCGTTTTCGTTTGTGTCGTGATTGGTAACATGTAACAACAAATGCATATCACTGGGGGAAATGACTCCTGCCATACCATATTTGAACAAACGAAATGAATTATTCAGTGAAAAGTTCAAGCAGTAAACACTACTCGTATCAATTGGCCCACGGTACAATTCTATTGAACAGTGGAACAAGAGAATTCTTTCACGTTGAAACATAAATGAGCCGTAATCAAATAAACGAAAAGCATTCAGAACACTCTGGGTTCTCATGTGCGGAATTCATTTTACCTGTTCGCATCTACAACAGTGGGACTGTACCCAACTTTCCCAATTATTTGAAACTACGATTCTTATTAAAGACCTCTGACTTTACCCTAGAGTAACGCTGTCAGATGGATAGGAAATTCCAACGATTTTTTTTCCAGGGCGTTATATGCTCCATACGGACAAACTTCTTCCTTGAGAACAAATCGGTACTGTCAAGGATCAGTCCGTGTACAATTATAATTTCTAGGTATATAATTACTGTGCCATGCTACGACTATATGACATCGCGTCCCAACCGCGCCTAGATTTGTATGAGCATTACAGCCAGCCATTGATGCCCACCATCATGAACACCCCATCGTACTTCATACATTGTGTAAAGCTCTCAACCCATTAGGAACGCCACTTCTCACAAATAGCCAACCTCCGCTTTCGACTCGCTCGGAACCATCACGGTCATTTTTGCAAGCAGTAATAACACACAACATAAAACCTTAAACAACCAAACGGCAACCGCAAGAAGCAAAAAAACAACCATATGTCAACCACTTTTGGTTTATTTTATTTTTTTCTCCATTTAAATACACACTGTGACTCAATATGAAGATCGCTGCAAACGAGCGCGGAGACTTATTTGTGGAAAGTAGATGTTCCTTTTGTCTATGGTGGCACCGCGATGGATTGGAAGGTTCTCTATTGTGCACTGGCTTTGGCCTCCCGCTCTGAGGGGGAGGGAGTCTGTTTTGCTCCCAAAAACGGCATAGTTGTTTGTCATCCCATCCAGTCTGCCTATCTGTCGCTTTTGGCACAATCCACCGAAGAGTCGCTGTTGTAATATATTAGTTAATTTTTCAAACTATTCGCAAGCGTCGTAAAATGGTCATACGGTGAGGCCCCTCGGACATGTATACAGGTACATTTATGTATCGCGCCAAGCATAGCAAACCGCATAACTCGAGTGCGCGGCCGTTCATCATATGGCAATGAGTGAATAAGTAATGAACTTATCTTTCCGTCGTTGGACCTGCCTTCCCATCGTAATCGAGTCGTACGTGACCACACTGTTGCAAAGTATGAGCGATCCCGTATCTCCTCTCCCCCGTGGCTCCAGGGGTCCTCGTTGTGGCGAGTCTGTTATTCCGCACGGTGGTTTAACACATTATTATGAGCATTTTTTTCTGTTCCTAGACACAACAAAAAAAACAGATAGAGATTGCGCCGACCGATACCTGTTGATGCCGTAGGCGAGATAAATAATATTCAAATGAACGTTTGTATGGCGGGAAATTGTCACTAAACGGAGGTCGGGATGTGAAGCATTAGTAAATTGTTGCCAAATTTTGTGAATTTATTGCGCACATTTGTCTTCTCGTATGACATGTGCGGCAATGCGTATGAAAAGTCACATGTTATATGGCCTGTGAACGCTTTCACTGATTTTTGTTTTTGTTTTCTTCGTTTCATTCCAGGTGAGTCCCGATTGGATTGGAATAACATTCATTAGTATGTAAGCTGAGGTCTTATGTGGATGCGGGGCATCCAGCATCCACGTCTGTGATAATTGTACATATCGTGATGAAGTACCAAGTTCAATTGTCGTCAAGGTGGAAAATACATATAACGCCAGAAGAATCAGAATCAAAAGAATTGAATTGGACTAGTATACTTGCATATTTAACTTACCTCTTCCACTTACCACTAACTTACTGAATTCAATTCTATTGCCGAACAGAAACATGCTAAATCAAACAATATCTACACCCAAAATAGCGTTGATAGAAAAGATATCGTCTTTGACAGAAAAGATGCTTTTTCTTTTGTTACAGAGTCAAATGCACAAATAAAATGTATGTATGGAGCAGACCTCTCTTTCACCCAGACTGAATGTCAGCTTGGAATTGTATCCAAAAAATAATCTCAAACGATGGGATTGAACCAAGGCCGATCGACTTGGTTGAAAAGTTATTCCACACAACCACGCTATCAACATAACCACTGGTGATTGAGAGAGCTTATTTTTGCAAAGTGTCTCTTATTTTGCTCTTTTATATTGCTATGACAAATGTATTATTCACAAACTCGTTTCTCGCTTGAGTAGATGCTGTACCAGTATGGGTGTATATTACACTAAACGATACCTACAAGCTCATTTAAAGTACTTAAATATTACTTTGTCAAAAATTGTGCTAGGTATTTATTTTGGGTGTAGTAATATTATTTTGCGAAGAATTATAATAATAGTCATTTTTCTCTTTTTTTAAGATTACGAGGGCAAAGTAGAAAGTCTCCTAAACAAGTCATATATGACACGAAATTTATCGTATATCAATGAAATTCGTCATTTGAAAGTGCTAACCTCAACTGTCGAAATCAACCAGAAGCAGGGTTCTTCTTCTTCTTCAATGGCACTAACGTTCCTAGAGGAACTTCGCCGTCTGAACGTAGTATTACTTGCGTCATTTTTATTAGTACTTAGTTGAGATTTCTATGCCAAATAACACGCCTTGAATGCATTCTGAGTGGCAAGCTCTAGAATACGCGTGATCACAGTGCAAGTCGGAGGAAATTTCTTTGACGAAAAATTCCCCCGACCAGAACGGGAATCGAACCCGAACACCCGGCATGTTAGTTATGACGCTAACCACTCGGCCAAGGGAAGCAGGGTTGTCAACTATAATTTTCAAAAATCAGATAGAATTATAACAAAAATCAGAAAGAATTATAACAAAAATCAGGAAGAAATCAGGATAGCTCATTTTGGGTTGTTTAGAAAGTTTTTGCTTATTTCTGGAAAAAAAGCATCGTTTTTATGGGTAAAAATGCATTTATTCAGTTTTTTATCCTTAGTTTGTTTTTCCACAATCGTTTGCCATTGTTTTAGATGAGTAAATCTAAAACTGTTAGAAATATGTTTATGCTGTCCATAGAGTCGAGTTTTTTCGCCGTTGAGAGAATTTGGCAGGGACCTGAACCTGTGATGATCTGAAGGTGCAATATCCGGGTAGCTTGGCTGTTGGCATAGTAGCTTAATACAATTTGTCGTGTTGTCAATGAGAAAAGACGTTTGGCGTTGCCTTGATGGAACACGACGAAGATTGACTAATTCGGAAAATTTGTCCTGGATCGCTGCTTTCAATTTTTCCAGTTTTCAATTTTCTTGGTAGAATCTGATAATACAAGCATCCTCTCCAATCCCATCAGACACAGAGAATATCTTTCTTCGAGTGAATACTTCGGGGTTTGGGGTTAGCTAATGATGGTTAATTACGCTCAACATTGTCGTAAATGATCCATTTCCATCACGTTTACTGGTCCTTAATTAGCTCCAAAACGGTATTTTGGTTGCGTTTATGAGCGAGTTGCAAATGGAGACCCAGTCCATCAAAGGTTTTTCGGACAAATTGTGTGCAATCTACACATTGTAACGAATTTATGAATGAATTCAGCTTTGCGATCAATTGTGAAAAATTATGGACGCAATTTAAAATTTTAATATATGTGTTTGAATACGTATAAGAATATTACATATTCTTGAACGGTTTACGAATTATCTATACTTGTAAATTATACATATAGAATCTGCCAAAATCTGTAAATCTGACATCACTATAGAAGTGCGGATCAGAGAACTTTTTATGTCGGTTTTTATGACAGTTATCATTTCCAACCAGGACAACTTTGACAGCGATCCTAGTACAGGGTGGGCCATTTAAAGTGGAAGCATCTGGCAACCCCATAACTTTTGACAGAGATGTCAGATTAACAAATGTCATACCGCGTTGGAAGCGTCATTTCAGTACAATTTTAACCATGGAACTATACACACCAAAACAACGCGCTGAAATTGTTCAGCTGTACATTCAAAATAACTTCTCAATTGTGTTAACTAAACGTGCGTGGAAAAATAAAAATAAAGTTAAAACATCGCCTGGAGACAACACTATACGTCGATTATATGCCAAATTTATATCGTCTGGTAGTGTTGGTAATACCAGTCATCTGTCCAGACAACGACCAAGACGTTTCGACGAGAATATTGATGCCGTTCGAGCCAGTGTTGCAGAGACTCTATCGACATCAGGTCGCCATCGTTCGCAAGAGTTAGGCATCTTTTTATTGCCATTTGTTCGTGAAAATGAATTGGACAATTACTGGTTCCAACAAGACGGCGCTACATGCCATACAGCGGCTGCCACGACCAAATTATTGCGCGAAATGTTCCCCGGAAGATTAATATCGAAAAACGGCGATTATGACTGGCCACCGAGATCACCTGATTTGACGCCTCCTGACTTTTTTTTATGGGGATATTTAAAATCCAAGGTATACACTGGTAAACCAAGGACCCTGGCTGCGCTGAAAGACAATATCCGACAAGAAATTGCTGCCATATCGGCCGAAACATTGGGCAAAGTGATGGAAAATGCCGAAAAAGGGCACATCATGAATTTCAAAAAAAAAAATTTTAAAATTCCACTTCTTTACTTTGCTATTGCAAAAACAAATCCTTCCACTTTAAATGGCCCACCCTGTATTTTACAATTATTCAATTATTTATCTCAAGAAAAATGAAATGTTATTCGTTTTGATAGATGCGTAGATATATTTCCTATCAATTGATGCAAACACCTTTGCGATCTATTAAGAAATGCTCGAGTTATAAGCGTTCCTAATCTTGCATTTTTCCTACTTGTTCAGTGCCTAGATTTTCATTTCACCCCCTATATCTTCCGGTTAGACGTAGTCCTACGTCAAAATGGATATTGGAAAAATTGAGTAATTTATAGGACATTCAAAGGAGGCTGCCAGCTTCAAGATGAGTTGGCTCTCAATCCGGCATTAGTTAAATGTATCTGGATAGGGTTGATAGAGACGCATACTCATTTTTTTTAAATACCAAAAACACCCTAATTGCTATATGTTTATTGTATCTAAAATAGCTGTTGTTCTTCCAATACTTTTGAAAATTCTTCTCATACATCATTTGGCGAGAAGCGAACATTAGGCAGTCGGTGCATTCCTGTGAATGCGTGCGTGGGACAGCCGATATGCAAATGAATTGTCTGCGTGTAACGATTGCAGGGCAAAGTACTCGAAGACAGCATGAACACATACGATGAGGCATCGTTTTCTCGGATTCCGATTACCATGTCCAATATATCTTACCGTAACTAACTAGCCAAAGAAGCGTTGCTCTCCCATTGGGGTGATCCAGCAATACCAAATGAGGTCTCAGATGGGCGTTCTATTTTCGTCATAGTCACTTCCACTCGTTATTGATGTTCTCTTGGTCTGTGCTGGGAAGGGCATAATTCAACTTTATTCTCCTCCAATTTTCCTGGTCTGCTACACAATCGAGCAGAAAGGAGCTACAATTCATTGTGCTGTTTTCGACGTCGACGACACCGACATTCAGTTTGTGAGACCCGGAGACACACTGGTCCCTCCGCTATCGAACAATGGTTCCAACATCTTAGGAAGAGCTTTCCGGGGCGTTCGAATCCCCTCGGGAGCGGAAAGTGCGTAGATAAATGCGTGTAGAATTTATGTGTATACGCTCCAGACATAATCTACATTCTATTACCCCGCAGATAGTATTTCCGGCCTGCGGCGCACGGACTTCAGTCTCAGCATGAGTCATAGCCGTCGTTAGGCGCACGCACACACACGCACATCTCACCAGCTGTTGATTTGGGTTTCCTGATTCCCCGAGCGTCATTGTGTTGCGTCGGTGGGCGGAGAATTTATCAATCCATCACACATTTCTCCGTCAGCTTGGTAAGCGACAACTCCCCGAAAAATAAGCTACAATCGTGTGAGCAAAAGAACGGATATCGGAAGGGAAACGATGCGCCCCGCTATATATTGATAGGCACATAAAATAGATCCCCTGCTCCCTTCAATATAATTCCACCATTCATGGCTATCAATTTGAATTAACTTGTCAGAGTGACTGAGCATTTTTGTAAAGCCCACCGTTGTCAAACGATGAGCTATGGACGTCACTCTCAAGAGGTCATCGTTGCTCAATTAATCAGTTCACCGTAACTGTAATTTTCGTTGTTCCACTGACCAACAGCGGGTTGTGTGTCGTCCCTTTGGGGATACCCTATCTAAGTGCATCATTATATCCTTCCGGGAGAGTGAGGCACAATGCCTTATCCTGTACAAATATGCACAGTGCAGAGCGGCGGTGTGAATCTGAGTGCTTTTTAATTAAATTACTACCTTTCAAGCCGAAAGTTTGCCCCCTTCTGTTGGGCTAATGTAGATGTTTGGACGGGTGCATTTACCAATCAATATTTGTCGAGTTTGATTAACTTTCCAATCTAATTGCCCCACCCAGTTTTAGCGTTGTATGCAAATATTATTATTCGTGGTATGGTGGTAGACTCCACACTCTTCTGCCTTCAACGTAGCGAATCGCATTCACAATTGCAAGGCGTTCTTTCTGTAACATTTTTCTTCGAGAACCGTTTAAACGCGAGATGGTCACACATGCGAAGGTTTTTTTGTTCTGAATTTGTTTCTTCTTTTTTTTGTATCTTACGCTAATTGAACCGATGACGTGGCAGAATTCCGAGGAGTCTACTTTGAGTACGTCAAGTCAATTAGCTCTCGACAACTTGGGCTTGGATAGGAGCGACGTGTAGACATTTGTTGTTTATGTTGTTTACGCATGACCGTCTCTTTTGGGATTCTTTACTGGTCGTCTTTAAAGCGCGCCATTTACAGATTTAAATTGAACGCAACTAGACGGTTCAACGAACGACGTTAGATGGTGTCGCGAGGAACGAAGACGATTGGCAATTGCGTAAATGAATATTGACGATCGAATCGTAATTTTTCTTCGATTTCGTAAAATTTGTCTGGTTAAACTACAGAAATACTCTACAGTGGAACCCCGATTATTGGCGAACGGATGATCCGCAGAGCGGATCCATAGCCATAGCGATCGCCAGTTTTTGACGCAATACAGGTCGGACTCGATTATCCGGAGTATTGATTTTTTTTTCACTCCGGATAATCGAGTCATAAAAAAACGATTTTTTTCTCGGTAAACGTAATATAGTTATGAATTGCACTCATTTATTAACCCTTTGCGGGTACAGGGAAACTTCGATATAACGTACCCTCGTTATAACGTACCCTCGATATAACGTACATTTTACCTCGATATAACGTACACATTATCAAAGTCCAAAAAATATTTTTTGAATATTTTTTTTTTTGGAAGAAAAATAAATTATCTGTATTTTGATACTAAAGCTTGTGTTGTAGCTTTAACCAATCCCGAAATACAACTGTTTTGAGAATCCGGTTTCTAAATGAATCAAACTTCAATCAACAGAACGATGTGAAACATCATGAGAAAAGTTGGCTTCGTCTTCTAATTTAATTTATTCATCAACCTTACTCAAACAGCAACACAATAAAGTAATATAAGCTATGTTCCAGAGTTCTTTATTATGCTTCGATATAGCGTACAATTCGATACAACGTACAATTTTGAAAGTAAAATGTACGTTATATCGAAGTTACCCTGTATTAAATTTGGGCATGGGTGTCGTACTGGTCGGAATTATTTTTCCTTTAAACAAGTTGCTACTCAAATAATGATTTCTGCGTATCCGAAATGATCAGAACTTTTCACTTTAGATAAACAATGATTTTTTCGCTTGAGACAATTATGCGATTATCCGAATAACATGATACTTGTATGCAATCAGTAGTTCTGATACTTATGAGCTCTGCTCTGCTGAATTCTGCTGTTATAATTTTTGTCCCACACGCACTGTGCGTTGTCTTGTGTGGGTGATTACTCTGTTTGATACTGAGTACCGTTATCTTTTACTCATAAGACTCATCGTATTGATTCCTGAACAGATTCACTAGACATCAAGCTTCATTTAGGGAAGGCATAAACTGATACTTGGTTGAGTAAAATATAAGATTTGCATGGTATCTCGCTGTGGTGGCCGAGAGCAGACAAACGACCACAAAGAGTTAAACGGTTTTATCTAGGTTGACCCGTTTGTATGTTTGTGACTTTGTAACTTTGTAACTTTGTCTGTAGCGCTGTACCACTTCAATAGAAATTCAACCCCATTCGTGTTGATCGTTTGATTTGAAATTTGGAACACATCTTTATTTCTGGTGTCATTATTAAACTGTGTATTCCATGATCTTCAAAATCCAACATGGCGGCCGCTACAAAATGGCGGATTATGCATATATTTTCTCAGAGAGAAGGAGAAGTGTTGAGTGAATGATTTGACTTGGAGAACACGAAACATAATAAACAACATAAATTCAAAAAGGTCGCCGCTACTGAATTGTCGACTATGTATTTTTTGCAATCCCCTCAATATCGGTATCAAATGAAATGATTTGACTAATAGACTACAGTACATCTTGAAAATATTCCGAAGAAAATTAATGAAGTATGCCCTAGAATAATGAACTGCTACTTGTCTAATAATTTTCTAGCTTTAAGTACATTAAACCATTTAACTTAAAAAGTTTTTTTCACTTATCTTATTTTCGAGTTTTTAATAAATTATCCCTATCATTAGTATACTTCTCTACATTAAAACCATTCAAAAAAATTTTTTTTTTCATTCCTTACCTTCCTTCAGAATATTTTGATGAAATGCTGTATTCTATTAGTCAAATCATTTCATTTGATACCGATATTGAGGGGATTGCAAAAAATACATAGTCGACTATTTTGTGACGGCGACCTTTTCGAATTTATGTTGTTCATAGGGTAGTGTATTCACCAAATCAAGCCATTTTTTAGCGGCGGCCAAATTGAATTTTTCAAGATTATGAAATACGCAGTTTTATTATGACAGTAGAATTAAGTGTATGTTCCGAATTTCAGATCAATCATTCAACAGGAACGGAGTCAATTTTCTATTAATGTGGGACAACCCTACAAAACACTCAAACATACATACAAACAGGGCAAGCTGAATGGAACCATTGAAAAGTAATTGTTTATTTGGGAACTGCGGTCATCTTGGATTTCGGTTTTTCATGATCTACTGTATTCTACCAGTCAAGCCCTTTCATTTAATACCCATATTGATGGGGTTGTGAAAAAAATATATATGGCGCCATCTTGTGGTGGTGGCCATTTTGGAATTTTTCATAAATAACTGTATTCTACTAGTCGAGCCCTTTCATTTGATACCCATATTGATGGGGTTCTGAGAAAATATGTAATCCGCCATTTTGTGGTTGCGGCAATCTTGTATTTGCATTTTTCATAAATAACTGTGTTCTACTAGTCAAGCCCTTTCATTTGAAACCCATATTAATGGGATTGTAAAAAAAATATAATGCGCCATCTTGGATTTGCATTTTTCATAAATAATTGTATTCTACTAGTTAAGCCCTTTCATTTGATACCCATATTGATGGGGTTCTGACAAAATATGTAATCCGCCATTTTGCAGTGGCCGCCATTTCGGATTTGTATTTTTTTATCAATAACTGTGTTCTACTAGTCAATCCTCTTCATTTGATATCCTCATTGATGGGGTTCTGATAAAATATGTAATCCGCCATTTTGTAGTGGCCGTCATCTTGGATTTGCATTTTCCATAAATAACTGTATTCTACTAGTCAAGCCCTCTTCATTTGATACCCATATTAGCTATTCAATATAGAATTATTATACAAATTACTCAAAATTTCCGACAATCAAAAATAAAATACTCCGGTTAATCGAGTCCAAAATTCCGGAAAATCGAATCCCGTATAATCGAGTCTTCGGATAGTCGAGTCTCCGGATAATCGAGTCCGACCTGTATTGCGTTTTTCGGAAACATATTGAGGATACAAATTGTAAAACAAAATATCGGTTGGGTCACGAAGACTGACCAATTTTAGGCGCTACAAACATCGTAAGATAATCATCTATGTCAAATGTGCGGTCATGTGTCGGGCACAACCCTTCACTCTTTTTTCAAAACTTTAGTTCTAAGCGTTCTCCAATCTCTGCATATTGTTATCAACAAGACACTGTTGTCATTTTAAATGCAGATATTTTTTTAATTCCGCAAATGCTCTTTTCTTGAATAAAACTCAACATTTTGAACATTATAAAAAATATTGTCGAAAGATCATGATTAGCAAAAGAGAATTTACAGTTGGTTTTGTCTGGAATCAAATTCTTGACAAACGAAATTCTAAATGAACACTAAATTATCAAGACTCCAAACCCATTATTATTTTCTTACTATATAGCGTGTGAAAACTGGAAGTCATTCAAAAATTCAAAACTGAACCACTCAAATTTGACTGACCCTTTATTTGGCGTAGAAATATTTTAGTTGGAATCTGAAATCTGAATCTAGAATTTGAACCTGTTACTTAAATCTGGAAGCCGAAATCATGTAAACGGCATCAGAAATGTTGAATCTGAATATAGCTTCAGGTTGTTGAGACTAAATCTGAATTTAAATCCATATACGAATTTAGATTCTGAAATATAAGTCCTTAATTCGGATATCAATTCCGGAATCCACTGTACGGAATCTGGAGTTTGAATCTGTAGTGTGCACATTTGGAATCGTGAATATGCACTCTGGTGTATGGGAAAAATACGGAATTCTGAAATCTTCTGAATTTATTTCTGATTTTATATCTGAATTTGAAATCGTTAATTTACATCTGGGATCTGAATCACAGTACTCATTAGGGAACCTTGAGATTGAAAACTGATATCTGCAATCAGAATCTAGCGTCTAGATCAAGATGTTTTCAATTAGAAAACTGCATTCGTGAACCATAACATCAAAATAATTTTAGCGTGGCTTTCGGTTAGATGTTATGCAACTCCAGGAAAAAAATATCTACCGAAAACAATTGCTCTGATCTCCACTTCGTATTCCTTTTCCAAAAAGATTAGTCTGAAAATTTGGGTTTTCACGTGTGATCCTAGAGGTGTGAAAAACTAGAATCATCATATCTACCCCTAAATCCAAATGTCAGTGGTTCTAGCCCATAACGCTACTCAGCTGCATGGAGAAAATGATGGAAGAGATGACCAACTTAAAAGGGAGAAGTTTTTTAAACGAACGTCAGTTTGGATTTCGCTTTGGTAGAGGAATCGATAGCGACCCAGTAAAATTTGTCTCCATGTCTCCATAACTATTACGAGTTCAAGTTAATGCATATCTCCAAAGCCTGTGCCGACGCCATATTATGACAACCCTAGCGAACTAGAATTTTGCGAAAAAAATGATGACATATCTTACCAGTTTCAAACAAAGAGTGGAGAGTTGCCTCTCTAGCGAGAAAACTGTAGATAACAGTGTTTCCCGAAATGCTACCTAATGGGTACCGAGTTACCCGTTATTCGATTTCATCCCTGACGGGACTAGAGTTGTCCTCTACACAGGTGCTTTGCTTTGCTTGTAATCCTCAGGCCAAATAAGAGTGATTATCAGAAAAAGACTGTAAAACAAATCTCTAGAGAAAACGAGTTTTCTATCAATCGGTAAGCGAACTAAATTCGATTCGAAAAATGTCCATATCTTCATGGATTAAAAGCCATCTCTGAAGAGAAAAAGGTCACCCCATTTTGCGCCAAGCGTTCGAAAAATCGAGCAGCAACTCTGATAATTTTTCATGTCTTTGGAAAGCAATTAATTGGTAGTGTTTTTGCACCAAAAGATAGCTTAATTTATTAGCTACCACATATGATCAATTTCACTCAATTTTGCATAACTTTATTGGGCAACAAATTCGATTTAAAGGTATGTATGTCTGGAAAATTGTGTTTTGAAGTTAAATAGAAAAAACCCAATGAAATACAAAAACGTTTGAATCTTTCTACAGTATTACTTTGATAAAAGAACACACATTGTGATATAGGGTAAAAATCATTCGATTGAACCTCCTACAGGAAAATAACAGCCGAGAAAATTGAGTGTTCGAAAAATCGAACGTTAGCCATAACGAACTTTTTTTTCTACTGACCTCCGCAGCACATTTTGGTTTGTTTACTTTGGAAAACGGAAGGTTTTTTCAGATGTTTTGATCGATTTATCGAACAGTCATTTCCCGGAAAATGGAAAATGGAAAAAAATAATTCTTGAACATTGGGGTTCCTTTTTATCGTTTATAATCATAATCATGCCAATGGCTTTCGTTGAAAAAATAATTTTCACGACTTCGTCGATAATGAGTTAAGCTTCTTCTTCTTGAATGGCACTAACGTTCCCATTGGAACTTTGGCCTTCTCAACGTAGGTATTACTAGCGTCATTTTTATTAGTAGTACTTAAAGGGCGAACACGAAATCATTGCGACACCGAAAATGTCATGCCAATTTTCTTATAATGTTTAGAATCAAACCAAAATTTTAGGGTAGTTTTATACATATATTTACTTCAAAAATCAAAAGAAAAGTTAATCGATGGAGCCTTGAGTGTAAAATTGAACGCATTTTCGCTTGATGCCCTCCATCAAAGTCTTTACAGTGTCATCCGGTACCAGTTTCTCAGTTTTTTTTTTCCATTTTCTTAACATGTCCTTCTCGTCTTTGACTGTCTTCTTGCTCTTTCGAAGTTCCCGCTTCATTATTGCCCAGTACTGCTCCACCGGGCGCAGCTCCGGATAGTTTGGCGGGTTCATGTCCTTTGGAACAAAATGGACAGAATTGGCCTCATACCACTCTAGGACACTTTTAGAATAGTGGCATGATGCCAAATCTGGCCAAAATAGCGTATCTTCGTCGTGCTGCTGCAAGAACGGCAAAAGGCGCTTCTCGAGGCGAGGGTGGTATATGATGAGTCTAAATAGCACATAAATGCAAAAATGACAGACGCTTACGAATTAGTTTGTAAAAAATACGATCATATGCCTTACACGATTATTGTACTGCGAATATACGACTTATTATTGACAAAAAAAAGTCAAATATAATCACAAATTGCCATCTGTTATATGATAATAGTTGTGCTTGTATAAAATAGAAATTATTCAATATACTTTTAGTGGGAATGCGATATGAACGTTTAAAATGAGTGATGGTGATGGTGAGGAAAAATTGTTCCGATGGGATTCGAACCCTTTGGATTATCAAGCAGTAGCTGTTTCGCACGGTTATCAAAAATTCAATGCAAGAGTGGTTAAAACTCGTACATATCATACGAAAAAGATGCAATCGAATACATAATATAAGTTTTCATAATTGAACAAACAAATACCAAATGGTTTTTTAATGATTGCTGCGATTTTGCGCATTGCTACATTGATTATTCATATATGATGTCGATTAGTTCGATCTTACAATAGTGTATATTATAGGACCGAAGCTTGTTACATCGAATTAACACTTAATCTATCGCGATGAATAAAATCGAGGTTTTCGCATTTTATACGATTTTAGATGCTTATATGTATACGATATACACAATGAATACTTTGATCAACATTATATACGATTGTGATTCGATCCCCTTATATATACGACTCATAATATGCAAGGTTATACGATTTAATGTTTGCTGGGAGACCATTCAGCCGAATGGTCTAAAAGGCTGAAGAGGATGTAAAATGTCTAAACAATCAACTTTTGTGCCCTTCACTTCTGCTGCCAAAATGCATTGACGTTTCTGAAGGCATTTATTCGCCTTTTCAATGTAAGCTAACTTGTGGCTTTTTCAATTTGCACTTACTTAATATTCTGAGATTTATGCCGAATAACGCTAATGGAATGTATTGAGGCGGCAAATTAAAAAAAAAGTGAGCATTTGGAATAGCATGTTCGGCAGTCTTGATTTAGCATCGAATGTTCCTTTTCTCCCTAATAAAAAAGAAATGCGTACACAACGACTTTCCTCGGCAGAAGAAGCAAACATGGAGACGTTTCAATACTACAAACCATAACCGATAATATTTTGAAAAATAATAAAGTCATACTCAATGATGTTTTTACTTTTTTTTTAAATTCACTTGTTCAAAATATGCATAGCAGTCCATCGGGGTTGGAGAATTTCGTGTCCAACCCTTTCAATATTTTGATCTTTTAAATGACCCTCTAGTCCATCTGGTAAGCATCAAGGGTTAACCTACCGGAACGTTTTCAAGTGACACCACTTCTAACACCTTCACAGTTCCGTGAACATCTGCTTTCGAAAATCAACCCAACTCGTGAAAATCGCCTAATAATAAATACCGCTCACCATCAGCCTCCTTTCCGCCGTAAATTGATTCTTCTCAAGAGCTTCCATCGTAACAACAGACCCATTTTACGCAACACGCGCAGGACACGGTTGTCTAATGTTGATAGCAGAACCCCATAATCGACATAGCGTGATAAATATGTGACCGACCTTACGGCCGCCGGTACCTATCGAAGCGTTTTGTTGATAGCGTCAATAAAGAAAAAAAACACAAACAAACAATTTCCATATTTTTAACCCAGTTGATACCCAACCGAGTTTGTTATAAACCGTTGGCAGAACTCACTCATTATGACAGTAATCGACTTGGCCTACAACTTGGCTCGCGTAACGCCCATCATAACATGAAATGATACATTGCACAGATGAACTTCAAAACAAGTCAACCGGGGTGTGGGGGATCAATGTGATGCCCGCATAACTTCTGTGGTGGTTGACGCCGTGACAGAGACACCCGAAACGAGAATGGTGGTGGTCATATGACGGTGTCACCTCCGTGTGCGCCGCGCGATGTTTATGCTCTCGGTTGGTTGGACACCATTCCACTTGGTCGTACATAATGATGGATTGTTTCGAAAGCTGCGGTTTCGCTTCGCGCTATTGAGTGTACCGACGACAAACAAAACTACCTGCTGGGAAATGTGATTGCGTGTGACGGTGGTGACCAGTGATCCAGTGCCGGCCTCTGGCCGGGCTTTGTATTGTTCCTTTGTCAGCCAGTGTCCCTGGATCGGGCATGAAATGCGTGACGCGTGTGTAGAACTAATTACTTCAATTATCTCACGACATTTCTCGTTCTGTGTGCGACACACACAAGCATTATTGGAATTAAAAAGCCATAAACTTCTTCCCCTCAACACCCCAATTCTAATGACTGTCTATTTGCGCTCGATGGTGGTGAAATTATTCGGGGGTGAAATTTTTCAATCTCCTCTAATGGCCATTACATTATAATCATGGTTCATGTGCAGAGGCGAAATAATGCCCGAATTCACTGTTTCGCAGTTGGTCGGTCCCCCTAAGAATTCGCTCATCAAGTGAGCAGCAACGATGGCACACCTTTAACATCCGAACCCTTCAGTTCATCTGAGTTCAAAAAGTGGTTCGCTTGGCTGCCGATTTCCTCGCATGGTTTTGATAATCCGAAGCGTAAGTCCTTGAAGCGTCTTCATACCTAAGTCAGGCCGTGCGGTTTCTTTGAATGAGTGCACTGCAGGCATATATAAATCCTCTTTGCATGAATGGAGCGAAAATCGCCTCCTCCTCCTCCCCATTTGCTGCGAGTAAATATACGCGTTCTTTGTATAATAACTCGAAAACATCAGCAACTTCAACTTTAACAGCTGTTGTTTGCAGTACCCACAAGAGTATTGAATTCGCTCTTGCGAATTATTTCAGAAGGGGAGGTTTTGTTTGTTGTAAGCCATTAGAAAATATGAAGAAGTATGCAAATGTGATGTTGATGTTATTACTACCAGTGGTTGTAAAACGTAGGCGGTTTTGGTATCTTCATCGTTCGTGTAAAACGTATTTGCCTCGGGAATATAGCAAATAAATCAATCATCAAACTATCAGCCCTATTGGTTTGTAGAGAAAAAAATATTACTTATTATTTATTATTTATATTACACTAGCTGACCCGGCAAACTTCGTCCCGCCCAAAATTTGTTTTTTTTATCAATACCTTCAAACATTCACGTTTTTTACTAAGCGCAAGTTCATGGGTCAAATCGCAGAACTGTTCATTGATTGATCTTCTAATCGACCCCGTTGAATTTACCTTTTACTCAAAAACTCCTAGTACTTCTACCAAAACTCATCATTATAACATCAGATTATTTTCAGACACAATTCTCGTTCAAGATTTTTCAACCACTTGCAAATAACATGTTTCTCCGTTACATGGAATAAATGTTTGATACAGAAAATATGATAGAATAAAGACAGCCCTAAAACGGACAATTCCTTCCTCGAGTTTTGCTCTTATCAACATATTCGGCAATCCATTTTTATTGGTATAGATAGAAGAAGATAAAGATATTTCGTTAGAGCAAACATCAAATGGACTAACAACGCTTGTCAATATGTAATTGCAGAACATAAGAGAATTTAATTTTCCGAATTTTCCCTTTTTCCTTCAGACATTTTTTCAATTGTCATGTTTGATTGGAATATTTTTGTTTGAAATATGTGTAACATTTTTATGAGACCCCCTCTCCATTTCAGAGGAGGGAGAGGTGTCATACTATCATAGAAACATTTCTTATACCAAAAAACCCTCACATCCCAAATTGTGCTTGATTAGTTCTCGAGTTATGCAGAAGTTTGTATTTCATCAGTATGGCAACCCCCCTTAGAGAGTGGGGAGGAATGTATTCATCACAGAAACGTTTCGTGCCCCCTAAAACCTTCACATGCCAATTTTGGCTACTTTTTCTTGATTAATTCTCGAGCAATGCAGAAATTTGTGTTTCATTTGTATGGCAACCCCGCCTGAAAGAGGGGGAAGGAGTATCTAACCACCATAGAAATATTTATTGCACCCTAAAATCTCCATATGCCTAATTTGGTTTCATTTGCTTGATTAATTCTCGAGCAATGCAGAAATTTATGTTTCATTTGTATGACAGCCCCCTCTTAGAGAGGGGGGTGAAGTGTCTAACCACCATAGAAACATTTATTGCACCCTAAAATCTCCATATGCCTAATTTGGTTTCATTTGCTTGATTAATTCTCGAGCAATGCAGAAATGTGTGTTTCATTTGTATGACAGGCCCCTCTTAGAGAGGGAGGAGGAGTGTCTAACCACCATAGAAACATTTATTGTACCCCAAAACCTCCATATGGCTAATTTGGTTTCATTTGCTTGATTAATTCTCGAGCAATGCAGAAATTTGTGTTTCATTTGTATGACAGCCCCCTCTTAGAGAGGGGGGTGAAGTGTCTAACCACCATAGAAACATTTATTGCACCCCAAAACCTCCATATGCCTAATTTGGATTCATTTGCTTGATTAATTCTCGAGCAATGCAGAAAAATGTGTTTCATTTGTATGACAGCCCCCTCTTAGAGAGGGGGGAGGAGTGTCTAACCACCATAGAAACATTTATTGCACCCCAAAACCTCCATATGCCTAATTTGGTTTCATTTGCTTGATTAATTCTCGAGCAATGCAGAAATTTGTGTTCCATTTGTATGGTAGCCCCCCCTTAAAGAAGGGGGAGGAGTATCTAACTACCATAGGAATATTTATTGCACCCCAAAACCTTCATATGCCTAATTTGATTTCATTTGCTTGATTAATTCTCGAGTAATGCAGAAATTAGTGTTTCATTTGTATGGCAACCCCCCTTAAAGAGGGGGGAGGAGTGTCTAACCACCATAAAAACATTCATTGCTCCCCAAAACCTCCATATGCCTAATTTGGTTTCATTTGATTGATTAAAGGGTGTGTCACATCAAATTGCATCACGGAAAAAACGCTGTAGAAATTTAATTTTTAGGAATTATATCTTCAGCTTTCGCTTATAATCAGATAAGAGTGTATAGATCACGTTGGCCATGCTTCACTGTCAATTTTTCGTAAATTTGGAAAAATGTCGTCGAACGAAAAAGAGCGTCGTGAATTAATCCTGTGCACTCATTTCGAGAATCCGGAGTTGTCACATCGGGACATCGGTAACACACCCTTTAATTCTCGAGTAATGCAGAAATTTGTATTTCATTTGAATGACAGCCCCCTCTTAGAGAGGGGGGTGAAGTGTCAAACCACCATAGAAACAATTATTGCACCCTAATTGCACCTTAACCACCATAGAAACATTTATTGCACCCTAAAACCTCCTTATGCCTAATTTGGTTTCATTTGCTTGATTAATTCTCGAGTAAAGCAGAAATTTGTGTTTCATTTGTATGGCGGGTAGCTGTCGCATTCGGGTATTTCTTACATTCGGATGAGTGGAATTCGGGTGAATGTCTTTCGGGTTAGTGGGTTTCGGATAAATGTGACACAATCGCGTTGAGGGGCCTCATGTCCTTGAGCTTGAGCTTGGGTAGACCATTCACCATTCTCATTGTACAAGTTTCGGTGATTCGAGCTTTAAATAGCCAATAACGACACCGGCCACGTCCTTACAGTCACCAGGGGAAGGGAAGGAATTAGGAAGGAATGTTAGTATGATATTCGCCGCCCGAAGGCCAGAAGGGTCACCTCTATAGCGTGGTTCCCTAGCGATTATTAAGGAAGGGATAGTTGTTAGTGGGTGTTGGGAGGGTTCTTGTCCTTGGGTACAAAAGTGACCCTGTTGGCTTTGTACCACTCCAGAACCTCCTTTGAATAGTGGCACGAATCTAGTCCCGGTCAGAAGATCGTAGGGCTGAGCAGAGAAAGCAGGGGCTCCTGTAGACACTTCTTGTGGTAGATCTGCCTGTTTACAGTCCCGGTAGTCACAAACGGATATGAGCAGATCGTTTGCCAAATCATGCATTTCTTGGTAAACTTTAAAAGTTTTTGCTTTCTTACTTCCTCCGGAACATCAAATTCGTGCTTAGCGGTGAAGAACAGTAGCCCGTTGCTTTTCGGACGACGCCATTTTTTCTAGTATTCGAAAAACTGACAGAGATAAAGATAAAGTGTAAACAATACCCTCTAAACGTGATATGCTTCATCCAATCATCACCGTGCTTCTGCCATCATCGTGTTCTCTGCATTTGAATTTCGAGCTATCGATTTATGTGCCTGGATTTACGTGTAGGAAAGCACAAAAATGAGCAGAAGAAATGTATGGGAAATGGGAATGCTTCCAATGTTATCAAATAAATCTCAGAGATTTTGCAATTCGATTGGTATGCAAGTCATCAAATCTGATCGCAGCAAAAAAAGTTCTTAAGATGAACATTATTTTATAGAAATGTTACCTGCTTTCTGATTTTGCACCCTTACAGAAAGACGTAATTCTGTGTCAGATAAAAAATGTAGTCCTACGACAACAAAACTATTGCAGCACCGTAATCATGTACATGGGACACATTTAAAAAAAAACGCTGAAATTTTTGCATTTGTAATGCATCGGAGTTCAAAAAACCATTGATAACCGACACGTAACCATTCAACGATGAAAAGAGATCATGACTCGCGTCCACCTAAAGCGATAAACAATATCTTAACCTTGTTAAAATTCATGAACAGAACCGGAAGTGGAAATGACAGCGCGCAAACGGTAAGAAGAACCAACTGTTGCTGGTCGCTAGTACCACACTTTATCTTCATTCCAATATCTACGTTGATTCCGGTCGTTGAGAGAATGTCCACTGAATGCATCCGTCTCGTGTTACGAAGAGGAAGACAACGACGACGACGGTTGCGGTAGAAGTGAATAATATAAATCAAGTTTATGTAAATTGATACACCATCCCCGCAGCGTTGTTGTTTTTCTGTTGTTGTTGATCATCATTATTCTCGGGTTACCACAGGGCGCAACACAATCTTACCGTTCCGATGGCTGCAGATCAATGAAAGATGATCATAATTATGTGACAACGAGATCAAAGTGATGGACGACGAAACGATTCCTTCAATGGGAAAAGAGGAGCGAATACGATCTTTCATGAATTTATTTTCTTCTTGTTGAGCATCACGATTGATTCGTGTGTAAATCGAACAATGTTGTAATCGTCGAATTATTTGAGTCACCTCATTAAAATGTGCGTTTGTTTTTTCTTCTTTTTTCCAACAGACATCCGACAGCAGCTGAATGAACAACTCAAGTTTCTCGATGTTCGCATGGAATCGCAGATCTCGCTGATCCAAGAATTGCAAGACTTCTTCCGACGGCGCGGCGAAGTGGAGTTGGACTACAGCAAAAGTTTAGACAAGCTGGCGAAGAGCTTGCAGCTTCGACACAAGGAACAGCGACAGAAGTGAGATTGCTCCTTGAATTTTTGTTCATTTTGATTCATTTATCCCGTTCCAGACGTGAGCAGTGGCCCATGTTTTCTTCGTACTCCTGCTGGCAGCAGCTGGTTAATCAGACCAAGTCCCTATCGCGTGATCACGCGGCCCTATCAGAGATCTATTCGGTGCACCTTGTGGCCCGGTTGCAGTCTGTCTGGGATGATGTACAGCGAATATACAGAAAAGTGCGGATCTTTGAACTACTTTGCCGGAATATCCCAATTTCAATGCGTTTCTGTTTTCCCCTTTCCAGTGCCGCGAGATCGGCTTCGAAACACACGTCGAAATTCTGCGCATCCTGCAGGAGTTGCACACCAATATGAAGACCTACCACACCTACCAAACGGAGGCCAAGGAGGCCGAGAAAAAGCTGCGGGCCGCGGAGAACCAGCGCATGAAGCTGCAGCAGAGCGTTCCCAAGGAAAAGTTGGAGCGCAGCAAAAAGTACCGCCTCATCGAGAAGGAGGTACTCAAACGCAAGAACAAATACACCGACGCAAGACTGAAGGCCCTCAAGGCCAAAAACGAATACCAGCTGTGCTTGGAGGCGTCCAACACCACAATCCACAAATACTTCGTGGAGGATCTGAGCGATCTCATTGATGTAAGTACGAGTCGGGGAAGATTGCCCTAATCCGACCGGTGGCCCTGAACCTATCACCCCTTTTTAAATAGTTTCAAATGAAAAGTATCACAACGCTGACAATTCTAGCGTTTTGGCGCCATTTTGTGTTGTCTATGCTTCATAAAAGAAAAAAGATAGATTTTTGACCTGTACGGAAAATGAGTTAAATGTTCGTGTAGATGTCGACAAACCGAAAAGCTAGGCAATTTCGATTGCTTATGGTCTGCTCATCAAAACAAGCTATATAAATTGAATTGACTTGTTACCTGTAGTACACGGCATGCCGTAAATTGAAAAAAAATAGTCAGGGTGGTCTTAAACCGATCCTTTGTTCTTGCGTTGTGCGTTGAGCGTTAGGCGTTGAGCTTTGTGCGTTGGTCGTTTAGCGTTTATCGTTAAGTGCTGAGTGTTGTACGTTTAACATTGAGCGTTGAGCGTTGAACATTGAGCGTTGAGCGTTAAGCCATTCCCATTCCCATTCCCATTTCTATTTGTTCTGTTACTTTCGCCATTTCGAAATTTAACAATAAAACTCTTTCATACAAATATTTGATAGCAATGACAATAGCATTTAAATGAATGCTTTATCTGAGTGTGGAGCGTGAACGTTTTGAAGTAATTTGAGTAGATTTTCAAATTAATTCTAGGCTTTTACATGTACTGTTGATTGCTCGCTGTCTAGAGCACTGAAACTGAAATACTGAACCTCAGTAGTTTTTCAGTGTCTCACAGCAAAATTACGTCTCCAACGCAAAACTAAACATCTCAGAAGACGCAGAATGGCAACAGAAAATCCAAACCGATTTTTTTTTATGTGGTGGCGGCGTAAGCGAAAGCAATTACCATCGAAGCAAATTTTCACCTTCAGTTTTCTGCCGAAGAACACTACTCTCAACGTTGAAACATACCTTACGCCACTTTTAACCCTGAAACAATGATTGAAATCACGAAAATTGAATAATCGATTGAAAAAAAAAATCACAAACAAGTCATTCAGGATTTATCAGTCATCCAGCTAGCGACCGAACGGCAGCAAGGCTTTCCAGATGATATTTCTCAAGGCCGAGTTGTTTTGTTTAGTTTTTTTAAATTGGTCATTTTCAAGACTAGAGACGAATGAACTGTTAATTCAAAACAACATCATTACACCAATAAATTCAAATACACTCTGGAATTCACAAAAGCTTCCTTCAGCTAAAAATAAATATAAAATAGTTTTTTAGAATCCATAGAAATTTCTAAAATAACTTTGAAAAGTTTTAGTTGCCTTGAAAAGGACCGATGAGTTTGCCTTGTTTTGAAGATTCAGCTGAAGATGGTTGATTCATGATTCATTATTTTTATCTCGAGAACAATACACGTAACGCACTCAGTATGCATTGCGATATTCTTCTCGTGCTACACTCAGTATGCACCGACGATTTACGTCCAATTTAATATTTTTCTTCTGCTTTGGTTGCACTCTACATTATGCTTGCTTCTTTCATATTTTGAAGACGCAAACGGTGACGAAAAAATTGTGTGAGCACAATATTTAAAGAACATTCACAGACAGCCAACGACATACATCGACAAATCTTGACTAAGATAGACAAGCATACACTCATATTCATTCATGTTTATTAATTTTTGTGATTTCAATAGTTTGCTTTCGCAGTAGCTTTGAACTATTGAAACAAGTTCTTTGGTCAATAAGTAACCAGATTGACATTCCAACTTTGTTCAACCTACAAACTTTGTACCCCAAATGTAATGCTCTCGTTTTAGAAATTTTAAACTTACACCCACTAAAGATTCAAATATGATGTGATGCAAAAATACGACATGCAAATCGACGCGGTGTCCCCACCGCACAAAATTACATCATACTGTCCGATATCTATATTATATAGTAATTAAAATCGAGCAAAAACGCTGTGTGTTATATCAGCATGAAGAAAAACTGCTGCCTGGACTGGAGAAGCTTTAAAATTCATCAGTTCATTCGCATCTAGTCTTGAAAAAGACCAATTTGGAAAACTAAACACTCGGACATGAGAAAGGTAATTTCGAAAGCCTCACTGTCGTCTGGTCTCTAGCTAGATGACTTGATTATACTCAATGAATAGAATACGGTGGAGCTTAGATTGCAATATTTTACCTATCTTCATTGTCCGTAGAACGAATGCCGTTGCGATTTGGGGGTCGGGTCAGGGCCACCTCCCTCTATTTATTTTACCTATAAATGATTCTACCCCATATTTCCACCGTATAGTGTATGGACCTTGGCTTCCATTCGGTCGTCTCTCGGGCCCTATTGATGCACGTTTCGGCCGACCAGGGTCGCTGTCGGGCCGTTCTAAACAACACAGAAACCCTGTCGCACATCATCAACTCGATGGACAGCCGGGCCGATAAGCAAAAGTTCCTCGAACAGCACAGCGCCGCGTTTATGATCCCCAAACGGCTCGAGTTCCAGGGACAAGAGGACGACATCGAACCAGAGCTGCAGAAGGCTCTCCACCAGGAGATGGAATCACGGCTCGTGCAGCTCGAACAACGGGTAAACAACCTCCGTATGGAGTCGGAGGAAATATGGAAGACGCTGGAAACGGCTGAAATTAATTTGCTGGAGATCTTGAACACAAAGGACTACGACTGTACGGGGTCCTTCGGCGATGGTGCCGTTGGTATCCCAAAGCCGGAGAATACTGCACTCAAGCTTAGGTCAGACAAGAATGAGATTGAGGAATTCTACATCACGGTTGGTTCACCCTCCTAAAAGCCGTTTGTTTCACTCACAAAGTAATTGTTTTACATTCTAGAAAATCCGCGAGTACATCCTCGCGACGTCCCGAATAGCTAGGCTCGACTCGAAGGCCGAGTTCCTGCGGAACGCCCTGACGGCGGACTCAGCCCTCAAAACCGATACGCTAACCAAGTCGAACGCGCCGAAGCGAAAGCGTATCGGCCGAATGAACAAATCCGGCCGACCGAAGCTGTTCGGTGGGTCACTCGAGGAGTACCTCGAAGCAACCGGAGAGGAAATTCCACTGATACTGAGAAGCTGCATTCGGGTTATCAATTTATATGGTAGGGTTCGAATGTAGATTTTCCGAAGATCGTTCATAATTGATGACTGTTTTCCTGACAGGACTTCATCACCAGGGTATCTTCCGGGTGTCCGGATCTCAAGTAGAAATAAGTAACTTTAAGGAGGGTTTCGAGCGGGGTGACGATCCGCTCGCCGACACGACCGACGCATCCGACATCAACTCCGTGGCTGGGGTGCTAAAACTGTATTTACGTGAACTGCGCGAACCGCTCTTTCCGCTGATCTACTTCGATCACTTTGTAACGCTGGCACGTAAGTTCGGACTTGATTAGACTCGATTGATCTTCCAATAACTGTTCGTTTTCTCATTACCCTACAGAACTCGAATCAAAGCACGAGATCGTATCGGGCATTCGCAAGTTCTTTGGGAGCCTACCGAAATCAGTGGTGATCGTAATTAGATATCTGTTCGCGTTTTTGAACCAGTGAGTATAGCTTTTTTTGTGCTCCGGTTATCAGAAGGGAATTCTTGTACTTTGTCACTTCACAGCCTGTCGGAGTACTCGGATGAAAACATGATGGACGCCTACAATTTGGCCATATGCTTCGGACCCACCCTGATGCCGGCCCCGGAGGACAAGGACCAGGTGCAGTACCAGAATCAGGTGAACGAACTGATCAAGAATATCATCGTGTACCATGCCGAGCTGTTCCCGAAGGATCTGGTGGGAATGCAATACGAGAAGTTTATTTCGTCCGAACCCTTCGAAGATATGTGAGTCAGAATGGTTGACCAAGATTGGGCTCCATGGATTAATTCGTTTATCGTTTTCTCTCGAACAGTGATGTAGGGGACTCACCAACGGAGCAAGTCTCGGAGGATCCAGACTCTGAGGTGTATCCCTCGGAGGACGAATCTGACACATTTGAAGCCATTGTACAGTTCGACTTCAACGCACGTTCGGAACGTGAACTCTCGCTACGGAAGGGTGATAATGTGATACTCTATAATCAGGTGCGATTTCGGGTGTGCTGTGTAAATCTATTACTTTGTATTAATTCGGGATTCTGTTTTAGGTTTCCAACGATTGGTGGCGTGGAGCCGTGAATGGAAGGACTGGCCTGGTTCCCGACAAATATATTTCGCTAAAGATTAAGTAAGTTCAATAATCTGTAAACATTCATAAACATTTTCGTATGGTTTCGTTCATTGATTTGAAAGCCCTAAACAACAATCTCACACAGATTGACGCTCTGTTAGTGACCAGAAATATATGATACATCATCTATAGCTCACTTATGTTTTAAAAATCTCAATTCTAGTACTTCGTTTGGTAGATTCGATCTTTATTGCGTAAGTCTTGAAACATTTAGAATCTGGAAACACAAAACCAGAAACTCGAAATTAGTTAAAGATACAGAAAAATATGCTCATCAAAAAACTAGCTGACCCGGCAAACTTCGTTACAACCAAAATTGTTTTTTTTTGTTATCAATACCTTCAAGCTTTCACGTTTTCTTACTAAGCGCATGTTTATGGGTCCAATTGCGGAACTGTTCACTGATTTATCTTCTAATTGACCCTTTATAATTTCTTTTGACTATAAATTTCCTAGTACTTCTACCGAAACTCGTCATTATAATATTTTAGACACGATTCTCGAATACATGTTTGATACACAAAATATGATACAATAAAGACAGCTCAAATCGGACGTGTGTTGATAAGCGCTAAACTTGAGGAAGGAGTTGTCCTCGACCGTAAGTTCCACTGCGTCCTCTGATCCATCCGAACAACAGTTGTACGTTCACGGAACATTTCAGCATATCCGCGCTGGAAGTTACATTTGGGTTTCCAGTTTCTTCTCTCGGCTTTCATCCTGCACAATTTTTTCAAAACGAAACAGATGAACGTGAAATTTTTATCGATTGTTTAAGACACAAGTTTTCTAAACAGTTTGCTGTCAAAAGATTTCAGATACGCCTACTACGACCGCTGCTAAAGAATGAAAATTGATTCCGGATTAAAATAGAATCCAACCTTAAGCACGTGTTAGGCGAAGGTTACTGGATTTATATTGCAGTGTTTCAAATGTGGTATAATAACAAATTTTATCCTGCATGAGGCCCACGACCCACGCTGTTTCCGAAGACGAATAATTTGGGTATAAAATAGGAGCTAAAATATGAGCTGAACAAAACAAGTCAGCTAGTCTAGGGCAGCTTTACTCAACCGGCGGCCTACCGGGCTCTTTATGCTGGCCCACTTGGCCCGTTACCATTTACTACGAGTATGTGTAACAATCATGAAAACTAAAGAAATCATCTAAGAAACATGGGATGAGAATAATGGAGATTGATACATTACACATTTTTACACATCTAATACCCCTTAATTAGACAACTAAGGGGTATTAGTGGATTAAATATCTATTAAAAACATTTAATCCGATCATTAGGTACTATTCTTGTTGACGTTAGTGAATAAAAATAAAAATATGGATATGAAGATATGAATATGAAAACATTACCTATTTCTTGACATGAGACTGCACACATCTTTCAGTAGTGGTACCAAAACAGAAAACAGGTCACGTTTTTCATGAAATAGTTTTAACGTTAATAATTGTTTTAGCTCTGAACGGATTTTGTTGGTTTGCATTCCAATAGAATGGGAAATTCTCTAAGTACGTTATGTTATGAATTACGCCACGCTACGTTATGCATTACGGTTATGATTAAAATTAACGATAGCATATTTTCTTATCGTGTTCTATCGTTCGTAGCCGAGGTCCAATATTTAAATATCACTGCTAATCAGATGAGCGTAAATCGGTCACTCGAAATTCAAATGCAGCATTCGTTCTTCGGACAGTGTGTGTAGAGAAAATATTGCAATCTAAGCTCCGCTGTATTATATTCATTGAGTATAACCAAGCCATTCGCGATTTCAAATTATAGTATTAACGCGTCGATTTCCATTCCGTCTGGTAGAGAGTACCTCTGTATTTTTGCATCACATCATAACTGAATCTGTTTCGACCGTTTATACCAGTTTGTCGGTTGAACAAAATGGTTCACTTTTTTATACTTCACTGTTCTGTATCAAACATGTATTTCATGTAACGAAGAAACATGTTATTTGCAAAGGAATTAATAATCTTGAGCGAAAATTGTTACAATGGCGAGTTTTGGTAGAAGTTATAGGATATTTAAAGTAAATGGAAATTGTAAAGATCAATCAATGAAGAGTTTTGCGATCGAACCCACGAACGTTCGCTCGGTAATATAATCGCCTGGAGACGCACTGTGCGGAGAATGTCGCGATGCATACTGAGTGCGTTCATGTATTGTTCTGAGCAGGGCCCGAAATCTTCGAAGATGAAAAATGAAGACCGACTCTACTCTCAGCAGCTTCGCTTCGACTAGAATTGCTTTGGCAGTCGCCCACAACAAAAAGTGATTTGACTAGAAAATGAATTGACTAGCGTTGACTAGCGAGGATGACTGGTGAACTAGTCCAGTCAGTGGTTATTTTAACTGACTCGACTAATAAATACAAATCTGCCACTCCATTCATCTGACTTCAATCCATATTTCTACACCCCTAAGAACGAAATGTATATCCGCTTACGCAATCTTATTTCTTCGTCCATATAAAGAGGAACGAAAACATGATTTCTGATGCAAAAAGAAGTTACCCCAACAATGGACGGTTTATTGTTTACCCATCGTGTACTCAAACCCACGAACATTTATGAAGTATGCTATAAAGTTCCTCGCGTTAGTATTAGTAAATAGCGTGTACAATAGCGCGCACACACACACTGCACACTATTTTATACGCGTGAGTAATTTTCGTGTACGATACAAAATAATCTAGCTCACCTGTAGCGTATGTCAAACCACGTTGAACTCAAACATCGATGCATGCACACGTACATTGTGGAGAGAGATAGAGAGGAGAGAATTCGTTTTGGGGGAAGTCACTTCAAAAAGCAATGAGGACAATTGAACTGGGAAGAATGAAATGATATAGTCGAGTCAATGGAGGGAGTTAGCGACTAAACGCCCGACTGAATGTTCAGTAGTTTTGGCGGAGAAACTGCGTGAAGAAGCCAAAAGTCATTACTAACTGACTATGGATATAGTCAGTCAGATAGTCAGCTGACTATCCTCAGTTGACTATGACTATGCAGAGCCCTGGTCGAGAGGCTTATCAGAGTTCAATGAAAAGTTAAATTAAAAATTTGCCGTCAACGCTGGGTCAGACATGTTTAATACGTAGAGCCCCGTACCATTATTGCTGCGCATTCCATTGAGCTCACAACGAGAGAGCAAAAGTGCACTTAACGGGAAACACTTGTACAATATCAATGTCGGTCTCAGCTCTCAAAGATATTTGTTTGATGAGCTTTCGCCATTCTTGACTAAGCTGGTGTTTTTTTTTAAATTAGTATCCTGAAATTTCGTCTGGAATACAAAGGAATGTTAAAAACACTTCAAAACTCGTCGTTGACTATTCTTGAGCTTGAGCTTGAGCTTGGGTAGACTGTACAATTCGTAGTTTTTCTCCGTGATTGACCTGGAACAACCAAATTGCACAAAGAACACACAGAATGACGCTTGGGACTAGCGGATCATTCTCGTTGTGCAATTTTCGGTGGTTCAAGTTTTAAATGGTCAATAACGACGCCGGTCACGTCCTTACAGTCACCAGGGGAAGGGAAGGAATGTTAGTATGATATTCGCCGCCCGAAGGCCAGAAGCGTCGCCTCTATAGCGTGTTTCCTAGTGTTTATCATGGAAGGGATAGTTGTTAGTGGGAATGGTTAAGAAAAATCAGGATTCACTGTGGTAAGCGAAGTGATTATGTATAGGCCAACTATCGACCAGTTGACGAAATAAAATTCTGAAACTCTGAAGAGTCATAACATGCGGTAAAGATTATCTTTAGGTATCCTAAAAAGGAAAGCCTGTTAATATGATTGGACAGGTTATACATTTTGTTATTTCATTCTACGTACGTATCTAAATCCAATCGCGATGTCAAAACTCGTCGTTGACTATTCTGTAACAAAAGCCGCATCTTATCTTGACCCTTTTGTTATTAATTACAATCAAACATGAGCTGTAAGAATATTACAGAGTATTATTTTCAAGCTTTTAACTATATTGACAGACTTTGGTTTCTAGGCTCCTGAAGACTTGGCTCAAAAACAGTATTCCGAATGAGCTACTGGTAAAAAAAATGCAACAAGTTTACTTGCTATGATAAAAAAATTGTAAGGGGTTGTATCTAGGACACGACCGCATATTTTCGACGTAGAACCACGGAATTATATTATGCAATCAACTTGTTTACCACTTCGAATATTATTTTTGAATGGATCGAAATTTTTTCAATAGATTATGTTCTTCGTTTACATTTCTCTCTGGAATTATTGCACATCTCATGTTTACGTACCGTAACCGTAACCGCGAAAATTCATTCACCTCTAGTATATGAAACGACGATTTTCCCTGGCTTCTTAGTTTAAAAGTACGTTTTAGGGAAACATATTCCGGTTTGCACAACGACAAGCGAGTACAAAAGTACTCAACACCAAAAAATACCCCCGACTTGCATGTATTTGCGCAAATCGGATTTCCCCAGGCGCATTAATTTTGAAGTCCGTGTTAGGGAAACACAGCTCAGTGGGAAAAAAGTCACAGGAGGGTTGTATCCAAGACACGACCGCATAGTTGACGTAGGATTCCGTTAGGCTATCTGCTGCATGCTGATTTTGGATAAATTGTAAAACTCTTCGATAATGATTTGGGTCCGTTTTGTCTGGTTGTTAGCAAATGTTTGTTCACTCCACCAGTGTCCATAACCGAGTGATAATGATAGAAGGATGGTGATTAGTCATTAGATAGTGCGTATCACGTACCAAAGCCGCCCTCTGTATTCCTGGACGAGATGGCCCCTGTGTGATGTATGGATGAAATAAAGAAAAAAAAGCTCATCAATCATCATCGAACACAAATTTTATCACCAGAAAAAAAGTGTTACTTTAGTATAGAGAAAATATATTTGAAATGGAAAAGGTAATTTCATTTATAATTTTTTTTTTCTGAGTGTTTATTCAACCCATTTCCTTTTCGCTTTAAACCCAACGGAACACGATGCTACATGCCTCAAGGCGAATTTCAATTGAGCTAACAGCACCCAATACGATATATAGAGCATATGTGGAATCACTTTTTCGAATACTCCTTCATTTTTCCAATTTTGCTTGTCGCCACGAACTTTCGTTGGGAGAAAAAAAGACGGGTGGGTAATGTCGGGGACATAACCGGAGTGACGTAGGACTATACAAAGGGGACAGCTTTTGTTAAATATATATTTTAAATATATTGTTTTATTTTCTTCTCCTACGACCTATCTACCTGAAAAATGGATTAGTTCACTGTTTACTCTTTATGAATATGTTGATGGTTCTGAAAAGAACCTTTGGTGTTGTGTTTTTGTTATCACTCGATATTCCCATCTTGTTCGGTTAAACCTTCCTGTTTAGCTATTGCGTTTGCCACTCGCCACAGCTTTCACAGTTGGAAAATTTCTTCCCATCCAGCTTGTGACATGTTGTTCAGTAAATTACATTTAATGCGACGTGCCGGAGAAACACTTTGCCACTCACTGAAACTAATTGTTACCTTGATGAGCGCCGAACCGAAGCTGCTCTGTTCTTGATGCGGGTTTTCTGATTGTCGTGAGCAGCTTTGCAAGCCAACTCGAGCACTCCGACGGCCGAAACTCTATAATCGTTGTTAGGTATACCGGTGCACCAGGACCAATCCGTTCGGCCTAGTTACCCTTGCGGAGCAATCAGTGAATGCGACCAACAGGGAACTGGAGACCTGCACGGTTCGAGTGAGACTTTGCCTTTCCCTTAACTTGTCCTCCTTTGTTACGTCCACGATGCCGATGCCGTACAACCACACGGGTTTACGGTTTGAAAGAAAATAAGATATTTTTTTGGGGTCCGCGTGTTTTATACTCTAGCGGTACACACTCACAGGATAGAGACAAATCGGCAGACTCAGCCAAAGAGGCGAGTCCAACGAGACGAACGAATGAGCGTTAAAAGGGAGCGATGGCAAAAAAATACATTCAGTATGATTTGTTCGCTCGTTGGATTCACATGCAGGCTAAAAAGGGTCCTTTTCAGGATCACAAAATTATCTTCAATCTAAAGAGTTTATTGTTTTGTTATCACTCGATATCCCCATCTTGTTCGGCTAAACCTTCCTGTTTTTTCGATTTGTTGCCACTCGCCACAGCACAGTTGGAAAATTTCTTCCCATCCAGCTTTGTGACATGTTGTACAGTAAATTACATTCAATGCGACGTGCCGAAGCGCCACTCAGTGTCGCATTGGAGGCGATTTTAACCTGTAATTGAACATTTGCGATGACAGTGGTACAGTGTCGACTTTCAATGTGAGGTCATAATTTGGATCTCTATGTTTACAAAAATGTCCAACTAAATAAGTCGCATTACATGTCCGTCCAATTAGCTAAATGTCGAACTAAAGGGTGTGTCACATCAAATTGCATCACGGAAAAAACGCTGTAGAAATTTAATTTTTAGGAATTATATCTTCAGCTTTGGTTTTATAATCAGATAAGAGTGTATAGATCACGTTGGCCATGCTTCACTGTCAATTTTTCTTAAATTTGGAAAAATGTCGTCGAACGAAAAAGAGCGTCGTGAATTAATCTTGTACACTCATTTCGAGAATCCGGAGTTGTCACATCGGGACATCGGTAAGATGCTGGGAATCGTCCAATCCACGGTCAGCAGAGTACTAAAACGATACTTCGAGAACCTAACCATCGACCGGAAGGTGAAGAACGGCAAAAATGGATGCTCCGTCAGTGAAAAAGATCACAAGCGCGTAGTTAAGCAGTTTAGACGTGATCCGAGAAGTTCGGTCCGGGATGTCGCCAATAAGCTGAATTTGTCAAGTTCATTCGTCCAGCGGACCAAGCAGCGGGAGGACCTGCGTACATACAAGGTTCAGAAGGCTCCTAACCGCGACGAAAGGCAAAACATTGTGGGGAAGACGCGAGCCCGGAAGCTGTCCACCGAAATGCTGACGAAGCCGCATTGCCGGGTAATGGACGACGAAACCTACGTCAAAGTGGACTTTCGTCAGCTGCCGGGCCTGTTGTTCTTCTCCGCAGAGGACAAATTCAGCGTTCCGGAGGAGATTCGCAAGCAGAAACTATCCAAGTTTGCCAAAAAGTACATGGTGTGGCAAGCGATCTGCTCTTGCGGAAAGCGGAGCGCCCCCTTCGTGATGACCGGCACGGTAAACGGGCAGGTTTACCTTAAGGAGTGCCTACAGAAGCGCTTACTATCACTATTGAAGCAGCACGAGGGCCCGACCATTTTCTAGCCGGATCTCGCTTCGTGCCACTATTCAAAGGACGTGTTGGAGTGGTACGAAGCCAACGGGGTCACCTTCGTGCCAAAGGAAATGAACCCGCCCAACGCGCCGGAGCTTCGCCCAATAGAGAAATATTGGGTGATTATGAAGCAGGCCCTCCGGAAGAACCCAAAAGTTGTCAAATCGGAGGCGGACTTCAAGAGAAAATGGATTTCTGTTCAAAAAAACGACAACCTGACGTTGTACAGAATCTTATAGACGGGGTAAAGAGGAAGGTGCGAGCATACGGGCTTGGGCTCGAAGTATGAATAAAAAGAAAATGCCAAAAGTTGTTTAATAGTTTTCATTTTACTGTCTAAAATTTTCAAAAGGATCGGTCTACTGGGCGAATTTCTACAGCATTTTTTCCGTGATGCAATTTGATGTGACACACCCTTTAATTGTAAATTACTGTACTTTCAATCTGGAAAAAATTTAAGAATTGGTGAAAATTGAATAATCTGGAAAGTTCCCAACTATCAATAAGCTCAGAACAACTGCCAAATTCACATACTCATCAGATCCTGGCAAACAAATTATGAAAAAATCAATTTGTGTTTTATTAATATTTTGGATAATGTTTTAGAAAACATTGAACTGTATTTCCTAAACTCTTTTTTGGAAGGTTTAATGGCCCTGAAAAGCGCCTTGTTTTATGGAATGGTTCCAATTTAGAAAACTTTGTACTCGTGGTTTTGAAAAAAAACATTTCGAACGCCCTCGAAGCCGCCTTGTTCTGGATTTGCCACCAAAGCAGTTTGTATAAAGATCAAACTTTTTTCTTCTGCTACCTGATGCCGTTTTGCGATTGCGTTTGCCACTCGCCACTCGCTGCAACTGCCTGTTGTCTTGATGTCCACCGAACCGAATGTGTTCTGTTCCGAATGCGGGTTTTCTTATCGTCGCGAGCAGCTTTGCCAGCTAACTCGATCACTTCGGCGGCCGAAACTATATAACGCCGACTAGGTGGACTGGTGCACTGGTACTAACGCGCTCGGCCTAGCTACCCTTGCGGGGAACTCCAGATCAACACGGTTCGAGCGGGATTTTGCCTTTCCCTTCACTTTTCCTCCTTTACCATGTCCAGACATGGCTGCTTGGGTTGGTTTGTTGATGTGTTGTGATGCGAACCGATGTGGTGTACGGTTTGGATGAGAATGATCGTTACGGCAGCGGAGCGGGGATTTTTAAGCTGACTGGCTGGCTCGAGAATTACGCATGTGTGAGACTGCGACCAATGTTTCGTTCATTTTTTCTTTTTCCTTTCCAATCGTGCTTCATTCTATTTCGCTGCTGCTCTGGTTGCCCGTTTTGGTCGGTACGATTTGAGGAGCACAAAATGGACCAATCAAAAATGGGCACATAGTGCATTTTGACAATGCTTGATATTTCACAATTATTCAATTATTTATCTCAAGAAAAATGAAATGTTATTCGTTATGATAGATGCGTAGATATATTTCCTATCAATTAATGCAAAAACTTTTGCGATCTATTGAGAAATGCTCGAGTTATAAGCGTTCCAAATCTTGCATTTTTTTCCTACTTGTTCAGTGCCTAGATTTCCATTTCACCCCCTATATCTTCCGGTTAGACGTAGTCCTACGTCAAAAAATTGTTTCATATTTCAAGTCATTTTAACACAATAGCTACCATATACAATTTTACGCTTACAGTTCTGCTAAAAGTTTCAAAATACGTGATCGGTCATTGATATGAAATTTCACGAAGCAACCAATATAAAAGTTCCAAATTTTAATTTTATTTATATTCCATCTAGCATAAGTTCTATTCAGCTCATTGAAACATCATTCTTCAATCTAACTATCGATAGATTCTTATTGGAACGAAAATAACAAAAAAAAAACTCGTTCATCACTCCCAACTTATCCGCCAGCACGTATGCAATCAGCAATGCCCACGCTAGTTACAATGAGCACTATCCATTTGTGCGCGTCGTTAGTTAAACTATCGATCACGAGGGTATTTACATGCTGATTTCCCCCAGACACCTTGGATTTGAAATCTCTGTTAGGGAATACATGTCGGTGAGAATAAAAGCTCCCCCTACTTTCATGTATCTGCGATGCCGATTTCCCCCAGGCAGCTTGGTTTTGATGTCTCTGTTAGGGACCCGCCGCATGTGTCGTCAATTTCGACCTATCAGAAGTGGGTATTTCCGTTAGGATAGGGGTTGAGATTTTTCAATTGTTTGATAGTTAGTTTCATGACATATATTATTTTAGTCAATGTAAAAAATTGTTATGGAGTGACGAAATTGAATGACCCAAAAATCCAATCAATCCATCATAAAATGACTGAGCAATAAGCATTTGAAATTGGACAATTTTCACGGTGCGCTCGATTTTCGATTTTCAATTTGTACCCCAATATGTTCCCGAAAGACGTAATCCTACGTCAAAAATACCCACGACTTGCAAGTTTTGACAAAGTGGATTCCCCCAGGCACATTGATTTTGAGGTCCGTGTTAGGGAAACACAGCTCGATGAGAACAAAAATACCCCCAACTTGCAAGTATATTTGCAAAGCGGATTTCCACAGGTACATCGATTTGGAAATCTGTGTTGGGGAAACCGTAATTCGGGCCACTCAAATTTGGCAGTTAGGGCAGTTTTACTTTAATATAAAAAAACATATTTGAAATGGGAAAGGTAGTTTTCTTTTATAACTTTAACTTTCTGAGTGTTTATTCAACCCAATGCGAATTTTAACTGGACTAGCAGCATTTAATACTCTATGTAGAGCAAATGGGAAATCACTTTTTCTAATATTTCTTCACTTTTCCAATTTTGCTCGCCGTATAAACTTTCCCTGGGTGAAAATAAACACAACAAAACAGACAGCTTAAACTAAATTTTGCACTATACACGATCGGTCATTGATATGAAATTTTACGAAGCAACCAACATTAAAGTTCCAAATTTAAATTTTATTTGCTAGAATTAATCGTATCACTCACCTTACTTGCAATATAAAAATGCCTCCGACTTACATATATTTGCAATGCCGATTTCCCCCGGGCACCTTGTTTTTGATGTCTCTGTTAGGAAACACATCTCGGTACGAACAAAAATTCCCCCTACTTTCATGTATTCGCAATGTCGGTTTCTCCCGTGCAGCTTGGTTTTGATGTCTCTCTAAGGGACCCGTCGCATGTGTGGTCAATTTCGACCAATCAGAAGTAGGTATTTCCGTTAGGATAGGGGTTGAGTTTTTTTCAATTGTTCGATAGTTAGTTTCATGACATATATTATTTTCTTCAATATAAAAAATTGTTATTGAGTGCCGAAATCGATTGACGCAAAAATTTCACCAATCCATCATGAAATGACTGAGCAATAAGCGTTTGAAATTGGACAATTTTCACGATGTGCTCGATTTTTGATTTTCAATTTGTACCCCAATATGTTCCCGAAAGACGTAATCCTACGTCAAAAAATTACTACTGGGCCATTTTCTGAGGAAATCGCTATCGGGGGATACAATTTACGTAACTTTTTACCATAGTAAAAATGGTTTGTCGTCTCAAGTGGAAACGTGACCATCAAGAGTGGCTTTTTGAGTACTATTCCACATCTGAAAATAGTCCGGAAAGTCACTTTAAAATCAGGGATATTTTGCCGAACTTTGAGTCGACACTTTTGAGTCGAGTAAAACTTCAAACTTTGAACTAGTGAATAAAAGACTCAAAATATGAGATCATGTGAATACCATCATAGTCATTTTATGTGATGGAATGTAGAATGATCTTTGGGAACTAGACATTTATTTCTGATTCTAAAAATTGACTCTTTTCGTTTATCATTATTCAGTGTTTGCCAAATGATCCACTCATTGAAAAAATCGCTTTCGTTCGTTCAAATATGATCTTTCAGGAAACATTTCCCCCAGCGGTATTCTATTGTTGTTATGTGCTGCAAATCACGACACAAAAGAGAACGAGACAACTCTGCATCGGCTCGCACTTCATTGCACACCAGCATGCAAGCAAAGCTATCATATACGCTTTCAGTGCAGAAAGCTTATTTTCTTCTTTGCCTCTAACATATGCATACCGACCTCTCCATGCATCATGAAACAGCAGGATCATACGGACAACGCAAAGCGAAAGATTCATATTCAGCTAATGTAGCAGATCCTGATTTTTAAGTCTCAGAGAGTGCAAACTATATGATTATTTAGCTCGATAGAGGCTAAGGGAAGGGTAGTCAGATTATATTTTCCATTTTTAACGCCGCTATCCCTTGAAATGTGTATATTCATATAGACCGCATAGTTTTACTAGCAACACCGCTCCAGTGAGAAGCAAAAACTCTCGCGTTTTATCTCTTTTCCCATTCGCTGCTCTCCGCAAATGGTGACGTAATGATGACGTAATTTTTCTTGTATCATTTATTGCTTTACACTTGTCTGTGCAGTAGGTTTCGCTATAGTAAAATGAGACGATATATGTGGTTCAAACTTGTATGCAGGCTTCGAAAATAGTGTGCCATGTTTGATACAACTCGAATATGCAAACAACAGTCTTCGTTCCTCTCTTAGTTTAATCACTAAATGTTACAAAAGTGATTGCTGACATTCATACAAGTATCTGAATGATCCTCTCATATTTGGTTATATGTTCGTGAGAGTTTACTTGCATGACACATTGTGTATCATTTGATTTTGATCGAAATCCAAACACTGTCATTATTAGATCAAGAGTGATTTTTTTTGCGGGATGATTTTTAATATTATAAAGATTATTATTTTAATGGTCTTACAGCTTTACTGTCCTTAGGCTCGCACTCCACACCTTCTAAAATATTTTATTTTTTCCATCTTCAACAGGGATGAGGATCGCGACAAAAGTGAGCACCTCAAATCATCCAGCTCGGAAGAATCCGTCCGGAAGCGCCGTCCCAGCGGTAACATTTCGATCAACAGCCAGCTCTCGATATGCACGCAGAACTCGAACACGCTCTCTAACATCACTTGTGGCAGTGATTACACCGGGTCCACAATCAGTGCTAACACCCAGGGAGGTGGGGGAATCTGTGGCGGTGGAGGAATAATGGTCCCACAGGCGAATCTCATACAAAATTCAATGTCGTCCTCGCCCGGCCATCCCCAGTATCAAACTATTCAGCAGCAACAGCAGCAACAGCAACAACACCAGCAGCAGTTAGTTCAGCACCAACTCCAACCAATCAACAGCCAGGTGACCCATCAGCCACCCCTGCCGACGGCTCATCCCCTGATCGGAGAGAAACTGGCGGCGGATCTGAAGGACCCGGACTACATCCACTACGACACGGTAGACCTGAAGGGATCCACTTACAGCTACCACGACGAACCGCACTCGTTCGAGACCTCGGCCGAATTCCTGGAGGACATGAATCACTTCACATTCGAGGTACTGGAGACTACTGTTTGATTGCTGCTTTAATGTTATAGTTGACAAGCGCGTGAGCGGACGAATTTTTCCTCCATCCACTCGATTGATGGAAGGAGATTCTGTTTCTTTCTCGTGGCACTATGCTTTTCCATGTTTGTTCGCTTCTGAGCGCGCTATATTTTGTTTTTTTTAACCGTGTAATCTGTGAAGTGGCCGTATTGTTTAGATTAGCAGAGTTTATTTGTTACTTTTTTTTGGTCGCGTTGGAAGTAAGAACTGAGATCTCTTTTCTTACCGCCCACGTGTTCTCTGTGTACTGAGTTTACTAAGAGCCCAAGACGGCAGCTGATGATGTTAGCTCTAGTGTTTAGATTGTAGGATTGCATGCGCGTTGAATGTGGCCTTTAGCTCAGTGCTTGTATTGTTGTGTGAACTCTAGTGTAAACTCTTGTACTTTTCTTCGGTTGGCTCGAGTTTCAAATTTTACTGCATTTAACCAATCTCGATCAATCGGTGGTTCCATTCCGTCTCTGTCGTCAAACAGGATGACACATTAGTATTGTGTATTCTTTTTAGTATCATTAAACAAAAACTAACACCCAACCCTTCTTTTAGCCGGTTCGATACCTTCAAGTACTGGGCTGGGTCACTGTCCGGGTCTTTACCTGATAAACTTTTCTCGTTCCACCAGTTTCCAATTCCAAAATTGCGTATCGTGGTAGCCATCTTTTTCGTGTGAATCATAAATAAGCCTTAGGTCTAATAAGAAAATTTTGTCATATTAAATATGACTTTATCTTTCACTTACGGTTAAGATTTTGAATATGAAATAAAGGTTAGCCCTTATACTGACCAACAAAAACAATTTTTGAGAGAGAAACAAACAAAAGACATCTATGAAAAAAATGTGTTTCCATCACACCCAAAACCGCAGACAGGTAGGCGCGTCTTCCGTGTCCGCTGCTGTTGTTTCTTTGCGCTGTTCGATTTGTTTGTTTCTTTGATTGTATTTTTTTCCTGTGTTTTGTGCTTCAATTCGCGGTCGACTCTCCTCGAGATAAAAGCAAACCGAATCGGATTCTGCCCGGCAAGTGAGGTGAGACATTTTCTCTATTTCTTTGTTTCTCTACATTATAGTTTGTTCCCGCCACTTCGGGTAGTTTTCTGTTCTATGTTAATTTTCTATCTCCAACTCTATCCTAATCCACTGAGTTTGTAGTTGTTTTTTTATTAACCTCTTGTTTTCTGCGGCGATGAATTCCATCCCTAAACTTAATGCTTTTAGTTGTTGTATGTGTTTCTTTCGTTTGTGATCATTTAATAATCTAATCTAGTTTTAACGTGCGAATAGTCCGATGGGTGAATGGAAATTATTTTTAAACACAGGAAAGGTTAGTGGAAAACGCGGCTTTTAATTCTACTACACGCATTTTGTTTTAACAATTACTAAAATAACACATTTCAAGTTGGCATTTTGCAAAGCACAACTCAAGCGTTCTTCTTAAAGATCATTCTTGAGCAAGTTTTCAGCATTCCATTTGTCGAAAGAGAAGTTTTTTCGTCAGTGTTTGAAGGTGGAAAACGTCATTTCCGATAAATGGGTATACTTCCTATTCTCTCCTCGTCCGAACTGGATGATTAGGGTGCTCATTTACATATAAACGAGACTTAAAACAATGTAAGCGTATGACCAAAACTAAATTAAGGAGCAGATGTAAATCATTATTTACATACATACTACTTATCTACTTTCACCAGATAAAAATATGAAAATGAATTCAACAATCGGGAATGAACAATCACCATTGGAAGTGCGCTCTTAAGTTAATAGAGTATAAATCACTAAGTTCTACAATTATATTTGAACCAATTTGATCAATTCCAGGGCACTTTTTTCAATCATTTCAAAATATGGAACTTGTTTGACAAAATTGGCCAACAGTTTGATACTCACGAATCGAATACTGTGTTCAACAGCTGACGATTATGATGATTATGAACAAGACGGTGCAGCATGCTCCTTCACTCATTCCAAAATTAATTCACTGAACGAAACGTTCGTCGAACGAATGATTTCACGTGATAGACCCGTGAATTGGTCTTCAAGATCATGCTTAGGGTGCCAATGAAAATGGTCTTCTCTAATTTCAAAATAAAAAATGTTCACCACCTCGAAATAACACCCTATGCCAAAAATTAGCTCAATCGGACTTAAGGGAGAGTGGCGCAAAACGGTCAAAATTTGAGTTTTTTTGAAAATCGAAAAATCGGGGATTTCGAAAATTTTTGTTTTATGCCAAATGTATTAAAATTGCATGAAACGTCTAGATCTAGTGTCATCTCAAAAAAATTTTTTTTTGCAAAAATTGACACTGTGGAACTTGGGTGATTTTTCGATTTTCAAAAAACTCAAACCTTGACCGCTTTGCGCCACTCTCCCTCAAGTCTGATTGAGCTGATATTTGGCATAGGGTGTGTTCTGGTAAACATGTTGTATAGGGTAACTTTTTGAAATTTAAGGGTCGATTTTTCCCATACATTCATTGGCACCCTAATCAGGGATGGTAAAAAATCACATTCAACGATCAATGAATAAGTATATCCCTCTAGTCGGATGTTTTTAAATCACCCCCAGCAGACGAGGCTCTTTTATTCTTCATATGTACACAGAGAGAATACTTGGAACGGTGAGCTACCAAGATCTCAAAAAAGCAATATGAGAGCGGAATCCCAACTGCTTGCACTCTCGAAGCATTACTTCTACTACTCAGGTTTTATCGTGAGTGCAAGCCACAAACGATTAATCCCATTCCATAGAGCGGATGATGAGTTCTTGATCGGAAAGTGTAACAAGAGACGATCAACTGAAATCTTACGACACTCATCGAGGGATTTTTAATTCTCTATTACACTGTCCGCAGTGAGTGGCTGACTCAGTCTCGTGTCGATTTTATTTTGCTGTCGTCTCCCGCCCGATAAACAGCAGACGGGTAATGGATGCAATTGATTAATTTTATTACCAGCAGATTTGGGCGAATCTCATCCCGCCCAAAATCGTTTTTAGATTCCAATAATTCTGAACATTCACATTTCTCTCCAAATAATTTTTCCAACAGTAATTCATTTAGTGACTTCACGAAACACCTTTCGAATTCGATTGAATTTCAGACCCTTTTTTATTTTGTAGATAAAACGGATCACATATTTGATTAATTCAATTCTGTGTGGTTACGTTCTTCGTTGCGAATAAATGTAATGAAATAGTATGGACGTATGATATTCATGTATCGTGGACTTCCGATATATGTGGCAGTAGATTTGTCGAACGACTAATGTTTTTTTATATCCCTTCAAACTTGTTGCATCTCTCAAGTGTACATACTGCTTTGACCGCAGATTTGCATGGTAGAATCTGGTTAATTTCAGGTATTCAGTCTTCATATTGTCGAATGAATACTGTTGGAACAATAGGTATCGCAGCAAATGATTATCAACATCTTACCTTATCATCAAACGGTATGCGAATAATTTCAGTGAACTGACGGCATTGGAATATATGCTTAGTGAGGACCACACAATTATTATCAGAGCGAATAAACGTCCGACTGGAAGTCATGAACATCAATTCAATGTGCCCAAGATAAATTTATCCTTTGAAGGTCATTAACCTTTCTAAAGATGATCAGATGGAATATATTCCAATGTCGTCTGGAATAACCTGTCCAACACCTTATGATCGTAATATTGTTTTTGCTATTATTCTGATGTTTCATAACACGGCACTCTATTGATTATTCGCCGAAAATGAATAAAAAATATCCTTGAAGTTAGCCTACGGTTTTAGTAGCAGTGCAATATGGTGAGCCAGTCTCAGGATAAGAAAACATTTAAAAATAAAGCTTTTTTTTTGAATGAATCAATAGTAAAACAAAACGTCAAAAAATATTCAGCTTTGTGATAGCAGATAATCATTATCCATTTGAGTTGTATGAGTATTCCATTCCCCCACAAACTGTGGATAGTCTATCTGCATACAAATTATGTAGAATGCCACAATCCAAAAAAATTATGAGCAAATATTTACGTGCTTAAACAAAAAAACACATGTTGACATATTTGCGCTAATTTATGTTTTTTTATTAATTCAAGGTAATCAAGGTCTTTTCTAGACACCAGTTTACTCGGCCCCGAAAAAAGTGGTCTGTATTTGGGCAGGCGGAAAAATATATCTCGCAAGACCACGTGTTCGATGTCGTAAAAGCCTTGGCCAATAACGCATTTACATTAACTCATAAAATTAGTGATTTGAGAGGGATTATTGTTTGTAGTCTCTTGATTAATTTAAACACCATCTGAGAAATCCTCCGTGAAACATGAAAACATTAAAGTCGTCCTATCTGCTGTAGCGCATTTTTTTTATTTTACCCAGTTTCATCGAAGTAAACGCGCTTGGAAAGGAAAATTGAACGCCCGGATGAGAGAGCGAGAATCGTACGTCATAGAGACACTCATTCCCATGGAGCAAATTCTTGTTAGGAGTTGAAAGCAAAACGAGGAAGGAGAGTAACTCAATTATTCGAACTAGTTTCAGTCTAGCAATGCTTTGGTCAACTCAGAGTTACCAAGAGAAAATCATTTGGTTATGATGGGTGAGGATTAATAGTTAGTCGCAGTTTGCACAGATTACGATATGTGCAGTTTGCGATTAATCGTAAATCACATCATGCTCCCTTGTTTTCCATCCTTGACCCTAATCATGCTATATCACACCCTTAGATTATTTTTTTGGTGAGGCTAAGTCTCTGGTCTACGCCGATAAGCCGCACACGATTGGCGCCTTGGAAGGCAAAATTCGCCACTTTTTCACTGATATACTGGTATTGGATTTCTTCGGGGCAGGCCAAGGTTTGAACCACCTTAAATATTGACGATCTAAATAAACCTGGTTTTGTACTTTGGTAGATGAATTGCTGTGGAATCGATAGTTGGAAAAATAAATTCATAAATTCATGATAACGACTAACTGCTACTTGCCTAATCATTTTGAGGCTTTTAGTACATTAGGCGTCGTACACAAATTATGTAACGCTAAAAATCCGGATTGCGGACCCCCTCCTCCCCTACGTAACGCAATTTCCTATCTCTAATACACAGTAAGTAACGCAATTTCGACCCCCCTCCCCCTTCTCGTCTTACGTTATTTGTGCATGACGCCTTATCTGTATTATTATCATTATGTTTCATCACAAGGAACACGTTTAGATTAAATTTTTTTAAAATTTTTTTATGTTCTTGTTTTTAGTACATCATTTGTATCGTTAGTATGTTTCTCTACAATAAAACCATTAAACTATTTTTCCTCATTTTCAAAGCTTAGATTGTGTCCAAGATTTGTTTTTTTTATCAATGTCATTAAACATTCACGTTTTTTTACTCAGCGCAAGTTCATGAGTCCAATCGCAGAACTGTTCATTGATTGATCTTCTAAACGACCCCGTTGAATTTACCTTTTACTACAAAATTCCTAGTACTTCTACCAAAAATTATCATTATAACATCGGATTATTTTCAGAAACAATTCTCGTTCAATTTTTTTCAACCCCTTTCAAATAACATGTTTCTCCGTTGCATGGAATAAATGTTCGATACAGAAAACATGATAGAATAAAGACATACCCCTCCCCTCTTCTCCCCTTAGACAGGTGGGAGGAGTGTCTATTCACTACAGAAACGTTTCGTGTCCCCTAAAATCTTCACATGCCAAATTTGGCTCCATTTGCTTGATTAGTTTTCTAGTTATGCTGAAATTTGTCTTTTATTTGTATGGGAGAGTAATAGACCTACTTTTCATCGCCAGTAACGATTCGATGCAAAAAGTTCGGCGTTCGACGTCTCGTGGCTTCAATTCATACGGCACCCAATATCCTATCTTTCGGATCATTCCCATTGCACAATGGTCCAGGAGATGCATTTAAGTGGAAATTAGCATTTAGAGCTCGACTGTTATTCTCTAGACAAAAACCGTCTTAGACAAAATTGTTACTCATGATAGAGCGTTTGTTTTTATGTTGTCAAAAATAGGGTGACCAAAATTGTCGATGAGATAAAAAATCTAACTTTCTTATCTTTATAGATAGAGATAAACATAGTTCGACAATGTTGTAGCTCCAATTATTTGAGATATCTTTGTAGAACAAAGTTTTTCTCTATCTCTTGAAATGACCGATATAGCGCCTTTTTTATAAGTTACGTTAGGGTCACCATGAAATAAACTGTTTTTTTTTTGCTCAAACTTTTATATTTCAAATTTTACATGCAAACTGTCTTCGAAAGACCTTTAGAGTTTACTTATACAAATATTTTTCGATGCAGAACTTGTCAATATCTCAACTTGACTCAAAGTTATTAAAAAAGAAAATAAAGAAATATTTCTTCCCAAAAACATGCTCTTTTCATTTGTTTGTCATTCCTTCTGGGGCAAACGTAAACAAAGTTTATTGGCTGCATTTGAAAGAGCATATTTCAATCTACATGATGTGTGATTTTCAAAACTATGTTATTTTTTGTATTCGAGTAAATTAAAATTGAAACCATGAGTTTTCGGGTAAAAAACCATCAATAACTTTGAATAGGATTAAGATGTAGACAAATTCTGCAAAATGTTGGTATCGATAAGCTCTGAAAGTCGTACGAAGACAGTATTGATGTAGAATTTGAAATATAATAGTTAAAGCAGAAAAAACTCGTTTTTTCATGGTCAGCCTGATGCAACTTAGAAAAAAGCGTTAAATCGATTATTTTAAAAGATAGAAAAAAGCTTTGTTCTACAAAGTTGTTTAAAATGACTGGGGCTACAACATTGTTGAATTATGTTTATCTGTATCTATAAAGATAAGAAAGTTAGATTTTTCATTTCATCGACAATTTTGGTCACCCTATTTTTGATAACATAAAAATAAGCGCTCTATCATATGTAACAATTTTGTCTAAGACAGTTTTTGTCTAAACAATAAATATCTCCCTCAAAGTTGCTTTTAGCGCCTTCTATCTGAGTTGCATTAGGGTAACTATGAAAAAACGGTTTTTTTACTCTAACTTTTATATTTAAAATTCTACATCAAAATGGTCTTCGTGCGACTAAGCTCTAAAATCAATACCAACATTTTGCGATGCAGAACATGTCAATATCCTAATCCTGCTCATAGTTATTGTTGGGTTTTCATCCAAAAACTCATGATTTCAATTTTAATTTACTCATACACAAAAAATAACATAGTTCTGAAAATCACGTATTATATAGAGTAAAATCTGTTCTTTCAAATTCCTTCAACAAATATGTTTTATGTTTGCCCAATAAAGAATGGCAACCAAATGAAAAGAGCGTGTTTTTTGAGAAGAAATATCAATAACTTTGAGTAAAGTTGAGATATTGACAAGTTCTGAATCGAAACATGTTTGTATTAGTAAGCTCTAAAAGTCTTTCGAAGACAGTTTGCATGTAAAATTTGAAATATAAAAGCTAGAGCAAAAAAACAGTTTTTTTTCATGGTGACCCTAACGTAACTCAGAAAAAAGACGCTATATCGGTTTTTTCAAGAGATAGAGAAAAGATTTGTTCTACAAAGATGTCTCGAATAATTGGAGCTACAACATTGTCGAACTATGGTTACCTCTATCTATAAATTAAGAAAGTTAGATTTTTTATTTCATCGACAATTTTGGTCACCCTATTTTTGACAACATAAAAACGAGCGCTCTATCACGAGTATCAATTTTGTCTAATGGCGGGTTTACATTAGGGAGATCTATAGCTATAGATGGATTTATTCACGTGAAATTAGGTGTTAACGGGTGAGAATAAATATGATACACTTATTCGAGGTATATATAACTTGAATAAATTCAGCATATGTAAACGCTTGTGAATTTCTCACTGGTGAGAAATCACTAAAGTTATGCAGTTCTACTTCAGGTGAATAAATTCACCTAAGATATGAATATATATATTATAGAAGTTCACGCTAGTGTAAACGGTCGATGCGATTTCTATAAATCTCATCATATTTCTTCACATGAATATATCCCTAGTCTAAACCCACCCTAAGATATGAATATATTCATTATAGAAGTTCACGCTAGTGTAAACGGTCGATGCGATTTCTATAAATCTCATCATATTTCTTCACATGAATATATCACTAGTCTAAATCCACCCTAAGATAGTTTTTGTCTAGAGAATAACTGTCAAGCTCTAAATGCTTTTTCCACTTAAATGCATCTCCTGGACCATTGTGCATTGCTTCTAAACGATCGGACATGGTTTGCTGAGCTACTCCAAGTGTATCTGCATGTTCTTGTTGCGTTTGTAACGCATCTTGATCGAGTAAAGCCTCCAATTCTTCATCTTCAAACTTTTTTGGCGGTCTGGAACGTTCTTCGTCTTCCAAGTCAAAATTGCCACTTTTATACCGTGCAAACCATGTCTGACGCGTTCGCTCAGTTGGAGCAGGGTCACCATAAACTTCCACCAAAATGCGATGACTTCCCACAGCTTTTTTCTTCATATTGAAGTAACGAAGTAACACTCCCCACAGAAACACTCTCGTTGGTACGAAATTCGACATATTCGAAGTGGCAAAAAACTATGTTGCTTACGCTTTTTGAAATATACTGAAAAAGACGCACAATGACAGTAGCTTTTTAACGAATGTCTGGAAATTTGATTCACTGTAATAATAATCAAGTTAACCCATCTGTTGTAAAACCGATGAAACTTAACGGTACACCTAATATTTCTCCCACATGTTATACAGCTATGGATTTCACAAAAGGCACAAACGATCTGCTCTTTCTCTAACACACAGAAACCCTTTCCACGTGCTCAATCTGTACTAACCTAGCTTCCGGTATTCATATGCCCACCAAACGGTTAACCATTTCTAATCAAATAACTCACCCTCTACATTACAGCCCCAGAAACCCTCGGAACCAATCTACGCCGAACCGACCAAGATAACCGTCCATCGGGACAAGTCGCCCGCCCCGGAGTGCTCCGGGGGTGGTGACAGCAACAGCAACGACGAATCGGACATCGAAGCGGTCGAGTTCCGGTCCAAGCTCGGTGGCATGGGAGATCCACCGGAACACACGAAATCCTCTCTAGTGTTGAACCGCCGCAGCGATATGCTGCTCCCTTCGGCCAAATCGACTGACGAGAAAAATCGGATGTCCGACTCGCTGATGGCGGCCGGAGCGAACCAGAATGTGGACGAAAATGGCGAGTCCCGTCCGATGAGAAAATTTCACTCCAAGAGCTTCAGCCTGTCGGAGAACAAGCTCAGCCTGGCGGCGACACCCGTCTCGTCCGGATCGTCAACGTTGAATGTGTTTCAGCACAATCGGGACCTGTGGCAGAAACGAGCCACCCAGAGTTCGTACCAGAATCTGACCACGTCGAGAATTTTGAGCCGGAATAGAATCGCCCCAGATTTGGTGATGGATTTGCCTCCGGCGATTGGTAAGGATTGTGTGGGGAGTGCTTCCAGAGATTCGTTGGACGCCGAGCTGGAGGATATGACGTCGGCGGAACGGTTTGCGGCTCAGAATCAGTGCACGCTGAAGAAAAACGAACGATTCTCGACCGAATCGGTGGTATACGAAAATAGTGGTAAGAAGGAGGTCAAATTGGACGTGAAGGGTGGACCGCCTGCGGATAAACCGAAAGCGGAGGTGAAACCCCAAGAAAGCAGTATTAAAACGCCGACTTTGGCGGATGGTTCCAGGGTTTTCGACGAAGCTGGCGGCGCCGGTGACGATAAGGAGATCGTTACCAAAGTTACACTGGAGGAAAGCCTTCACATTGAGGAATTCACTAGCAGCAGCGGTACCGTCGAGGGCATCCAGCTTTCTTCGCTGGCTACCAAAGAACTAGCTAAGAGTCCAATTCCCGCGCGAAACACGCAAAAGTTTGTGTCCCAATTTGCCGACCTGCATTTGACCGGTGGCTGTCTGATAAAGTCGTCGGAGGCAACGTCTTCCGCTGCCGCCACATCGCTCGCACAGGAGCAGCAAGCTAAGAGTCTCAGTTCCTTCAAGCCCCAGGTTAAGGTTAAACCACAAATCCTGAAGAAACCCCAGGTTTTGCCGCCGCAAACGCCCGAGATGGCGCGGAGAGCGCACGAATAGAACCGACGTATGGGACTCGGTTTGCGGTCCAAAACACTCAACCTGTAAGTGATATACCAAAAACAAAACGGAATCAATCTTCATTGTAAATGAGGAAATTTTGCTCGGAATGAACAGAAGCGGAATGTTGAACGAATGTTGCGGGAACTGGGATACAGGGTTGGCCCCACCATTTAGGGAAAGTAAGGGCCGTCAGATTCATACACACATACACACTCACACACAAGCATACACAAGTATCAGGCAGGCTTTTGGTCGACTTTTTAGGCTTACGAATGGTAGAGAGATTGGAAAGCAAAACAAACACCAATATTTGAATGTAACAATAATATTAATATTTAAGACTGGATTGGTACAATATAGAAGTCGAGGTAAAATCTAGAAACACAGGCGAACAAGAAAAAAAACATTAGATCACAGTTAGAAAACTCTCAAATCAAAGAAATCGAATTTCTAAGTCAGTAGAGGTACAGTTTTTTTTAAAATAAGTGTATGGGAATTAGATTGTGGATGAGAGATTTTTAGACGGGAACGGTTATCGAACATCACAAGCTATCATATTTACAAGAAGAGAAGACGTAACGCTTTTCCAGTGATTGGTGGTGCATCATCTGTTTATGATATTAAGCATTAGTTAAAGTTTTATCTCTAAAAAAAATACCTTTGATTTTATACTATTGTAAACATCGAATTTTCTAGGTTAAGTTGAATCACGCCACGTGGCGAGTGTGAACCAATTTTAATGGGGACATCTTAATTCGTATTTTTTATATTTGTAGACAACGCGATTGAAATTGGATCAATGATAAAAGTATACTCGTATTTGCTCTATTCGTTCGTGTCGAAAGAAGCGAACCTTTTTGTTTTCACATTTTGAAACGACCCGCCGATATTGGGATTTTGGTTTGGGTTTATGTTTCGAAACCCCGCTGTGATGTCAGTTTGAAGACGCGCAAGACACAGAGGGCATAAAGCATTGAGATGAGCAGCAGAAGAATTGTACCAATATTTTCCCTCTACCAGGAACAAACAATACTAAACACGTTAATAATCGCAGCAAACCAGCCAAAAAAAAAACTCTTCGTTGTCCATTACATACACTGATTATCATGAATCAGTCAAGCAAATCAAAACGAGCCTATTTCTAGGTGAACACCATTATCAGAGCAAACCAAATTCGAAAAAAGGAAAACAAACTTAAACGAAACTAATGAAATACGAAATGCTGTCTAGCTCTATAAACCCTAATCAAGAAAACAAAACAAATCATGAGAAAATAACGTATGAAATAATTATCTCTCTGTATTAGCGAACGTAAATTCCTTATTCGATCATGCATCATTATTATACAAACAGACGAACAAAAAAAAATCGCAAACAAACGTCAACCAACTCGTAGCCATTACCTTTTTAAATTATCCATCAAATGTTCCACAGAATAATAAAGAAAACGAAATCAGTCATTAATCATTAGGATTGCCGTGGGTCAGAGATTGCTGCGAAAGAAAGTCCCTCGAAACTCCGGATGTGTGCATACGGTGTATATGAACAATTCTGGTAAGATGGATAACAATGTTCAAAAGCATGACTTCTAATGATTGTATTTCACGCGCTTTCGTCTAGCAATTTTGCCCGAAACAGGGTAGGAGGAATATATTCTTTCAAAAAACGGAGATCTCGGGCATCTCTCTCTGTCACATTGGATGTTCTAGCCAACGGAGGTACCCAGGATCAGCGTATGGCCATACGGATTTTGTGCTACAATTAGAACAGGCCAGAGAGGTGAGTACTTTCTTCGAATAGCTTTCGTCAAATAAGGTTCGAATCAGTTAGAACAAGGTATCACTTTTCTAGAGGCGAATAGCAATTTGTGTGGTTTCTGTATTTTTCCACGGTAGAAATTGCACGTTGATCCGTCATGGCTTGAAAAAAATGTACAGGATGGATGCGGAAAGAAGAAACTTGTACGGGGACACCCACATGACCAATTCGACGTGATACTGTAGATACTGTAGGGCCTTACACTTAACTGATCTTAAAAATAGCATACCTGATTAATTTTTTTAGAGGCGAATGAACTGCAAAGTTTAAAGCCTCTTAAAAACAAAGAAAGAAGAACAACAAATCGAAGTTTCGAAAATTCATAAAAATTCGATGATCCACAAAGTTCGTCAAAAATAGTTTTACTATCTTTGAGTCATTTTTAAAATTTTCTACATCATTTCTATTTTATATTAAAAAAGGCACAGGAGGGTTGTATCCGAGACACGACCACATAGTTGATGTAGGATTCCGTTAGATTTTGGATATGTTTGAAGAATTACATCGTTAAACTCTTTGATGATGATTTGGTGGCCTCCTGAAAAGGGCCGTTTTGTTTGGTTGTTGGGTATTGTTTGTTCACTCCACCAGTGTTTACCGAGTGATGATGACAGAAGGATGGTAAACATTCGTTGGATGGTGCGTATCAGATAAAAGATACCGAAGTGGAACGAGATATGATGAAAACATGGTGGGGAAGATGCGAGCCCGGAAGCTGTACACCGAAATGCTGACGAAGCCGCATTGCCTGCTAATGGACGACGAAACCTACGTCAAAGCGGACTTTCGTCAGCTGCCGGGCCTGTTTCTTCTCCGCAGAGGACAAATTAAGCGTTCCGGAGGAGATTCGCAAGCAGAAACTATCCAAGTTTGCCAAAAAGTACATGGTGTGGCAAGCGATCTGCTCTTGCGGAAAGCGGAGCGCCCCCTTCGTGATGACCGGCACGGTAAACGGGCAGGTTTACCTTAAGGAGTGCCTACAGAAGCGCTTACTACCACTATTGAAGCAGCAGGAGGGCCCGACCATCTTCTGGCCGGACAGAACCTTATGGACGGGGTAAAGAAGAAGGTGCGAGCATACGGGCTTGGGCTCGAAGTATGAATAAAAGAAAATTCCAAAAGTTGTTTAATAGTTTTTATTTTACTGTCTACTGTTTATTGTCGATTTCCCCCAGGCAGCTTAGTTTGTGCTCCCGTGGCCGAGTGGTTAGCGTCATAACTAACATGCCGGGTATTCGGGTTTGATTCCCGTTCTGGTCGGGGGAATTTTTCGTCAAAGAAATTTCCTCCGACTTGCACTGTGATCACGCGTATTCTAGAGCTTGCCACTCAGAATGCATTCAAGGCGTGCTATTTGGCATAGAAATCTCAACTAAGTATTAATAAAAATGGCGCAAGTAATACTACGTTGAGACGGCGAAGTTCCTCTAGGAACGTTAGTGCCATTGAAGAAGAAGAAGAAGAAGAAGCTTGGTTTTGATGTCTCTGTTAGGGACCCGCCGCATGTTTCGTCAATTTCGACCAATCAGAAGTGGGTATTTCCGTTAGGATAGGGGTTGAGATTTTTCAATTGTTCGATAGTTAATTTCATGACATATAATATATTATTTTCTTCAATATAAAAAATTGTTATGGAGTGCCGAAACCGGTTGTCGCAAAAATTCCATCAATCCATCATGAAATGACTGAGCAATCGACGTTTGAAATTGGACAATTTTCACGATGTGCTCGATTTTCTATTTTCAATTTGTACCCCAATATGTTCCCGAAAGACGTAATCCTACGTCAAAATATATTTAAGATTGTATACTCTGAGAAAAAACTATAATTGTTTTCATCCACAACGACTATCCCGTGAACCTTGTCGTCCTCCGGTCTCAAAAGGAGTCGCCAGCCCTCGTCCTCTTTTAGTTGGAAGTAGGTGTGCTGACAATGCATATACTTTGAGCTAGAGCGGCTTGTCGGCTTAGCAGGTGGTTTCTTTGCTACGTGAGGTAGCCTGACAGTGCGAGAAGATAGAGGAGAGCTCCTATTTGCGAGAGGTGAAGGTATTTACCAGCAACCGGCTAAGGAATAAGAGACCCTGAGAACCCTATCCCAAATCCTCAGAGTTACATATGGTACGATGGTACCTGTACAACGCTTTACACGTACAACGCTAGTACAGCTGTCTTGCTGTCAATGGTATAAGTCAGTGCACGAAGACGTCAGTTTTGAGAGATTTGCGTGTTTTGTTTCAACTCTACGCTCAACGCTCAACGCTCATCTGTAGAAGCCAATAATGAATCCAGCCAATTTTCGATACCCTGTTCTGAAGTAAAGCGTAATCCGCTCAGTGCGTTCTGCATCGATCGAAACAAATGGTAGCCGGAAGGAGGGAAGGTCTAGACTATCAGGTGGGTGAACCAGAAAATCCCATCTACACCCAAACTAGCGTTGGTAGAAAACATGTCATCTTTGGCAGAAATGATGCCATTTAGTGTGCTGGAGAGTCAAATGCGCAAATAATGAGTTGTTTTAAAAGCTTAAAAATGGTTTGTATGTATGCGTGCAGACATCTCTTTCTGTTTTCTTTTCTCATTTCATTTGAGATTGTGCAAAAAAAAAGTCCATACGATGTCAATGGGGATCGAAACCAAGGCCGGCTAGAATGCAACGCTATTTTACACGACCACGCTATCCACATGGCTAATGATGCTCCAGCAGTTGTTCAGCGAATACGTGATAATATTGCACCTGATTTTAAAATGAAGTTGGGAAGTGTTTTCTAAGAGTAAAAAAGGAGCGCATGAAGGAGAACAATATCCATCTTGGTCTGGACCGTGTATGTGGCAAAGTATGCGGAAAGCTTATTTGTCTTTGGTTTCGCTCGCTCGTATTAATCTTATATTTCTGTACTATGTATATTATACAAATGCTTACCAGTATTTGTGAGTCATGACATTTTCTGTTATGTTATGTTATGTCTCATTTAATGTCATAAATCGGGATGACAAAACATGAGGTAAAAATCAATTTTGGGTGTACTATTTTCCGAACAGTTTTTAACTCGAATAGCAATATGAGGCCGAGCGTTGTCATGATGGAATATTATCGACTCGTATCCGGTTGCGCATAATCTGTTTGTTTTTCGGCAATAGCTCGCTTTGAATGGATCAATTATTGCCTGTGTCGCGGTTCCAACTGTTCGGTTTCTAGGGGAAGTTTTCGGATCAATCGGTCCCAGCATGTCGATGGTCAAAAGTAAACTGTATATTCTTAGCTTACCAACTAGCTTATATAAAAACCTAAATTAACCTTAACCCAAACTCAAGCCATCGACGGTGTTTGGAAAACAACCAGATGTTTTTTATGGTAACCATGTGTTGGCCCATGCGGAAGAAGCATCGCTGCTTGTACGCAAAGCGGTTCTGGGTCGCTTGAATGCAATGTTTTTAACTTTGCTTTCTAATAAGTATCGTTGTTTGGGTTACTGGAAATAATGCATGATGAAGATGCATAGGGATGCTACACCTGTAGGAATTCCTTGGTAACTCCGTCTGCGAATGACGGATCTCTATAGTAGCATGTCCGAAAAAGAACCTGAAACTATTGAGAACCACAGCAGTGGGTCCAAAGCCCCAAAAAAGGAGGATGGTTGTAATAGCTGTTATCCATGGTTATAATAGAAAGAATGTAATGGATAAACCCCTAAGCCAAGGTGTTACGCGACCCGTGCCGAGGGTTGAATGGTAGGGGGGTATGATATGGTTCATCAAATACCCTGCCTATAACGGAGCCTGTGAAGCACCGGGGCGCCCTCCACAGTATTTTCCGCCCTTACCACATTAAACGGTTCACTGATGTAGCTGACTTTCTTTACCGCGCAACTCGTGGGACTCACATGAACAATCCTAACCAGCTTTTCGGGTTCCGGCAGTCTCTCCCTGAATAATGGAGACGAACAAAATGCTGGACAGAATTAAGTTTATTCAGGTGAACCTTCATCACGCCAAGCAACGTTATAGAAACAAGGCTCTTATTCAAGAGCCTTGGTTCTATAATTCTAGGATTCGAGGAATCTGTACACAAAAATGTAAGCTTCGCTATGACAGCACATAAACTGCACCAAGAGCAGCAATTCTTATACGGGACAACATTAGGTATGTACCGATCACAGAACTTATCAACCGTGTCATCGTGGCAATACAATTGGAGGTTCCAACGACTCGGATGAAAAACCGTTATCATCGTCGTTTCGGCTTGTTTCCCAGGAGACAACGTTGAAGTTCCTCCATTTGAAGTTGCTATGCTGATACAACACTGTTAATAATTAAATAAGAAACAATTCATCATAAGATGTGACGCCAATGCCCATCATACGGTCTGGGGCAGTAGCGACATCAATGTTAGAGGTGAATGTTTGCTTGAATATTTAATGTCAAATTGTATTAACATTTGTAACCAAGGAAACGACCCAACATTTGTTAACTCTATTAGACAGTTCTGCAGTTCTAAACTATCAGATGAGATAAAAAATTGGCATATGTCAAATGAAGAATCTCTATCTGATCATAAACATATAAACTTTAATTATAGTTCTGGTGATCTTTTGATCGAACGATTCAGAGATCCGAGAAAAACAAATTGGTATAGTTATCATTCCAAACTTCAGGAGAAAATTTTGATATCAGAAGAAAGTATTTCTTCCACTGAACAGCTTCAAATAGTTTCATCAGAATTTGAAACCAATATTAAATCCACCTTCGAAGAAAACTATCCACTGAAGCAAAAAACTTCAAGTAAGGATGTATCTTGGTGAAAGAAAAAACTTGAAAGGCTTAGAAAATTGTCTAGAAAACTCTTCAACAAAGCAAAACTTACCTTTGATTGGAAACAAAACAAAACTGTCTAACAGAATATAACAAATAAATCCGTAAATCTAAGAGAAGGGATTGGAAGTTCACCTGTGAACGGGTAGAAAGTTTACCTGTTGTAACAAGACTTCATAAAGCCCTTTCTAAGGATCACACCAACGGACTTGGTAGTATGAAAAAAGGAAATGGTCAATATACATCCGACTCCCAGGAAACACTTGGTATCATGATGTAAACACACTTCCCAGGCTCAATCAATTTGACTTCCGGACACGCGCCGGACACGCATCATTCCTAGTAATTGGCGAGAAGTTCGGGTTATATTTATTCCCAAGGCTGGTAAACGTGACAGGACGACTCCCAAAGCGTCTAACATCTGTCATCTTAAAAATAATGGAAAAGGTCATTGATCTCGATATCAAAGAATCATATTTGAACAGTAGACCATTGAACAAATTTCAATTTGCCTACCAAGCAAATACATCAACTGAAACAGCGCTTCATACGTTAATTTCAAAAATAGAGAAGTCTTTTGATGCTAAAGAAATCTCACTTACATCTTTTTTGATATCGAGGGAGCATTTGACAATGCATCCTACAACTCTATAAATAAAGCTATGAAAAAATGTAGTTTTGACATGTGCATCTCCAACTGGATACATGCCATGCTAACCAACCGACTAATAACAGCTAAATTAGGAGGATCTACTCTATAAACTAAAGGGTGTATCACATCAAATTGCATCACCGAAAAAACGCTGTAGAAATTTAATTTTTAGGAATTATATCTTCAGCTTTCGCTTATAATCAGATAAGAGTGTATAGATCACGTTGGCCATGCTTCACTGTCAATTTTTCGTGAATTTGGAAAAATGTCGTCGAACGAAAAAGAGCGTCGTGAATTGATCCTGCGCACTCATTTCGAGAATCCGGAATTGTCACATCGGGACATCGGTAAGATGCTGGGAATCGTCCAATCCACGGTCAGCAGAGTACTAAAACGATACTTCGAGAACCTAACCATCGACAGAAGGCAAAAATGGATGCTCCGTCAGTGAAAAAGATCACAAGCGCGTAGTTAAGCAGTTTAGACGTGATCCGAGAAGTTCGGTCCGGGATGTCGCCAATAAGCTGAATTTGTCAAGTTCATTCGTCCAGCGGACCAAGCAGCGGGAGGGCCTGCGTACATACAAGGTTCAGAAGGCTCCTAACCGCGACGAAAGGCAAAACATGGTGGGGAAGACGCGAGCCCGGAAGCTGTACACCGAAATGCTGACGAAGCCGCATTGCCTGGTAATGGACGACGAAACCTACGACAAAGCGGACTATCGTCAGCTGCCGGGCCTGTTGTTCTTCTTCGCAGAGGACAAATTCAGCGTTCCGGAGGAGATTCGCAAGCAGAAACTATCCAAGTTTGCCAAAAAGTACAGGGTGTGGCAAGCGATCTGCTCTTGCGGAAAGCGGAGCGCCCCCTTCGTGATGACCGGCACGGTATACGGGCAGGTTTACCTTAAGGAGTGCCTACAGAAGCGGTTACTACCACTATTGAAGCAGCACGAGGGCCCGACCATCTTCTGGCCGGATCTCGATTCGTGCCACTATTTAAAGGACGTGTTGGAGTGGTACGAAGCCAACGGGGTCACCTTCGTGCCAAAGGAAATGAACCCGCCCAACGCCCCGGAGCTTCGCCCAATAGAGAAATATTGGGCGATTATGAAGCAGGCGCTCCGGAAGAACCCAATAGTTGTCAAATCGGAGGCGGACTTCAAGAGAAAATGGATTTCTGTTAAAAAAAAACTACAACCTGACGTTGTACAGAACCTTATGGACGGGGTAAAGAGGAAGGTGCGAGCATACGGGCTTGGGCTCGAAGTATGAATAAAAAGAAAATGCCAAAAGTTGTTAAATAGTTTTTATTTTACTGTCTAAAATTTTCAAAAGGATCGGTCTACTGGGCGAATTTCTACAGCGTTTTTTTGTGATGCAATTTGATGTGACACACCCTTTACAACGAAACCAACTAGAGGTTGCCCTCAAGGAGGAGTTCTGTCTCCTCTGTTGTGGTCCCTAGTTGTCGACGATCTTCTTAACAACCTAGCTAATTTAGGATACGAAGTCATTGGTTTTGCTGATGACATAGTCATCTTAGTGAGGGGTAAATGTGAGTATACTATTTCCAATAGAATGCAAACAGCCCTTAACTACACACTCAAATGGTGTAACTTGGAAGCACTTAGTGTTAATCCTTCAAAAACAGTCATAATTCCATTTACCAGAAAAAGAAAGTATAAGATTCCACCTCTTAGATTGGGAGGTGTACAATTGGAGTTTTCTAAACGAACCAAATATTATATTTAGGTGTCATGAGTTAGTGCAACACCAGTCAGCCACTCGCGATAAACAAAATGCAAGTCATCATAATATCGATCAAGCCAAGCGAGCGATCGATAAATAAACATAAACACACCACATCAACAATCATCCAGACTATAAACATAAACATCATGCCACCCAGATCGTTCCCACCAAATATGCTGAATTAGAATAAGATTAAATATTGTAAACCATTTCATTCAGTATAAATTATTGTGAAGAACAGTTCTATGTGATCATTCAAATAGTGAATAAAAAAGGAGCTTCACTCCGAAATTATTTTTTTTACATAATTTAGTCCGAAAGTTATTAACTCATGCTTGACCAAAACTAAATTGGAACGACCAACTGGAGTATGCAATATCTAAAGCCCACCCTGTGCTCTGGAGTTGTAGTAGTATATTCGGCAAAAAGTGGGGACTAAAACCGAGAATGATTCACTGGATTTACTCGGCAATTGTGAGACCCAGACTAACATATGCTTCGCTAGTGAGGTGGCCTAAAACTACAAAAATATCAGCTCAGAAAAAACTCGATAAACTACAACGTCTGGCATGCTTATTAATAACTGGAGCAATGTTCAGCGCACCTTCCAAAGCCCTAGATGCTCTTTTATACCATCTACCCTCGCACCAATATGTGCAACTTGAAGCGGAAAAAAGGTGCTCTTAGATAAAAAAACGTGTAAAATTTTTTGTAGAAGGAGATCTCACAGGGCATTTACGAATGGTAAGCACGTAGTGGTAAGTAAGCACGAATGAAGACTAGATGGAAACAAAGACTAACTTCAGTGTTCCCTTCAAAGTGATTGAATTCAATCGCAACGAATGGGAAGAAGGTGGTCTCAAAACTCGTCCAGGATCACTCGTGTTTTATACCGATGAATCTAAAATTGGTAAATCTACGAGAGCTGGGATTACTGGACCAGGAATCGACATGTCGATACCAATGAGACAGTGGCTCACAGTTTTTCAAGCAGAAATACAAGCTAGTCTAACATGTACAAATATTTGTTTGGCTAGAAAATACAGGTATGCCAATATCTGTATCTTCTCAGATATCCAGGCATCTCAAGACAGTAAAAGCATACACATGTCTGTCAAAGCTGGTTTGGGAATGTATTCTATCCTTGAAACAACTAGCTGCTACTAACGAAGAAGAAAAAGCCGATCTCTTAGCAAGATTAGGATCTTCAACTAATTTGGTCGGGCCTGAGCCATTTTGTGGATTATCTATATCATGCATGAAATCTGAGCCCAAAAATCATCAACACTTCCGAGCATCTCCATCTGCACTATAATAGATCAAAATAATGATCGCAGCGGTGTTCATTCTTTGTGTGGACACCGACTGGACAACATCGTTGCTGGCCGGGCTGGACGGCGAGGGATCGAGTGCCTTTCTCAAGGCAAGAGGGCGGAGGTGGTAGCGCTGAAGTAGAGTAGAGTGGAGTTTTCAAAGGGCCTTTCTCAAGGCTAGAGACGAATGAACTGCAAAAGTTTAAAGTCTCTATAATACAATACCTTCCTTCCTTCCTTCGCAGTGGTACAATGCTCCTACAGAAGAAGTAGGAGTTCCTTTTGCTCGATACACCCTATTGATTCCACCAAATACAGAGTATTACTTTGGCGTCGTGTATATTTGGCTTCGGCGTTCATGTTTTCCGTTTTGGATTGTCGTAGTGAATTCGTTTTTCGTCCCGGTCACGATTCGACGCAAAAAAGACTTCATATTGTGCTGTTTAAGCAGCATTTCGGACATGCAAAATTCTCATTCGATAGCTTTCGCTTTCAATTCGTATGAAACATAATTTCCTTGCTTTTGGCTGTAGAAACAGCTTGCCGAATCACTCCCAATGATTCTGCAAGCTCTGTTTGCGTTTGAGACGAATCTTGATCGAATAATGTCTCTAATTCTTCGTCTTCAAACGTTTTCGTTTGAGCATTTTGCCTTTAAACCTAAAATCAGCACTTTTAAACCGCCCAAACCATTCCCTACATAATCTATCCGGTGGTTGCACTTGAGCATTCGATGCGTTTCAGCTGCACTTTCCTTCCAATCGAAACAGAAAGTCAAAACTTCCCACGGGTATTGCTTGATTCAAATTCAAAGTTTTCTTCTTACCTTTCTATTTCCAGGTTACAATTTTCCCGCAAAAATTGCGCTTCGTGGTGTTGTATAGTGAGAGTGTGGAAAAGAGTGTTGTAAAAGCCTGTATTAAGGTTTATTTATATTTGAAATAATAATTCAAGGAATACATATTAGTTAGAAAAAATATAGGAGTGAAAAAGAAAATTTCAAGAAATTACTGGCTAATCCAGGTGAATTGTGTGCTAGTTTGGGCCTCTCCTGAGGTCAAGTGGGTTATTTCCGATTAATTTAAAGTGTTTCTGTGGTGAGTAATCGGTGATCACAGTTATCACTGATCTTTTAACCGGCAAGCAAACGGTAAGCGACGATTTTTTCCATTCTTCTTCATTGAAAAGAATTATAAATAAATATATTAATAACACGGTGGGTTAATTAGTCCAGCCGTCATCATGGCGGCAAAGAACAGCGGTGGAACTCTACCACCAGATAGAAGTAAAAAAAAAATTATACTGATACAATGCCATTATGGATGGATCCTTATGGTGAGTTTGGGGCAGCGCACTTCCTTCTACTTAAAGCAGAAGAAGGCTGCACCCTTCCTAAGAACCCGTTCATAGTTGGCAAATCTATTGAAGATGCGGTGAAGGGTGAGATTGAAAACGCCCACACCGAAGAAAACCGTACACGGTACGTTTTAAAAGTCAGGAAACCTGAACAAGTCGAAATACTGCTTTCATTAAAAACATTAATTGATGGAACCAACATTAGTATCAGTTACCATCCAACAAAAATTTTCTCAAAATGCGTCGTTACATACTGGAAGGCCATTAAGATGTCTGAAGACGATCTCATGAAGAGCCTAAGCGATCAAAATGTGACAAAAATATATCGCATGACGAAAAAAGGAAACGATGGTATTGTTACTCCTCTTCCAACCTTGATTCTAACCATATTGTGTACTGTTCCTCCTCGCTATATAAATTTTGGTCCTCTAAAAGTTCCAACCCGCCCATATATCCCAGAACCTATGATGTGTTACAAGTGCTGGAATATTGGCTCGCTGCCCAAGGAAGGAACCGCTTCGCGGCATTTGTGACGAAGAGCATAAAATTGTCGGTGAAACCAAATGTAATAAACCTTTGTTTTGTCTAAGATGCAAAACAGCTGATCACGGTTCTTTCAATAGAAAGTGTCAGCAGTATCAGGATGAAAAAGAAGTCCAACGGCTTCACTTCCTAAAGGGTCTCTCTTTCGAAGAAGCGCGCAAAATAGCAAAAGGCGGTAACACTACCTATGCTGGAGTAGCGCAACAGAGGCTAACTATAAACAAAACTGAGGGAGAATTGATTAAAATAATTAAAAATCGTGAAAAATTGCAAATTTGAACAAAAAAATCGATTTGCTTTGCGTAAAAGAATCTTTGACAGAAATGGACACGGAAAGTGAACGCGAAAACATTAACACTGAACAACCGACAGAACACACCATATACATTAACAAAAAACGGACAAAGAAACACAAACGACATTTAACAATTGACAACGGACAACAACCAGCTAAAAAAAAAACTCCGACAAGAGAAAACTTAAAAACTCCGCCAAAAACAAAACAAATTAACAAAGAACCACACATAATCGAACCCAACAACACACAAATGGAAACGAATATGGAAATTGACAATTCTTTTAATAAAATGAGTCATCCGCTTCTGGTAGCAGTACATCTGCCCCTCCCAAAACTAAATTTTAAAAATGGCCAATAATATTACAAAAATTAATTTCAATGATTTTACTAATCTAGGCATCCAATGGAACGTAAGAGGTCTCAGAAGTAGACTTTCTGACTTGCAACTTCTAATTTCAGAAATAAATCCCATTGTTTTATGCATCCAGGAAACAATGATTCCTGGTAATTTTTGCTCTGATAACATAAAAAACTATGCAACTTACTTCAAAGAAGGTCCCACCCCCTCTTCAAATAGGGTAGCAATTGCAATAAAAACTGGGACTCCCTATAAGCTGCTTAAACTTAACACTTCGATGCAAGCAATAGGAATTTTAGTTAAATTCCCAATTGCAGTTACAGTTGTGAGCCTGTACATTCCACATCATGCCGACTTGGCTGCACTAGGTGGTCAACTGGATCATCTTGTGAGCCAGCTTCGCTCACCATTTATAATTACGGGTGATCTCAACGCTCACTCTCATACTTGGGGCAGCACACACCTTGATCGAAGAGGAGAGATAATTGAAGATTTCACTTCTGATCACTCCCTTCAAATTTTGAATAATGGTCAACATACCAGATTACACTCTTCTAATGGTCTCACAACCGCCATTGATCTGACTATCGCTTCTAGTCAACTTGTTTCGAAGCTATTATGGAATGTCTATGAAGACAACTGTAATAGTGATCATTTCCCCATTATTATTTCCCTTGGTCAGACTTCTCCGGAAGTCCCCACTAGACCAAGGTGGAAATTTGAACATGCAGATTGGACTAGTTACCAACTGGATACTGAAAACTGTCTGAAATACTATCCAGACAGGATTGGTCTTCAGAAACCTTTCTCAAACCATCCTCGGAATTGCATTTGAACACATTCCAAGAACCAGTGGAAACCCTGAAAAGAGGTGCGTCCCTTGGTGGACCCCCGAGATAAAAACTGCTATTAAATGCAGAAGAAAGGCTTTACGAAAATTGAGGAACACCAACTCAAATAGTCCGCTCAAGCCCATTCTGTTGAAGGAATTCCAGAAGGCATATACTATTGATCATAAAACAATAGCAGAAGCTTTTGGGGAAAATTTTGCCAAAACCTCGTCCAACCATAACTACAAAAGTCTTTTTCAAACCAGAAAAGACGAATGTGAAAAGGAACTCGTTGACTTCAACTCCGATTCTGAGTTTAATTGCAACAGGGAATTTTCCATCATCGATCTTGAGTGGGCACTTAGTAGAGTTAAAGAAGGCTCTGCAGGACCAGATGAAATTAGCTATCCTATGTTGAGAAACCTGACCTACCTTGGAAAAAAAATCTTATTGAAACTTTATAATGAGGTATGGTCCAGCGGGAATATTCCCAATTGCTGGGAAGAAGGTTTGATAGTTTCACTTTCGAAACCAGACAAAAACCAACATCTTCTGGACAATTTCCGCCTTTAACTTTTTTGAGTTGTGTTGGAAAAGTTCTAGAAAGGATAGTAAATCGACGCTTAAAGACCTTTTTGGAGTCTAAAAAGTTGCTCGATCCAAGGCAATACGCTTTTCGTGCAGGAAAATGCACAGAAGATCACCTAGAAGAGTTGGAGGCTACTGTACATGACGTTATTGAGAAAGATCACCACGCAGATGTGGCATCACTTGATCTAAGTAAGGCATTTGATCGAGCATGGAGGTATCCAGTATTGAAGAGTCTCTTCGACTGGGGGATCCGTGGAAGACTAGGTTTTTACATTAAAAGTTTTCTTGAAAACAGAATTTTCAGAACCATAGTCAACAACACGAAATCTTCATTAAAAGTCCAAGAGAATGGCATTCCCCAAGGCTCGGTTATATCACCAACCCTCTTCATCATTATTATGCAATCCCTTTTTGCAAAAATTCCAGAGAATGTAAAAATCCTTGTTTATGCAGATGACATTGTGCTAGTTTCAGTTAGCGTCGCTGCATCAGCAACAAGGAAAAGACTTCAAAAAGCAATTGATTCAGTTCAAAACTGGGCTCAAAATATTGGTTTCGAAATATCCCCGGAAAAATCAAAACTTCTGCATATATGTAATCCCAAAGCTCACTTCAAAGTTTCCAACCCTAAAATTTTCGAAACCCAAATCCCCTCAGTCAAAACTCTCAAAATACTTGGAGTAACTTTTGATAAGAGACTGAGTTTTATACCACATGCTCAGATGGTCAAAAAAGATGCTAGCAATAGATTGAATATACTGAAGGCGATTTCTGGTAACCTAGCTTCCGGACATAGGGAATCTCTTTCACGGATAGTAAATGCTTGGTTGATACCAAAAATCCTCTATGGAGTAAGCATCTTCAGCCGAGGTGGTGAAAACCCACTAAAAACGATCGAACCGGTATATAACAAGGCAATAAAGATAGCCATCGGTGCCTTTGTTACAAGTCCTACCCTCGCTGTTATGGCAGAGAGTGGGCAACTACCATTTGATCGACTCGTTACGAAGATTGTAACAAATAGAGCTATTCGTTACCTTTCAATTCCTGACCGTGACCATGATGTTCCATTAATATCTCGGGAAAAGGACCGATTCAAAGAACACACGAATCAGGATCTCCCCGATACATGTGTACATTTGACGGTCATGGAAAGGAATTGGAATGTAAAACCGCCGAATGTTAACCTTGATTTACTCGAGGAAGTTCGTGCAGGAGATCTCCCATCAAAAGTGAAGGCCTGTTTCAATCACCTCGTAGAAACAAAATTCCAGTTTGAACATCAAGTATACACTGATGGTTCTGTAAGCACTGACGGTGTCGGTTGCGGAATTTTTGAAAACCGTTATACTGATAGGATTTCTCTTCCTCACCAATGTTGCATTTTTAGCGCAGAAGCTTTTTCGCTTCTAATCGCTACTCGAGAATGCACACATGATTCACTTCCTACTGTTATATTTTCTGATTCCGCGAGCTGTCTCCGGACTGTTCAAAAAGGCAAAAACCTTCACCCGTGGATTACTCAAATAGAAGAGGCTGCTTCTAATAAAAATATTACCTTCTGTTGGGTTCCCGGTCATACCGGAATTACTGGAAATATTGCCGCCGACAAATTGGCCGGTAGAGGCAGAGCACAAGAACCCCCTAATATTCCCATTCCTCGCTCTGATGCGAAACGATGGGTAAAACAGCAGATTCGCCAAAGTTGGGACATAGCCTGGAGAAACAGTAGAACAACTTTTCTTCAAATAATTAAAAACACCACTCTTCCATGGCACGACAGAAATAACAGTAAGGAAAGACGGCTTCTCACCCGTCTTAGAATCGGCCATACAAAGGTCACTCATACATATCTTATTCAAAGAAACAAAGAAAAACCTCAATGCTCTTGCAACGAGGCCCCCATTTCTGTAAGTCACCTTTTACTGGATTGTCAGCATACAAAAGAAGCTAGAATTAGGAATAATATTGGACAGAACTTAAGGGACATTTTAAGTAATGATAAAACACAAGAAAAAAATCTTATTCAATTTTTAAAAGAAACAGAATTTTATAAAGAAATTGGAGAAACAAACAAAAAAGTAGAAATCAAAAGAATATCGGAGACGAATGAATCGTTAGATTTAAAGTCTCCGTAAACAAAGGAAAAGAAGAAGAGAAGAAAACTTCCCGCCAATTGTGCTTATTTGCAACGAAACTAGATATTTTCAAATGCAGTAAAAATTGAACTTATTGTGCAAGACTCAAAGATTTGCATACAATATTTGGTTGTGCCAGAAAGTGGTGGAAAATGATAGAAAATACGGTTACCAGTAGTACTGTGCAGAAAATTCATCAGAAAAGCTGACGAATAATTTTCATGTTTTTCCTAAAAGTTCAATAAAAAACTTATAAAATGGCATCCTTACATTTTTCGTGCGTTATTTTTTTATTTTTATGCTGAGAAACGTCCTACTTTATGCGACTAAATTCTAACTTTAAAGTCTGTTTCAACAAAACAATAAAGTTTAAATGGGCATTCATATAAACGACTGATTTTTCGACTGATTTTTTATAGTTTTATCTATATACTTTATACTATTACTACTTTATATTACTTTATGCTATATACTATCGGCCTGATTCTACGCGGCGTGTGAGGTGAGATGACAATTGTCACATCACCATCACGCAACTTTCCTCACACTATTCCTACAGTCGTATCGGATGCCGTGAGAGGTTCATTTTATGTATGTGAGAGGATGAACAGCAAGTGACAAGATGTTCATTCTGCTGGTTGCCAAATCTGATCAGAAATGCCACATTCGCACATATGTTCACGAATTTGCAGATATTTAACTTTAGTAACAACCTTTTATTCCTGCTGCAGGCTGTTTAAAATAGTGACAAAACATTATTGATTCCATATGATAAACGAAGCTGCCCAATATGTCAAACATTAGCACATATTTACAAATATTTCAGATTTTTATCGCATATATATGAGAAAAAACATCTGGCATCCCAGAATTTCTTTGAAGTTGAATTTATTGATACATACAATACCATGACTATCGATTCTATACGACCCAAAAAGACACTTATTATTCCTCTTCCATTATTCATTTGTTTTTGTGTGCTGTCGACACCTCAAGACATATCGACGATTGTCACCTAGAATTCCCAGTTCATGTGACAATCGTCACGTATATTTGAAAGCAGGGATACGGTGAGAGTTCATTCAAGTGAGATGTCTCACGCCATACGCCTGGTGGAATCGCGTGACATAAGTGACAATTGTCATCTCACCTCACACGCCACGCAGAATCAGGCCGTATATACTTCATTTCAACCAACCTTATACATATCTCTGAGAACTAAAAAAAATTAAGTGGTTCTAACGTTGAGACACATAGTGTATCTCAAGCTTACGTACCACAAAACATTCTGATTTTATAATCATGAATATTGTTTCAATATACGGCATTCACAGTTAATCGAAAATTGAAACACTAACACGGTTCGTCATAGCTAGAACGAGCTCCTTTGCACGACCTTCATGCTGAAAGATACCTGTAGGGCACCCAGGAAATTGTTCCGCGACAAACAACTTCCTTCTAAATGATGCTCTTTTGTGATGAGTCACATCATAAACACCACAGGCTGTAGCTTACAGATCCCCTCGAACGAAGCACGCTAAATTGAAACCATTCCTAACAAACAAAACAATCGTTTCGGCGAATTGCCTAAGGCTCTTTTATCAACGAACAATGTGAAACATTCTGAAAAAACTCGTTCAACTTTTAGCAGTTCAAATGGTCCCAGACCTTGAAGTTGCCTTCCGTTAGCGCCCCTGACGCTCTATTATCGTGTCATACACGGGAGAAGTGAATTCAAAGTTGACCAGAGGTGCTAATTGCTGACACATCCGTTGGACGGCCGGACTTTCCGTGAGATTGGCGTACTCATGTTTGGATCCCTGTAGTGCACTCTTTGCAGTCGTCTCGAATCGTTTGCACAGAGCACACATACTTTGTACAAGAGCTGTTTCTTGAAAGTCTAATAAAAGTTAGTTCAAAATGCAGTTGCATTGTTTTGTGTTCGTAGTGTTACTCATTTCGGGAACGAATAGTGCACCGGATATCGGAGACTTTTTTGAAAGTATATTCAAAGTGTTCAGACCTAGCAGTGCAGAGGAAACGGTACCATCCTCTACAAATGTGACCGATGTCCATACTAACGCGACAGACATCGTTGGGAATATTACGGAAGCAGCTTCAACCACCATCGGAATTACTGTAACATCGATCAGTGATGTGAAAATCCTCGAAACGACAACGCTAGATTCGGCTGGCACAGAAACAACAACTGATCGAGTGACTGAAGATACAACCATTGAAGACACAACACTCGTAACAACGGAATCGACTACGGTTGACTTGAACAGTGCGACTGTCGTCTACAAGCTATTCCACCCTAACAACACCGAGGCAACCAGCACACTTTCAACAACACTTGTAGTTGACCTTACCAGCCCCACCGCTGACTTGACATCAACGCCAACCAGTCATTCAGACTCAACGACGACAGCTTCCAGTGCTGTCTCGGAATCATCCACGCAGACGACAGCGGCACCTACTTCAGCCGAGACTTTATCGACCACGTCTAGCGATGACTCGACTACTCTTGTGTTACCGCTTTCTTCCTCAACACTTGTCAACCGTGAGCTTTGCAGCATGTCATTCAACCCTGAGACTAATTCGAAGGTAACAACCTGCGCTGACTCGTCGTTGTCGTCGAATTCCGCTGGTTCCACTACAACGAACATCACCGAATCAACGACTTCGTCAAGTATACATAAGCCTTCGAAAAGATTTGCTCCTCTTGAGGAAGAGGGGGAGGAGGAAGTGCACGTTAGCAAGGAGATCGGAGACGACGATTATGATGCATTCGATGATGACAACAGTGAGGAAAACTTAGAGGATGAAGATGAACGCAACGATGATGCTTCTGGGTCAACAATTAACACCAATCGTCAGTAGAGGCGTGATCGATAACTTAGCGTTGGGATTGAACAATGTTTGATAATAAAGTGTGATTCCATATTGTCATCACATGTTTGATGGTGACACAAAGTCAGTTAATATTTTACGTTGATGTTTATCCACAATGAAACCAATGTTTTGCAGTATTTTGAACAAAAACCAAACAAATTATGAACGATCACAACACAGTCAACCAATTCGATAATTTTGCTTACGATTTTTTCGACTGATTTTTTGGAAACGACAATAGCTTGGAGAAAATATTTCTCTATCAAAATTTCAAGTTTGATTTATTCAAACTTATAATATTGGCACTCAATGAAATAATCCACCGTTACATCTCAGATAAGGTTATGAAGAATATTGTATAGTATTGTATTGTAAATATGAATATAATCGATATAAAAAATCTTGAAAAAAAAAACTGGTGAGTTAAAAAAAATAAAAATAAATAAATAAATCCGATATCAGCTTTAACTCTCAGCATACTGATTAGCGTAGCAATTCAATTCTAATTGTCTATAGTCATTCCTTAATTTCTATTATATTCTTCCTCGCCGGCAACAATTCCTAGTTCTACGTTAGCATCGCGATAGTACCTTATGCAGTGTTCAGTTCTGTCCAAGAAATTGTCGGGATATCGTAGAATTTTCGGTTTTTGGATGTCGGCCAATTCAATATCTTCAGCAGAGTCTTCGGGAAAGTCGCAGTTTCAACGAGAACGACCCGGTAAACTTTTGAGATCTCCGTCAGCCCTCACAAATCCTTGAATTCTACGGCCAATGGTCGGTACTTGTGTGGGGGCCTTTCGGATGATAGAGAACTGCACTGTCTTAGATCTTGTAAGCGACTGCTACATAATTTATTTTTTCCTTTCTTGTTACTTCACATATCATTATTATCTACCTACTCCGTTTTGCTGCGTATTCGTTCATTATCTTATGCACTCGCTAGGATGCCGAGAATGCCGATCATAAAACAATCCTAGTCATGCTTATGGATTTGCCACCCATGTGGCCATATCCTAAGATAAGCATGACGAAGTGATAGTGATATTAGGACCAGTGTCTTAGAATATCAACAAATATTCACGAGTAACGAATATGATTTTATTTCAGTGTAAATGTCTTTTTTTCAGCTTGAAACACACTGCCCTTATTATACTGATGACAATAACAAACGAGTTTTTGTTCATATCGCTGATGTATGAACAAGGGCCCTGGCCGGGTAAGGGAGTAAACAGTGCCCCCGAACCAAATCACTAGCTTTATGGCAAATATTGTATAGGATATTAAATAAGAAATTTTGGCGGTTTATTTGAACCCCTATGTGGTTTGACGTAGGATCTATAGTGAAAAACATACTTTTTCGTTTAATTTACGCCATCCTCAAAATATTCGAGATAAAAATTTGAACAAAATACTGAATGTGCATCTTACTACGATGTATCAAGAAAAATTATCAAAAAAAAAATTCATCTAAAATTTTAGTACTAAAATAATATTGAAATTTTGTAAAAAAAAAAGTTGGATTTAGAGATTCAGTACTACTCTAATTCATATTTAAATGTGTTTCTACGGCTTTTCTAGATATGTGTGATTTTTTTCAGATTTTTTTCAGTGTTGCGCGGTAGCAAAAAAAAATTTTTTTTATACTTCCAAATAGTCTGGCTGGGCAAGGGAGTAAAAAGTCCCCCAAACCAAATCACCAGCTGTATGGAAAATATTTTATAGGGTACTAAATAAAACATTTTGGCAGTAGTACCATATATTTGAGTCCTTATATAGTACACCATATGATCTATGGTGAAAAAGGCACCTTTTGGTTTTTTTTTCACGTCATTCTCAATAGCTTTAAGACAAAAATATGAAAAAAAAAAACTGAAAGTACATCTTACTTAGGTGTATCGATCAATATTTTCAAACAATTTTTTCATCAGAAAATCAAACACTAAAAAAAAATTAATTTTTTTTTTATCTGTATTATAGTGATTTTCAACTCATTTGGCTGGTTCGTCACTTTTACTTCCATTTTTGGAAGAATGTCGGCAGTGAGAATTGAACTCGTGACCTTTAGCGTGAGAGGCATGGATGTTACCACTACGCTAGATCGCCTCCTCAAAAAAATTAAATAAATTTTTATCTTTATTTTAAATTAAATTTTAATTTTTTTTTATTTTGACATTCAGTACTACTCTAGTTTGTATTCAAATTTCTTCCTACATCTATTTTAGGTATATGTGATTTTTTTCAGAATTTTTAGAGTGTTTTTCGCGGTACAAAAAAAATATATATTTTCAGGCAGTTCGAAATTTTGAAAAAAAAAAATATTACTCTGAGACCTAATTTCACTCTAATTTTTATTTAAATGTGTTCGTATGTGTTGTTTTTTCCACATGTAGCGTATTTTTTTCTTGAATTTTTATGAGGATTGTGCGAAAAAAAAATTGTTTTTTTGACCTTTGGGCATTTTTATTTTATTTTGAATTTAGAGACCCATAACTGCTCTAATATTTTTTAAATTTTGTTTTTCATATGTCTAAATTTTGTCGGTATATTTAGAGCATTGCGCTGTACAACTTTTTTTCCCGTATCTTAAAATATATGAGATTATCTTTACATTGGATTTAGATGGTTTACCGAATTCATAGGAGTCAGCAGTATAATAGAGCTCTGTGAGAAAAAAATTAAGTCCTTGTGGAAAGATCATTCGGATTAATGAGAAGAACACTAAAAAATCCGATTTGTTTTTTTTTATTTTAATCTTACAATTGAAAACCAAGAATGCAATAAAATAATCGATTTCAAGAAACTAAAAAAAATATGCAGACGATGAAGAAAATTATGTTTGTGCGTCGCAATGCTCTTAAAAATTCAGGAAAAATTACACCACATGTAGAAAAAAGACACATACGAACGCATTTAAATTAAAATTTGAGCAGATGTGGGTCTTAAAGTTATATTTTTTTTTTCAAAATTTCGAAATGCCAGAAAATCTATAACATTTTTTCGTACTGTGTATTTATTTTTGTTTTTATTAAATGAAAAAATAGTTTGAAGATATTTATCAATCTAGAAAAGCCGTAGGAGCACATTTAAATATGAATTAGAGTAGTACTGAATCTCTAAATCCAAAAAAAAAAATTCAGAATTTCAATATTTTTTTAGTACTAAAATTTTTGATGAAATTTTTTTTTAATGTTTTTTCTTGATACACTGTAGTAAGATGCACATTCAGTATTTTTTTCAAATTTTTATCTCGAATCTTTTGAGAATGGCGTGAAATAAACGAAAAAGTACGTTTTTCACTATAGATCCTATGTTAAACCACATAGGGGTTCAAATAAACCGTCAAAATTTCTTATTTAATATCCTATACAATATTTGCCATACAGATGGTGATTTGGTTTGGGGGACTTTTTACTCCCTTACCTAGCCAGACGCTTTGGAAATAAAAAAAATTTTTTTTTGGACCGCGCAACACTGAAAAAAATCTGAAAAAAATCACACATATCTAGAAAAGCCATAGAAACACATTTAAATATGAATTAGAGTAGTACTGAATCTCTAAATCCCAATAAATTTTTTTTCAGAATTTCAAAAATTTTTTTAGTACTAAAATGTTTGATGAAATTTTTTTTGATAATTTTTCTTGATACATGGTAATATGCTGGTAATATGCAAATTCAGTATTTTTTTTAAATTTTTATCTCGAATCTTTTGAGGATGGCGAGAAATAAACGAAAAAGTACGTTTTTCACTATAGATCCTACGTCAAACCACATAGGGGTTCAAATAAACCGCCTAAATTTCTTATTTAATATCATTTACAATATTTGCCATACAGCTAGTGATTTGGTTTGGGGCACTTTTTACTCCCTTACCCGGCCAGGCCCTTTGCTATAATGAATGAATGCGGCAAAGCATGAGTATATTTGGAAAAGTTGTTGGAAATTATACGCGAATTCATAAAATCTCATGAACATGACGGTATAACACGACAAACATATTTAAAGGGCCTATTTACTATTAAAAAAAAACAATAAATTACAAATATTTTTTTAAATATCTCGAGAATGGCTACATTTAGAAGGAGATTGATATTAACTTTTTTTGTTTTTCATCAGTATTCATAATTTGCGATTAAAAATGACTGCTAACATACGACAACTCGAAGTTTCGAAAATTCCTCAAAATTCGATGTTCCACAAAGTTCGTCAAAAATAGTTTTACAGGGTGTCGACTCAAAACTCGAAGAAAATTTCCCTGATATTCCCTGATTTTCCAGTAAATTTTCAGAAAAATTCCAGATGTAGACTAGTAATCAAATTCTTTACTAATGCTTTAGCTATAGTTCCTAAGATATTTAGTTAGCTTAAACAATGAAATATAAGAACGTCTGTCGATATATTCCAATGGAAAAAATGTTTGTGATTTTTAAATAAGTAAAAGACGACAGAGTAGTGTCGTAAAATCGTTAATCTTTCGGGCTTCTGTGCATTTCCCAAAATTTTCTTATTTCTTTCAATTTTCCTTGTTTTCTAGATAAAGAGAATGAGAATTTTGAACTCGTTGAATTAACTAGCTCAACATTTTTATTGATTCTATCCTTCCAAAGTGAAGCATACCATCGTAAACTTGTCGCATAGCATAAACGTTTCGGCAGAAATGTTTTTTTAAAAACATTCGGTATAAATGGAAAAGCTCTCTCAACGTTGGAGTTTCTACACGAGAGACAGAAGACCATATTGGTTAAAAAGTTCCGTAATCCTATCATTTCCAAAAAATGCTCCAGTCGGTTATTTTCCGGATCATAGTGAGCAAACTTGTTGCTTCTCTTCTTCTTCTTCAATGGCACTAACGTTCCTAGAGGAACTTCGCCGTCTCAACGTAGTATTACTTGCGTCATTTTTATTAGTACTTAGTTGAGATTTCTATGCCAAGTAACACGCCTTGAATGCATTCTGAGTGGCAAGCTCTAGAATACGCGTGATCACAGTGCAAGTCGGAGGAAATTTCTTTGACGAAAAATTCCCCCGACCAGACGGGAATCGAACCCGAACACCCGGCATGTTAGTTGTGACGCTAACCACTCGGCCAAGGGAGCACAACTTGTTGCTAGTTTTGCTATCAATATTGTTTTAGTACTAAGTCTGCTGCAGCTCCACTGATACGTTCAAAATCCTTCAAAGATTAAAAAAAAGCACTAGAGTCAACAGTCAAAAGTTTCTCGACTCGTTTTCCAGCTATTTTTTTAAATCGAAATCAATGCCGTCGAGATCAAGGATATATCAATGCCTTGAAAGCATTAAAAGCGAAAGCAGAACTCCGCATCCCAGACGAAATTTCAAGATTTGTCTGTCGTAAATTTCGGCGATTTTTTTATCCATCAATCTATTGATGAATCCGGAGCTATCCAAATTCAAGAGTTTTTCTTCTCCTTTGTAAAAGTCCAGTTGCAGCTCGCGTATCATGACCAATTCACGTTGGTAGGTTTGTTCAAATATATAATTCCCAGACCTTCTTGAAAAGTTAATCTCTGATGCTTGAGAACGCTCCAAGAACATAGACGTCATGTAACGATTTACCACCTCCATTTATTCTTCCTCCCAAAATCTGATATTTAGATGCAACTGCAGCCTCTTTGTAGTCTTGTACAAAGACTCGTCGAAACCAACGACAAAATATATCTTACGAAGTTTCATCGAGCTCAGAATTCTCAGCTTTAGAGTTCGTGGCAAAGTCTAATATCATCATGAAGCTCATTTTATCAAGCCCTAGCTATACCTTCTCAGCATTTGGTGTTATCAAAATTTTCTAATTACTGCAATAATAAAAATTCTAAATGACTGAATTTATTTTTTTTCCAGATTGATGTCGAAATTCCCTGATATTCCCTGATTTTCCCTGACATTATTTTAATTCCCTGATATTCCCTGATTTTCAAGGATTTTCAAGGTAGTCGACACCCTGTTTTACCATATTGGGCCCATTTTTTAAATTTTCTACATGACTTCTATTTTATAGGAAAAAATTTTAAAAAATATAAAAAAAATACATATTTTTTGATATCGCAAATTAAAATTTTATTTTGTAAATAAAAAAATTAGAAGAGATTGTGTTCAAGACACGACCGTTGACGTAGAACTACACTGTGGTTTAATTCAAATCGCTTGTTTCCAACTGCGGATATTATTTCATAATGCTACGAAAATTTTGAAATAATCATTCTACCAGTTTGGTCGCCCTGAAATGTTTTTTTAATTGTAGAATTGTTTGATGATTCATTCTTGTGCTCGCAGAACAATACATGCTCGAGATAAGGGCAGCTGTCATCCTTAGTGGAGAAAGTTTTGCTACTGGCAAACGAAACCAAATGACATACAAAATTTCAGAACGTCGTTTACTTTCTTGGTGACTAAATAAACGAAATAAACTCTATCTGTTAATCTCAACAACCTCGAAAAGAGTAGCACTGCTTCATTATGATCAAAATTAGCGTAAATGCAATCCTAGTTGAAAGCAGTCTTGCGTCTGGCATGCAAGCCCAAATAAATTAATAACTTATTATAACTAATTGAATGACTTGGTATTCCCCAAATAATTTTTTGGTGCACAACCTTAATACCTGCTTCACCATAGCGTCAGTTCAATGCATTGATGACGTAAAACAAACAATGTTAACTGCTTGGAAAAGGCTGAATATTTGCCTTAGCAGAGATTCATTATCAATACCCTAGCTTAAATATTTCCTTTCCCGCTATCTCCCCTCCTTGTTTATATTTATCATTACGACTGCATAATTTGCAACACCAAATAATCGGCAAGTATAGCATAAAAAATTAGGCTATTGTTGCATCGTTACAGAGCCAATGCACACGGGAGCAGATATAAATGGGGTTTCAGCGTAGCGAAGATGCACTATTTATACAAATATCCACATATCGATGGCTTGAAGCAATTAAATATACACACACTTATCTCCGTTTTGTGCTCTTCTCACCAGAAGCTCTTTCTGTTAATATTGCCAGTCTAGATTAGCTTAGCTTATCCTTTGTGGAGAGAGTTTTCCTACCGTCATGCGAAACCAAATCACTGACAAAATTCCAGAACATTTATTTTCTTGGTGAGCTGACGATAGCCTAGCTTGATGATTCCCCACACAATTGTGTAGCTCAGAATCTTAATGCAATGACGTCAGTTTGATGCAATGATTGCAATGCCAAATACATCAGCGAGTGAGTATCCGAAACGAAGACATGTGATGACGCAAAACAAGGAAGAACATGCTATATTCATTGCTTTGAATACAGAAAGTTTGCATTCCTTCCTTGCTTGAGACTTTAAACTGCTTCAGTCCATTCGTCTCTAACCTTCAAAAAGGCCCTTGGGAAACTTTACTTATCCATAATATCCATATTTTGGTACGACTTATATTTTTTGAGATATAAATTATCAAAGATTTCTCGCACTCAAATCGATACGTCCTTTTCAAAAGTTATGCTTGAGTCAAAAAATGAACCATGATGATGTATTTGGAAAAGTTGTTGGAACTTATAATTCATAAAATTTCATGAACATGACGGTATAACACGACAAACATATTAAAATGGAATAATTTACTATAAAAAAGATCATAAATTAGAAGTTATTTTTTAAAATTTTTCGAGAATGGTTACATTTAGAAGATAATAACCTTTTTTGTTTTAAATCACATCAGGATTCATAATTTGTGGATAAAAATGATTGTTAACATACAAAAATTCGAAGTTTCGAAAATTCCTAAAAATTCGATGTTCTACATCAAAAATAGTTTTACCATCTTGGGCCCATTTTTAAAATTTTCTGCATGACTTCTATTTTGTATGGAAAAATTAAAAAAAATTGAAAAATATGTATTTTGAATATTGCAAATTGAATTTTTATTTTGTAAATGAAAAAAAAGAGTACTAATTTTTTTTCTCAGTGTACATTTTTTAACATTTTTTTCATATTCAACCATCAATACTCTATAACTCTTTCTAAGACACTATTTCGTTACGACTCATAGTTTTTGAGATATAAATTATCAAAGATTTCTCTTACTAAAATCGATTCGCCCTTTTCAAAAGTTATGCTTGAGTCAAAAAATTCCCAATTGCTGTGAAAATCTCATATTTACTCCAACCCAAATGGAATACACATTTTCATTGGAATCAAAAATACATGTTTTTAAAATCTGCATTTTTAGGACGATTTCATTTGGAATTGCTGCTATACTAATTTTACCAAATGAGAAAAAATTTCTGGAGCTAATGTGGAAATATGATATTAAGACGTGTTTACATTACGCCAATCGGCCTGGGCCGTCCGATAAAGCCGAATAAATGTGGACGTACCGCCCGGGCTTGCCGACGTGCCGAAAACCGACTCGAATCAAGCCGAACCCAACCCGAGACAAGTAGGTCTGGTTCGAGAAGGTCGAACCAAAATAAAACGAAGGAAATTAGCGTTGATGACATTGTGCTTCGTGTGTTCGTGACGGCTTCGTACATCCGATGGGACTTCGGCTTCGTGCACCCGAATATGCCGCCTGGTACAGGCCGATCGGCATAGTGTGGACGCGCCTTTACGATTCGATATGAATAACAAGAAAATCAAGTTGGCCTTCAGATTGTTTTTGTATGTTCAGCTATGTGTAGCAGGCGTGTGATATTAAATTAGTAAGCAGCTGAGTCTTAACAATCATTTAATGTGCCTGAAATTTTGAGAATGTACCAAAACCTCTACTTTGAATCACTATCGATGAGTTTGCATGATAGTGTAAATTAACACCTGCTATTGAGGATTAGGAAATTACAAATTCACCCTCTTCTACTTTCATCACTTCAGCAGACGATGTTGGGAAACATATCAATGTAATTGCTTGCCCACCTAATCACTATCTTCGGTGGTATAATACTCTCCATAAATAATCTGTCGTTTGGGACGAATTCCGCTGGTTGTAGTGGGATCGATGACTCTGAATGATCTGGCCGATCCAATCAGTTTGGGATGTGGATCACTTTCCACGTTCGGTCCGTGTTCTCCGGCTTTGGCTACTGGGGCAGAAGGTTGGTGATGTTCTTCGCTGCCGAGAGCAGTAGCAAAACAGATGGTCAACAAGATCGCCATCAGTACAATTAATGTTGAACGCATTCCGAGGATACTGTGATGATAGATACTCGTAGTTTGATAAATTCGAGAGTACTGTAAAAAGCTTCAATGTACTCTGGTTTTTATACGTTTTTGGCAGCATAACAAGAATTGGGCTGTCAAATATTTTGATTGTCTACAATGCCAATCGGACTGTATTTCGACATTGCAAATTCACATTGCAGATACGATTATCGAACCTGCTAATTGTTGATAAATAAACAAGAAATTCGTTGAAGAAAAACGCAAACAAGCTATAGCAAATGTGTTAACAACCGAAGGAATGTGTGATTCACCAATATTTTCTTGTAAATCAATTGGTCTCAAGAAAACGGGGTAAAACGAACAAAGTTGAACTGTCACTTCTGAACTCGATATTTGAGAATATTGCAGTCTATATAAATACTCCCGGGAGGCATTCGAATAAAACTGATCTAATGTTTTATCGAACCTGAAAGCACCACATTTACCCTATAATAAAAATCGTACCGTGCAAATCACAAAAATCAACATTGTCCCATGATAAAATCATGGGGTTGGAGGCAACGCCATCACACATATAGTGTAAATTGTCGTTTCAATAGCCGTCAACAGAACCATCAGTACTACAAAAGCTATGATCCGACCTACGTTCATCCTCCTGCTGGTGATAGGCGCCGTCGGGCTCTTCCATGAAGTTGAAGCTGCCAAAGAGAGTGACAACTTCTTCACCAACGTTTGGTCGTCGATCTTCGGCTCATCGGAATCGAAAGAAGATGAGAAAGAAGAAGGCGATCACGTGGAAGGAAACAGTACCACATCGGCTCCTGAATCCGGTGATCCAAAAACTGATGTGCTGGGTCTGAACGAAACCGAATCTACCAGCGTGCGATCATCGGAGGAAAGCCACCGAACTAAAAGACATGTCAAATATCAAGTTGATTGAAGTGGCTGAACTGTGACTGTTGTTCATCGTCTCATGTGATACAATAAAATTGAATTAAACTTATAAAAGTGTGTTTGAAAGTTCGTTGCGTTGAATTAGGGAACTAAGTGTGGTTTTATTCATCTGAAATCATCTGAAAGATCATTTGATTTGCTAAGTTGCTCTTCAGATACAGTTGTTCGCCGTCTCAACGTGGCAGTTGCGTTATTTTGAAGTAGGACAACGTTTGACAGTAAGATTAAAGGTGTAAAATAAAAAAATCGAGGGGTTGTATCCGAGGAACGACGCTTAGAACGTAGGACTACGCTCTCTTTTTTTAGGAAGGCTTAATGGCTTGCGTGGTTTTGTAGAATCATTCCGAGAAGCAACGATCCTTTCTTGCCTCTGCCAAAACAATACACTAATTGGTCATTTGTCGCAATTTGTTCCTTTATATCAATGCACGCATTGCACTGAATATTTAACGAGAGGCATCTTCCGTGCATCGCCATTCAACAAGCATTAAATACGCGTCTAACAGATGCACACAGTTGAGGCGATAAATATAGAACATCGCGAGAATGACCGTTTATGAAAAATCGTTTCTCGACTCTCGGTCAAAACCGTCAACAAAGCTAGGAGCTTGTTGCATCAGAACAAAGCTGATGTGCACGAGAGTAAATATTAGGCTGTCAAAAAAGTCCTGCGGTATTTTTTTTGAATTTTCATTTGTTTATAAAATTAGTTACAATCATCTGTTTTAAGTCAAATATGTGCCGTTTTGTTCGATGACTTGTTCCCAACGAGATGCCAACTTCATAATACCCCTGTTATAGAAGCTCGCTTCCTTATTGGCAAAAAACTCGGATAGCAAATTTTCACAGGCCTCTTTTTTCTTCTGACTTCTGACTACCTAGCTCGTTCGCCATGGACAAAAACAGGTGGTAGTCACTTGGTGCAAGGTCCGGACTATACGGCGGATGCAAAAGAACCTCCCATCCGAGCTCCCGGCTTTGGTGGCGCGTCACCAAAGAAGTATGTGGCCTGGCGTTGTCCTGATGGAAGACAATGCGGCCTCTGTTTATCAAAGATGGCCTCTTCTTCATGAGTGCTACCTTCAAGCGGTCCAGTTCAGCAGTACAGGTTCGAATTGAGCGTTTGGCCATAGGGAAGCAGCTCATAATAGATTATTCCTTGACAATCCCACCAAACACACAGCAGAACCTTCCTGGCCGTTAATGAGGGCTTGGCCACCGTCTGAGCCGCTTCAGCGGGCTTCGACCACGACCATTTGCGCTTCACGTTGTCGTAAGTGACCTACTTTTCATCGCCAGTCACCATCCGCTTCAGAAACGGGTCGATTTTGTTGCGATTCAGCAACGATTCACATGCGTCGATACGGTCAAACTTGTTTTTTTGCGTCAAGGTGTGTGGCACCCATACATCGAGCTTCTTTGTGAATCCAAGCTTCTTCAAATGGTTAATAACGGTTTGATGACTTATCCCCAGCTCTTGGCCGATGCTACGGCTGCTACTATGCCGGTCTTTCTCGGCTAATTCAGCGATTTTGTCGCAATTTTCGACGACAGGTCTTCCGGAGCGTGGCGCATCTTCGACGACCTCTACACCAGAACGAAAACGTTGAAACCATCGTTGTGCGGTGGAAATGGAAACTGTATCGGGTCCATAAACTGCACAAATTTTATTGGCAGCTTGAGATGCATTTTTGCCTTTGTCATAGTAGTACTGTAAAATATGTCGGATTTTCTCTTTATTTTGCTCCATATTTGCGACACTATAACTCACGAACGACTTAACCAAGCAAAACACTGTCAAGGACTATATTATAGCGCGCAAAAATACCTTTCCAACAAGCTATAGTATGACTCGATACAATGAATACAACTAGAACTACGCGCTTACAACGACACCTCGCGGAAATACCGCAGGACTTTTTTGACAGCCTAATATAAATGGCACAATAGTATCGAAGGTGTGCTATTCACATGTACAGGAAATGAACTAGTTCTGAGTTTCGCGCAACGAAAACAAGCAACATACACAAAGCCAAACATTGATGGCTATAAGCGTCTTATAATCACATGCACGAGCACAATAGGCGACCTTTGTTGTTTCGGGCACAGAAAGATTTTGAGAATTTTCCTCCGAGGAGATGCAATACTTATGCGCTAGCGACAGCTTATTTATAATGCAAAAGTGGAGTTTACTTCGCAAATATTTTCTTTTCTGTATCCCTCTTCGTCGCTTCTATTCTTCTTCTTTTCCTTTGTTTACGGAGACTCTAAATCCAACGATTCATTCGTCTCCGATATTCTTTTGATTTCTACTTTTTTGTTTGTATCTCAAATTTATTTATTCTATTTCTTTTAAAAATTGAATTAGATTATTTTCTTGTGTTCTATCATTACTTAAAATGTCCCTCAAGTTCTGTCCAATATTATTCCTAATTCTAGCTTCTTTTGTGTGATGACAATCCAGTAAAAGGTGACTTACAGAATAGGGGGCCTCGTTGCAAGAGCATTGAGGTTTTTCTTTGTTTCTTTGAAAAAGATATGTATGAGTGACCTTTGTATGGCCGATTCTAAGACGGGTGAGAAGCCGTCTTCCCTTACTGTTATTTCTGTCATGCCATGGAAGAATGGTGTTTTTAATTCTTTGAAGAAAAGTTGTTCTACTGTTTCTCCAGGCTATGTCCCAATCTGCTGTTTTACCCATCGTTTCGCATCAGAGCGAGGAATGGGAATATTAGGGGGTTCTTGTGCTCTGCCTCTACCGGCCAATTTGTCGGCGGCAATATTTCCAGTAATTCCGGTATGACCGGGAACCCAACAGAAGGTAATATTTTTATTAGAAGCAGCCTCTTCTATTTGAGTAATCCACGTGTGAAGGTTTTTGCCTTTTTGAATAGCCCGGAGACAGCTCGCGGAATCAGAAAATATAATCATGTGTGCACTCTTGGGTAGCGATCAGAAGCGAAAAAGCTTCTGCGCTAAAAATTGTGCATTGAGGAGGAAGCGAGAAGCTACCAGTGTATTGGTTATCAAAAATTCCACAACCGACACCGTCAGTGCTTACAGAACCATCAGTGTATACTTGATGTTCAAACTGGAATTTTGTTTCTACGAGGTGATTGAAACAGGCCTTCACTTTTGATGGGAGATCTCCTGCACGAACTTCCTCGAGTAAATCAAGGTTAACATTCGGCGGTTTTACATTCCAATTCCTTTCCATGACCGTCAAATGTACACATGTATCGGGGAGATCCTGATTCGTGTGTTCTTTGAATCGGTCCTTTGCCCGAGATATTAATGGAACATCATGGTCACGGTCAGGAATTGAAAGGTAACGAACAGCTCTATTTGTTACAATCTTCGTAACGAGTCGATCAAATGATAGTTGCCCACTCTCTGCCATAACAGCGAGGGTAGGACTTGTAACAAAGGCACCGATGGCTATCTTTATTGCCTTGTTATATACCGGTTCGATCGTTTTTAGTGGGTTTTCACCACCTCGGCTGAAGATGCTTACTCCATAGAGGATTTTTGGTATCAACCAAGCATTTACTATCCGTGAAAGAGATTCCCTATGTCCGGAAGCTAGGTTACCAGAAATCGCCTTCAGTAGATTCAATCTATTGCGAGCATCTTTTTTGACCATCTGAGCATGTGGTATAAAACTCAGTCTCTTATCAAAAGTTACTCCAAGTATTTTGAGAATTTTGACTGAGGGGATTTGGGTTTCGAAAATTTTAGGGTTGGAAACTTTGAAGTGAGCTTTGGGATTACATATATGCAGAAGTTTTGATTTTTCCGGGGATATTTCGAAACCAATATTTTGAGCCCAGTTTTGAACTGAATCAATTGCTTTTTGAAGTCTTTTCCTTGTTGCTGATGCAGCGATGCTAACTGAAACTAGCACAATGTCATCTGCATAAACAAGGATTTTTACATTCTCTGGAATTTTTGCAAAAAGGGATTGCATAATAATGATGAAGAGGGTTGGTGATATAACCGAGCCTTGGGGAATGCCATTCTCTTGGACTTTTAATGAAGATTTCGTGTTGTTGACTATTGTTCTGAAAGTTCTGTTTTCAAGAAAACTTTTAATGTAAAAACCTAGTCTTCCACGGGTCCCCCAGTCGAAGAGGTCTTTCCACATCTGCGTGGTGATCTTTCTCAATAACGTCATGTACTGTAGCCTCCAACTCTTCTAGGTGATCTTCTGTGCATTTTCCTGCACGAAAAGCGTATTGCCTTGGATCGAGCAACTTTTTAGACTCCAAAAAGGTCTTTAAGCGTCGATTTACTATCCTTTCTAGAACTTTTCCAACACAACTCAAAAAAGTTAAAGGCGGAAATTGTCCAGAAGATGTTGGTTTTTGTCTGGTTTCGGAAGTGAAACTATCAAACCTTCTTTCCAGCAATTGGGAATATTCCCGCTGGACCATACCTCATTATAAAGTTTCAATAAGATTTTTTTTCCAAGGTAGGTCAGGTTTCTCAACATACGATAGCTAATCTCATCTGGTCCTGCAGAGCCTTCTTTAACTCTACTAAGTGCCCATTCAAGATCGATGATGGAAAATTCCCTGTTGCAATTAAACTCAGAATCGGAGTTGAAGTCAACGAGTTCCTTTTCACATTCGTCTTTTCTGGTTTGGAAAAGACTTTTGTAGTTATGGTTGGACGAGGTTTTGGCAAAATTTTCCCCAAAAGCTTCTGCTATTGTTTTATGGTCAATAGTATATGCCTTCTGGAATTCCTTCAACAGAATGGGCTTGAGCGGACTATTTGAGTTGGTGTTCCTCAATTTTCGTAAAGCCTTTCTTCTGCATTTAATAGCAGTTTTTACCTCGGGGGTCCACCAAGGGACGCACCTCTTTTCAGGGTTTCCACTGGTTCTTGGAATGTGTTTTAATACAATTTCGAGGATGGTTTGAGAAAGGTTTCTGAAGACCAATCCTGTCTGGATAGTATTTCAGACAGTTTTCAGTATCCAGTTGGTAACTAGTCCAATCTGCATGTTCAAATTTCCACCTTGGTCTAGTGGGGACTTCCGGAGAAGTCTAACCAAGGGAAATAATAATGGGGAAATGATCACTATTACAGTTGTCTTCATAGACATTCCATAATAGCTTCGAAACAAGTTGACTAGAAGCGATAGTCAGATCAATGGCGGTTGTGAGACCATTAGAAGAGTGTAATCTGGTATGTTGACCATTATTCAAAATTTGAAGGGAGTGATCAGAAGTGAAATCTTCAATTATCTCTCCTCTTCGATCAAGGTGTGTGCTGCCCCAAGTGTGAGAGTGAGCGTTGAGATCACCCGTAATTATAAATGGTGAGCGAAGCTGGCTCACAAGATGATCCAGTTGACCACCTAGTGCAGCCAAGTCGGCATGATGTGGAATGTACAGGCTCACAACTGTAACTGCAATTGGGAATTTAACTAAAATTCCTATTGTTTGCATCGAAGTGTTAAGTTTAAGCAGCTTATAGGGAGTCCCAGTTTTTATTGCAATTTATTGCAAACCTTCTTTGAAGTAAGTTACATAGTTTTTTATGTAATCAGAGCAAAAATTACCAGGAATCATTGTTTCCTGGATGCATAAAACAATGGGATTTATTTCTGAAATTAGAAGTTGCAAGTCAGAAAGTCTACTTCTGAGACCTCTTTCGTTCCATTGGACGGCTAGATTAGTAAAATTATTGAAATTAATTCTTGTAATATTATTGGCCATTTTTAAAATTTAGTTTTGGGAGGGGCAGATGTACTGCTACCAGAAGCGGGTGACTGTAGCCTCATTTTATTAAAAGAATTGTCAATTTCCATATTCGTTTCCATTTGTGTGTTGTTGGGTTCGATTATGTGTGGTTCTTTGTTAATTTGTTTTGTTTTTGGCGGAGTTTTTAAGTTTTCTCTTGTCGGAGTTTTTTTAGCTGGTTGTTGTCCGTTGTCAATTGTTAAATGTCGTTTGTGTTTCTTTGTCCGTTTTTCGTTAATGTATATGGTGTGTTCTGTCGGTTGTTCAGTGTTATTTTCAGTGTTAATGTTTTCGCGTTCACTTTCTGTGTCCATTTCTGTCAAAGATTCGTTTACGCAAAGCAAATCGATTTTTTTGTTCAGATTTGCAATTTGGTTTCTAAGATCTTCGATTTCACGATTTTTAATATCGATTATATTATTAAATTCTCCCTCAGTTTTGTTTATAGTTAGCCTCTGTTGCGCTACTCCAGCATAGGTAGTGTTACCGCCTTTTGCTATTTTGCGCGCTTCTTCGAAAGAGAGACCCTTTAGGAAGTGAAGCCGTTGGACTTCTTTTTCATCCTGATAATACTGACACTTTCTATTGAAAGAACCGTGATCAGCTGTTTTGCATCTTAAACAAAACAAAGGTTTGTTGCATTTGGTTTCACTGACAATTTTATGCTCTTCGCCACAAGTGCCGCAAAGCGGTTCCTTCCTTGGGCATCGAGCCTTGGTGTGACCAATATTCCAGCACTTGTAACACATCATAGGTTCTGGGATATATGGGCGGGTTGGAACTTTTAGAGGACCAAAATTTATATAGCGAGGAGGAACAGTACCCCATATGGTTAGAATCAAGGTTGGAAGAGGAGTAACAATACCATCGTTTCCTTTTTTCGTCATGCGATATATTTTTGTCACATTTTGATCGCTTAGGCTCTTCATGAGATCGGCTTCAGACATCTCAATGGCCTCCCAGCATGTAACGACGCATTTTGAGAAATTTTTTATTGGATGGTAACTGATACTAATGTTGGTTCCAACAATTAATGTTTTTAATGAAAGCAGTATTTCGACTTGTTCAGGTTTCCTGACTTTTAAAACGTACCGTGTACGGTTTTCTTCGGTGTGGGCGTTTTCAATCTCACCCTTCACCGCATCTTCAATAGATTTGCCAACTATGAACGGGTTCTTAGGAAGGGTGCAGCCTTCTTCTGCTTTAAGTAGAAGGAAGTGCGCTGCCCCAAACTCACCATAAGGATCCATCCATAATGGCATTGTATCAGTATAATTTTTTTTTTACTTCTATCTGGTGGTAGAGTTCCGCTGTTCTTTGCCGCCATGATGACGGCTGGACTAATTAACCCACCGTGTTATTAATATATTTATTTATAATTCTTTTCAATGAAGAAGAATGGAAAAAATCGTCGCTTACCGTTTGCTTGCCGGTTAAAAGATCAGTGATAACTGTGATCACCGATTACTCACCGCACAAACACTTTAAATTAAGCGAAAATAACCCACTTGACCTCAGGAGAGGCCCAAACTTGCACACAATTCACCTGGATTAGCCAGTAATTTCTTTAAATTTTCTTCTTCACTCCTATATCTTTTCTAACTAATATGTATTCCTTGAATTATTATTTCAAATATAAATTAGCCTTAATACAGACTTTTACAACACTCTTTTCCACACTCTCACTATACAATACCACGAAGCGCAGTTTTGGCGGGAAAATTGTAACCTGGAAATAGAAAGGTAAGAAGAAAACGTTAGTGGGTAGAACTTACATCAAGCAATACCCGTGTTTCTATTCTAGCGGCTGCATAAGTTGCCCTTTATTGACAGCTCTGTTCGGTAAAGCACGTAAATGGACAGAAAAAAAAGTATGGGGAAATGGGAATGCTTCCAATTTTCATCAATTTGAACTATATACAGACTATGGGATTGTAACGTATATCATATAAAACAAATCTTGGAAAATTTACGATTCGATTGGTATGCAAATCGTTGAAATCCGTTCGCAGCAGAACTAGTTATTAACGTTAACTTTATTTCATTAAAACGTGACCTGTTTTCTGATTTGGCACCCTTAATGTAAGACGTAGTCCTACGTCAAAAAGTTTTAGTTTTTTTTTATAACTTTTATCTTCTTTTTCGATGAAATCGGTAAAATCTGATTGAATCTAAGCTCTTGTGTCATGTGTTGTGAACCGCACGCGTTGTAACATTTCAGTAGCAAAACCAAACCGAATAACAAAAAATAACGCACTTATCACAATAAATAAAACTCTACCACCAGTTATTTTTCATGAGATAAACAATTGAGTACAGTAGAACCCCGATTATCCGCGAAATAATCTGGCTAGACCACCGCGCATAACGAAAATCGCGGATAACGCGATAAAAGACTAAAAATAAGGTGCAAGCACGAAATGAAGATATTTCAGCATGAAAACTATGTTAAGTGGTCAGATAATATGAAAGCCATTACCAAAACAAAATAGTAAGTGGCCACCTCTTACTGACAAATTTCGGGAAGCTCTATAAAATTACTATGGAACCCGCTTTCGCGGATAATCCGCACCGTGGATCATCCGTTCGCGGATAATCGAGGTTCCACTGTAACTGTAAAATGTCAAGCGTTATCTAAACGTCTTAACGTCCACGTTTTGATTTACTTACGGCTTCCCCAACACATACTTCAAAACCAAGTAGCCTGGGGACATCGGCATTGCAAATACATGCAAGTTGGAGGCGTTTTCGTTAACACCGAAATATTTTTCCCTAACACTTACTTCTAAACCTGGGAAAATCGTTAGAAAAAGCCTGGGAAAATCGTTATTTCAGATTCTAAAGGCGAATGAATTTTCAGGTCTATAGCAGTGATACTCAACCTTTTTCTGACGTGAGTCACAAACGAGGAGTCGTGGGCTGCACATCATGGCCTGTAGTGTTATTGTTCGCCGCAACAGCCTCTCGAACAGTTCTGTGACCAGAGTTGCCAATAATACTTTTCAAAAAAAACTAGAAGATTGTTCTTAAAAAACAAGAAGAAAACTGGATCCTGTAAAGTCGATTTATTCCAAGAAGATCGGTTTTGATGTATCTAAAATGATTTCTTTCACCCATTTATGTGATTATTTGAGGTGCATGGAGACACGGTTTCTGGTTATAGATTACTGCATTGAACCTGACCTAAATACTTTGTTCTCTTTTTTTCTTAGGCGAATTTTGAAATTTCTGTAGTGTTTATTTTGATCATCTGCATTGTTATCTTTTTCGCACTCACGAAGAATATAAAAAATGTTAAGGGCAAACAATTTTTATTAAAAACTTTTTTTTATCAATTAATGCTAGCGTTCAAAATCATAAGGGCCCAACTGACATTTTGACAGGAACTGAAATTTCAGTATTATTGACTTCAAAACTTCTCTAAACTTAATTACAATTCAATTTTACTTCTCGCCAAATGTTAAGTTTTTATGATTCTGAACGCTAGAATTATATTATTTCAACTTTTTTTGACGTAGGACTACGTCTTTCATTAAGGGTGCCAAATCAGAAAACAGGTCACGTTTTTATGAAATAAAGTTAACGTTAATAACTTTTTTTTGCCGCGAACGGATTTTGGCGATTTACATACTAAACGATTCGGAAATTCCCTAAGATTTGTTTAGTATGCTATACATTAGAATCCCCTGGTTTGTAAATGGTTAAAATTCATGAAAACTTTAAGCGTTTCCATTTTCCCATACATTTGTTCTGTCCATTTGTGTGCTTTCCCGAACAGAGCTATCAATAATGAGCAACTTATCGACGATCAACGGAGGGGAAATCGTAGGATTTAAAGTCTCCGTGAACAAAGGAAAAGTAGAAGAATGAAGGGGAATACTTGCCTAGAGTATAAACAGTGGATATCGCAAAGGCAAACTTTCATTCGGCATCGAACTGTTGAGCAATCCAGTTCATTTTGCTTTCGCTGCGCTTCGATCTAAGATTGGACTCCACCAGTGGTAATCCAACTTGGATATCGTCGTTTGGTTTTTCTGTTCGTTTCCCGCGTTATTCGTATCGTGTGTTTTTCTTTCCGCGTCATAAATTGGACGCTTCGCGTAGTGTGTGAAGAGCAAGAAGTAGAGGAAGGCAGGCTCGAGTCCTGCAAAAAAAAAATGAACGCATTGCCAAGGGCAATAAAATTTCGAGGCAAGCGTCATCTAATGATGTACGCGATGTTGGTGTAGTGAAAAGCGCTCGCACTGAACCGAGCCTTCGCGAGTGTGACACCGCATCGAACAACAGCGAAGTAGGCAATTTCGGTGCGTCGATCGAAAATGTAAACGCCGTTACCCAGGCAGCAACCAAAATCAAGCCCCCGGTGGTGAAGGCGATCGCTCTTGACAAACTCATCAGCGAATTCGCATCGATGGGTGTTACAGCAGAGTACAAGCTGTGTGGAATAATTCAGTCTTTTTCCAAGCGGTTAACATTGTTTGTTTTCCGTCATTATAAGGGCTTCGTTGGTGCCTTTGAGAATGCATCAATGCATTAAACTAACGTTATGGCGAAGCAGGCGTTAAGGTTGTGCGCCTAAAAATTATTTTGGGAAATCCAAGCATCTTGAATGTCTTACTGGAATGTTATAAGTTATTTGAGTTCGCGTGCCAGTCGCAAAACTGCCTTCAACTAGGATTGCATTTGCGCTAATTTTGATCATAATGAAGCATTGTTACTGTTTTCGAGGTTGTTTATATTAACAAAAAGAGTTTATTTCGCTTGTTTAGTCACCAAGAAAGTGAATGTCGTTCTGGAATTTTGTAGGTGATTAGGTTTCGCTTGCCAATAGCAAAACTTCCTCCACTAGGGGTGACAGCTGCGCTTCTCTCGAGCATGAGAAAGTAATGCAACTTTTTTCGAGGCCAGTAATATTAACAGAAGCGTTTCTTTTGAGAATAGCGCAAAATGATGAGAAGTGTATATATTCCTAGTAGTTTCAAGCCACCAATGTATGGCTCTGTATGCATGCTATGGTGAACGCTTTGTTTGGCGCTTGGTTTACGTTGTACGAACGATGCCTAGAGGTGCGATTCCTCTGAGGCAATACTAAATAACATGTAGCATGATATTTGATACTTGCAAGAGTTGTCATTGTTGTTGTTTCCATGCTGTGCCAAAGATATATTGATGTAGTTGTGAGATGTGGAATAATGGTGCTGGTGCAACATGTATATAATCGACTGTAGCCGAGTCTATGTCAATTGCGAAAAAGCCCCCGGAATAGCGTTCGAGGTAAATTTTCAATGAATTGACATGAAATAAATTGCAACATACGATCAGCTAGTGTATTGTTTTGCGAGGGCAAGGATGAATCATCAATCAATTATCGTCAACTGATTCTACAATGAAAAAACCATTTCAGAGATTATTCAACTATGCAGTTGTTTCTAAAATTTCACGGCATTATAGAATAATATCCGAAGGCGACTTATATAAAATAACAGCGTAGTTCTACGTCAACAATGCGGTCGTATCTTGGACACAACCTCCTATAATTTTTTGCACTTCGAAGTGTGTGTCTAACATGGACTACAAAAGCGTGTACGAATACAACGCTTTGGCTCGGTTATTTAAAACTGCATTGGAAGATATGCCTTCACTATTCATTGAGGGGAATAGCATCCAGTATATCGGGGGTAGATGCAGCAGCAAACGCAGTTTCAAGACACTGCGAGTATTTTGCAGCCTTATTCGGGTCCTGTAATCGTCGTAGGATGTACCGTGGGGAGTCTTATGATATTGACGACTGACAGTTTAGAACGCAGTTTGACCGTCACCAGGGATTGGTCTGAATCGAAGTTAGCGCCACGACAGGTCAAAGACATTCGAGAAGTGCCGACCGTTGATCAAAACGTGATCAATTTGTGTTTCTGTTTGCTGAGGTAATCTCCAGGTGGCAATGTTCTTGGAGAAAGTCGATAAGTATCAAGCCGTTTTCGTTGATTCGCAAATGAGCGTTGAACCTACCAATTACCGGTCTCCTCTTGGCCGACCTGAGCGTTCAAATCACCGATGACGATTTTGATGCCGTGTTTTGGGCAGCGATTGTATTCGCGACCTAGCTGCGCGTATAATTCTTCTTTATCGTCATCGCTAGATGGGGGCTGTGAAAGTTAATAATGCTGATGTTGAAGAAGTGGCCTCGCATCCTCAGTATGCACATTCTTTCATTGATTGGCCACCAGCCAATCACTCGTTTCTGCATCTTTCCCATCACAATGAAAGCTGTACCCAGTTCGTGTGTGTAACCGCAGCTCTGATAGATGGTATAACCACCTTGAAACGATCGCAAAATCGAGCATTCTCAGCACACTTCCTGCAGCGCTACGATGTTGAAATTGCGGACTCTCAATATTCCTCCCAATTTGAATACTCGCTAGAAAGTTGAGGGACTTGCTTCTTCACATGGCTTGGTTTATTACAAGAAACGATCGGAACATTCAATAAATACTTCTTTTGTCATTTATCTTGACATGTTACACTGGACCCCTTGTTCAGTTATCCATGCTCGTGGGAAGATTATGGAAGACGGTAAATACTGTCCCGTAACAGACATACAAACAAAATTCAAAATTACCGATTACATTTTTCCCCGTTCTGTGAGCGCTGCATTTTTTTCCGGTTTTTTTTGTAGGAATCCTAAAAATTAAAAATCATTAATCAGAAATCATGTTAACATATTCAATTATATAGCACGCTTCTTCCGGTTTCATCCTTCTTGTATATTTGGATTGAAAAAATCGTTTATCCTTCTAATTTGAAGTTCCATGTTCATATAGTTCGAAAAACCCTTAAACTTGCTATGTACTAAACCACTCTCTTCCGGCCCATACGCATAGGCATTCCAGGAGACGCCAACCTGCTGATCAGTGTAGGAACATACCGACATCTGTCCAATCAGCTGCTGGGCAGTCCACATTTGGCAATTTGATTTCGGCTGGAAATAAAATAAAAAAAGAGATATAAAAAACTCTTTACTCTGTCTTACCCCCTTATCACTTATGATTTTCTGTTTTTGTTCACTTTTCCACTTCTGACAGGTCGTCAATGTTTTAGGGTGGATTACAAATCATAGAATAACATAAATCTGAAATTCAAAAGTTAACAAATTAACCGCATGTGCATCTTACCCCCACTGGGGTAGGACAGATGCAGTTCATATTTCAGAAACTTCAAACTCAAAATATTCCAGGTAACATATTATCGAAGATAGAAACTTACGTTATGACGGATCACAATGAACTAATTCAACCCCTAACTACACTAACCCCGGCATGACCTTTCTTTTACGTTCCACCGCGTTCACAAGGACTCCTCGGCCCAGGCCTTGGTTTTTCATTTTTATTTTTAGTGTTTCACTTTTTATTTATTACACATTGTATCGTCTGGTTTTTCACTGTTGGAATTGCCCCGTTTTGGCGGGTTTTATATTCAGTTGTGTTTCCTTTTTCTTACGTTTGCAGTTGCAGTGTATACAAAAACTGTAATGATAAAAATAGGTTGGTTTTTGTTCTTGACTCCTCGGTACACCTACACATGCTGTTGTATTGTTGTATATCCCACGTTATGCTACATGCTAAATGATTTTCACCACCAATTTTTGCGGGTGAATATGAGCTTTCAATAGTTGCTTCCCCATCATTTGACTACAATTTTTGTTCTCATTTTTTTTTTTCGTTTGAGTTTCAATGTGTGTGAGTTAGTGTATATGAGTGAGTGGGCTTCTCTCATTCTCAATTGTCAAATCTCGTCTTTTTGCTTTGGAGAAAATATTGAATACGTGCGTTATTTTACAAAACAAAAGAGAGGGAGAGAATGGAGGCTCTGCCCTTTCCAATAGATACAGAACAGATACCGATAAACAAAGAAACAGTTTGATTATGATATAAAAGGTGAACTATTTTGATTGTGTATAAAACCTCTAGAATGAATCGGGAAACTGAGTTAAAAGATTTAGATTATCTAAACTTATAACAACAACTAATTGTTATCGTTCCATCATTTTTTCTTCCTATTGCTTCTTTCGCGACATCATTCTCAAATATTAACCTAAGAAATTGGAAAGAAAGCTTTGAACCAACTGATGATTAGCTTACGAAACGAAAAAGAAAAATTAACCAAGTCTATCCCTCAATCTTCACCGAAAGAGATATTGATTCTGACTAATGGAAAATAGAATTTCCCCTTTTCATCTTTGCTAAAAATATACCCTAAACAGTTTTATTCGCTTACATTAATCGTTCGTTTACATACACAGACATGCGTTGCTAAGTTTTTTTTTTATTATTTGTTTTCTTGCCATTGATTCTATTCGCTTTATCGTTTCTTGCTTGTTTCTTTTTTTTCGCACAGTTTGCTTATTGTACACCCTTCTTTTTTAAAAATTTGTCCGCACTTTCATTCACTTTCTCTTTCGCTCTGTCCTCTCTTCTACATCTTTTGGATCCTATCTCAGCATCAACATCATCAAAAAACTGTTCCACATTCGGTGTAGAGTTAAGTTTATCATTATTATCATTACATTTAATATGTATATTAGTTTCATTTGCATGGATTTCGATACCACCATCGACCCAGCTTGGTTTTCAAAAAAAAAAAAAACTGTTTTCTTTGCCTTCATTCTCAATTCGCCTTACACAAAACAACACCTATCAATAGCGGGGTTCGCTGTTTCCATTTACTTTTTTTCTTCTTCTTTCCCTTACATTTTTGGCCTAATCAATCTGCTTTCTTTTTTTCGCTTTTGCTGTTTTCCTCAATTTCATAATTTTGTTATGCTGCTCTTCTTATTCTTCCTCCTCTTCCTCTCTCCGCGTTCTGTTCGCTCACCGTTTTTTTTTTAATTGTAATTATTATTATTAATATTAGTTTTATTTACGATTAGGGGGGTTAAAATTACGCTTTTAATGCCACTTCTATAATAATGTACAGCAACAGTAACTCTTCTTCTGGCGCTTCTCGGAGGTCATGTTCATCTCCCGGACGACGGTGGCGAACACTTCATTGACGTTGATGCGGTCCTTGGCGGAAGCTTCGATGAACGGGCAGTCCCACAGTTCGGCGAGTGCGCTTCCTAAAAGAAGAAAATGAGATGGGTATTTATTGAAGACAGCGTGATTTTAACGTGAACTTCGGAACTGTGCTCGTGAAAAGGTGTTACAGCTGAGTCCTAAATACCATGCGTAAACGAATAACGAAAAAACATATTTTCTTTGGGGTTCCCGAAATTGGTACTTAAAAAATCAATTTTACCTCGGGATTCTAACACGAAAATATGTGGAGTAGTCAAATAGGAAATTTGATTGATTTTTTTTGACGTAGGACAACGTCAGTGATTTCTATATAGGGGGGTCACTCTACGAAAAATGTAACGTTTATTAGGAGTTTTCCAATGCATATTACGCAGAATCGTTCTTACGATATATGTAATAATATATACCATTAGATGGCAAATTTATCCAGCATTTTTTTCGCATGAGACATCAACAGCGGAAATAAAAAAAAATAAGTGAGCAATTTCACAAATAAAAGAGGTATGTTTTGCGAGCGGATGCGAAGGTAAACCATGTATTATGAATTCTTTCTTTCAACTTCGTTCCCATGAATGTTGTATGTAATACAAAATTGCGTGCGATAATCCGTTCTATGTAACAAATTAGCAAGAAGTTAACGTAATCAGATGCAAGATTTCATGCATCACTCAAACTTCATGCAAGATTTCATCAAAGCAACGAGGAAAGTGTCACCCATACAGTATCACGTTCATTAATTAGGAGGAGGCAGCGATTATCCTGCGAAGACTTATTGAGATCGGCATTACATCGCATAACAAAAATGAAATGAAATGAAATATTAGGCTGTCAAAAAAGTCCTGCAGTATTTTTTTTGAATTTTCATTTGTTCATAAAATTAGTTACAATCATCTGTTTTAAGTCAAATATGCGCCGTTTTGTTTGATGACTTGTTCCCAACGAGATGCCAACTTCATAATACCCCTGTTATAGAAGCTCGCTTCCTTATTGGCAAAAAACTCGGATAGCCAATTTTCACAGGCCTCTTTTGTGGCTAACTTCTGACTACCTAGCTCGTTCGCCATGGACAAAAACAGGTGGTGCATGGTGCAAGGTCCGGACTATACGGCGGATGCAAAAGAACCTCCCATCCGAGCTCCCGGAGCTTCTGGCGCGTCACCAAAGAAGTGTGTGACCTGGCGTTGTCCTGATGGAAGACAATGCGGCCTCTGTTTATCAAAGATGGCCTCTTCTTCATGAGTGCTACCTTCAAGCGGTCCAGTTGTTGGCAGTACAGGTCCGAATTGAGCGTTTGGCCATAGGGAAGCAGCTCATAATAGATTATTCCTTGACAATCCCACCAAACAACAGCAGAACCTTCCTGGCCGTTAATGAGGGCTTGGCCACCGTCTGAGCCGCTTTAGCGGGCTTCGACCACGACCATTTGCGCTTCACGTTGTCGTAAGTGACCTACTTTTCATCGCCAGTCACCATCCGCCGGTCGATTTTGTTGCGATTCAGCAACGATTCACATGCGTCGATACGGTCAAAGATGTTTTTTTGCGTAAACGTGTGTGGCACCCATACATCGAGCTTCTTTGTGAATCCAAGCTTCTTCAAATGGTTAATAACGGTTTGATGACTTATCCCCAGCTCTTGGCCGATGCTACGGCTGCTACTATGCCGGTCTTTCTCGGCTAATTCAGCGATTTTGTCGCAATTTTCGACGACAGGCCTTCCGGAGCGTGGCGCCTCTTCGACGACCTCTACACCAGAACGAAAACGTTGAAACCATCGTTGTGCGGTGGAAATGGAAACTGTACCGGGTCCATAAACTGCACAAATTTTATTGGCAGCTTGAGATGCATTTTTGCCTTTGTCATAGTAAAGGGTGTGTCACATCAAATTGCATCACGGAAAAAACGCTGTAGAAATTTAATTTTTAGGAATTATATCTTCAGCTTTCGCTTATAATCAGATAAGAGTGTATAGATCACGTTGGCCATGCTTCACTGTCAATTTTTCGTAAATTTGGAAAAATGTCGTCGAACGAAAAAGAGCGTCGTGAATTAATCCTGTGCACTCATTTCGAGAATCCGGAGTTGTCACATCGGGACATCGGTAAGATGCTGGGAATCGTCCAATCCACGGTCAGCAGAGTACTAAAACGATACTTCGAGAACCTAACCATCGACCGGAAGGTGAAGAACGGCAAAAATGGATGCTCCGTCAGTGAAAAAGATCACAAGCGCGTAGTTAAGCAGTTTAGACGTGATCCGAGAAGTTCGGTCCGGGATGTCGCCAATAAGCTGAATTTGTCAAGTTCATTCGTCCAGCGGACCAAGCAGCGGGAGGGCCTGCGTACATACAAGGTTCAGAAGGCTCCTAACCGCGACGAAAGACAAAACATGGTGGGGAAGACGCGAGACCGGAAGCTGTACACCGAAATGCTGACGAAGCCGCATTGCCTGGTAATGGACGACGAAACCTACGTCAAAGCGGACTTTCGTCAGCTGCCGGGCCTGTTGTTCTTCTCCGCAGAGGACAAATTCAGCGTTCCGGAGGAGATTCGCAAGCAGAAACTATCCAAGTTTGCCAAAAAGTACATGGTGTGGCAAGCGATCTGCTCTTGCGGTAAGTGGAGCGCCCCCTTCGTGATGACCGGCACGGTAAACGGGCAGGTTTACCTGAAGGAGTGCCTACAGAAGCGCTTATTACCACTATTGAAGCAGCACGAGGGCCCGACCATCTTCTGGCCGGATCTCGCTTCGTGCCACCATTCAAAGGACGTGTTGGAGTGGTATGAAGCCAACGGGGTCACCTTCGTGCCAAAGGAAATGAACCCGCCCAACGCGCCGGAGCTTCGCCCAATAGAAAAATATTGGGCGATTATGAAGCAGGCCCTCCGGAAGAACCCAAAAGTTGTCAAATCGGTGGCGGACTTCAAGAGAAAATGGATATCTGTTCAAAAAAAACTACAACCTGACGTTGTACAGAACCTTATGGACGGTGTAAAGAGGAAGGTGCGAGCATACGGGCTTGGGCTCGAAGTATGAATAAAAAGAAAATGCCAAAAGTTGTTTAATAGTTTTTATTTTACTGTCTAAAATTTTCAAAAGGATCGGTCTACTGGGCGAATTTCTACAGCGTTTTTTCCGTGATGCAATTTGATGTGACACACCCTTTAGTACTGTAAAATATGTCGGATTTTCTCTTTATTTTGCTCCATATTTGCGACACTATAACTCACGAACGACTTAACCAAACAAAACACTGTCAAGGACTATATTATAGCGCGCAAAAATACCTTTCCAACAAGCTATAGTATGACTCGATACAATGAATACAACTAGAACTACGCGCTTACAACGACACCTGCGGAAATACCGCAGAACTTTTTTGACAGCCTAATATTAATATTCTTCATCACACATATGCATAATTCTCAATGACTCAATTCCTTCTATGATAGATTGAGCAGTAGAACCAATGCTACTTGATTGTGATAGTCTGCAAACGAACATTATTTCACCGAAAAAGTTACTGCTCCCGATACCTCAGAATAATACTAATAATAAGAATAAGACAATGGAAAGAAATCACAATACAATAGCTATCCATTAAAAATAAAGCAACTTCATGATTTCATGTGTATTTTACCATAAAATATCACGAAATCGTGAGTATTTTCAAATTGTTTTTTCGCTTTTCCCCATAGATTTCATATTCAATATAATCAATGACGATATATTTTTTTTTTGTTTACCGATTCACATATTCACAAATGTGTCCCACTGATATTCATTAATTATTTTCAGTTGGCCATGTGGAACTTCCTGCCAAAATCTTCTTGTCTTTCTTTCTTTCTTTCGTTACAAACCGTTTGAAGGTTATGAGTACATACAACAAACGGCCCTTTTCTGGGTTACTATTCAGAGTTTCAAAAGAGTTAAACTAACAGATTGCTGAACAATGAAAAGAATTACATTTGAAATAACCAAGTATTATGAACAATCACAGTCCTACGTCAAATTTCCGTCCGTGCCCCTAGGCTCAGACCCTTCTACTTTTTTTTAAATGTATTTCACCGTCTCTTTAATCGTGCAGCATCCCGATCTACCATGTCATTTTAATTTTTTAATTTTAATTTTGTTTTGTTGGTATCTCTCGGCTGTATTGACAACTTGCTAGAGTGTAATTTTCGGGTTTTTTTTGTACATACATCTTCAAGTTCACAGTCGACGAGTTCGAATTCGTTCCCAATCATAATCCCATACATTTATTCTGTGAATGTCTATGGTCTCTCTTACCCGTGCCGTTCAATCTCAGGACATTGATGTTGCGAATAGCTGGTATGACAGTTAAACCGGTTCCGAAAAGATGGCATGAGGAAGCCCTCTTTTGCATGTTATTTTCCGATCGATTCGTTACTGTTCACTCGGATGCTAGCTCGTGCTGTATATACTCGAAAATCAGTTTTTTTTTTATCTGTATTATAGTGATTTTCAACTCATTTGGCTGGTTCGTCACTTTTACTTCCATTTTTGGAAGAATGTCGGGAGTGAGAATTGAACTCGTGACCTTCAGCGTGAGAGGCATGGATGTTACCACTACGCCAGATCGCCTCCGGGGGCGAAAATCAGTATCAACTCTGCACGGGGCGCGAGTGTAAAAGATATTTGCAATTTTCATTGAGTTAATGTCCCTCATAAATGAAAACAGAAACAGACTTGAATTTTGGTCTCGCAACAGCCAAAGATAAATCTAAAGTTTTCTTCAAGGCTAAAGCTAAGCTAACATTGACAGATGATCAATCAGAGAGACTCTTCAAAAAGAAATTCATTTCACATTTCAAATTGTCTTTTCATAGACTACAAGAGAGTTAGTTTTGGTCTTCCAATAGTTTCTGATAGTCGGTTATAAAAATATGACGACTGTCGAATTTCCGCCGGTTGCCTATTTTCCATAATTTTTCGTGGCGTATTCTAGGTACTCACGCCTCTCACTCATACTTACAAGTTCGGCCATTTTGAACTGAAATTTTGATTTTTTTTTATTTGGTTTTCATATCATAACCATGAGTTATAAGCAGCCTTCCGTGTTTCACATAAAACACTGCGTACGAGACGAGCAATGTTCACGATGCTCTCGCAGTTTTGTATTTGTACACAGACATGATTTTTTCGTATCTTATGTTTGAAAGTGTGACGCCCAAGCAACGGCAATGTGTAAAAGAGTAAAAGAAGCGAATTAAACACCACACCACCACCACTCAACACACGGTGTTTTGGTGTGTTACATCGAAAACGAAAGGGAAGAATCTATCATGACAATGGGTGCTTCGTCTAAATTTTTGGGCAAATAAAAAACACCTCTTTATCGGTTCTGAACAAAATAAGCGTCAATTGATATCAGAGTTCTTCAAATTGATATCATTATTTAGTCCACGCATCAATTTATAAATTGAATTTATGTAACATCCGCTATTATCAGCGCTATTAGAGCGTGGTGGAGATGTTTAGTTTCGCACATCAAAATGCCAAGAATAGGTGTGAACTTTCCTGAAAACATCAATCTAAAACTATTTTTTGGATATTTATTCATTTATTTGGCCAGCATTTGCATGACGTCGCCCGCTGTGCACTCGGTTCCCCAGGCTTCAATTGGCACCATGCACGGAGAAAACAAATGAGATAAATGATCTTGGTTTGTCCGATTTGGGGTGTTTTCACGCAACTAGTAAATGCAAATTGATTTTTCTTCATATAGATCACATATAATCGATGCGAGTTTGGGTTTGTTGGAAAGCCCCAAGTCTCTAGTTGCTAATACTACCATAAGGCGTTGAAATTATACAAATATTTATGTTTTTTAACGATTTTCCTCAAAGAGGAATTATGATCATGGTTTGACCACCTCTGATTATGGTTTGTCCAAAAAATTGTTCATGGTTTGTCCGTCTTTAGAAATCACCATTTTTGAATGAAAACTTTCAAATTCTCAAGTAGATGTTCCATTTATCATTGCTTGAGTTTACTGTCATCATACTGATCCATTCATAATTTATGCTTTCTTCAGAATATTGCATTTTCTTGAGCATTTTAAAAGTGTTCACCTCAACACACTCAACATAGGGAAACTTTATTTCTGCTATGCGCGAAGAACACAATAAACAAACTGCGGCGCGCCAAGCGGTTGCCATAGAAATCATGTGGACAAACCAACATTATTCAATTGGACAAATCATGATGGGAATTGAGTTCATCAAAATGCGTTAATTTAATGGTTTAGATATGTAAATCTGATACAAATGGTGTGCAAGAATGATGTTTACTTTATTTGTAAGTGTTATAATCCAGAAAAGGTCTGAATAATTGCGAAATAATCATCTGGTGATCGAATAAAAGTAAGCTCGAATGAGGGGCGCATTGACACCTATAGATGGTGTATTTTATTATCCTTTAAAACATGTGATTCCGTAAAAATATACTATAAAACTACTGTAAATCATGAAAAAGACAATTTTATTTATATGTTTTGAAATATTCGAATACCTGATTTGACAAAGGTGTGCTGAATAAGAGCTTTCAAAAAAGTGGACAAACCATGATCATATTTTCGACTGGACAAACCAAAATCATTTACCTTACTCATAGAAAGCTTCTTTCTATTCAGTGAATGTTTTCTTTTCACGGGAAAAGTACATGAATTCATAGCCTCTGAGTTCTCGCAATTTTTGAAGTACGAACTAAATTTCTAGATTTCTAGTTTCTGGTTTCTGAGATAAGTGCTCTACAAAAAAATGTTTCAGGAGAAATTATTTTTTTCCGTGTATGAAAAGAAACGAAACGAAATCAATGAATACTGCGACAATAGGTGGTATGTTTGGACATCTTCTTCTTCATTTATGAACCAGCCTTTGGCTGAAAATCTCTTTAATAAAGAAAGAAAAAAAAAAGAAATCTTCTTCTACTTCTTGAATGGCGTTAACGTTCCCTGTGGAACTTTAGCCGTCTCAACGTATGTATTAACTAGCGTCATTTATTAATACTTAGTTGAGATTTCTTAAGCCAAATAACACGCCTTGAATGTATTCCGAGGGGCAAGCTCTAGAATACGCGTGACCACAGTGCAAGTCGGAGGAAATTTCTCTGACGAAAAATCCCCCGGCCAGAACGGGAATCGAACCCGAACACCCGGCATGATAATGTGAGACGCTAACCACTCGGCCACGGATGCACGGATGTTTGGACTTGATGTGCTTGAATTCATCGTGTTTGTTCATGATGTGAGAAACGCATATTTATGTTTGAGTATCGTTGTTCGTGTTTGGGGTAAACATTGAACACTAGCGAAACGCATGTTCGTGTTCAAACAAAAACATGAAATTTTCACATCGCGTGGACATATGTAAGTGTTTATCGGAAGACTAGTTAGAAGTTTTATGTTCTACTAGTTGACCCGGCGAACTTCGTCTCACCCAAAATTATTTTTTTTATATAAACGAACATTCGCGTTTGTGGGTTCAATCGCAGAACTCGCCATTGATTGATCTTCTAATTGGCCCTTTACAATTTCCTTTTGCTACAATTTTCCTATTACTTCTACCAAAACTCGCCATTATAATATACATTTATTTTCAGACACAATTTTCGCTCAAGATTCTTGATTCACTTGCAAATAACATGTTTTTTTCCGTTACATGGAATACACGCTTGATAAAGTTTCACAATTTTAATCATAACATAACATTGATCTACGGGAAGCGACAAATGCAACAAAATGAAAAAGGCTCATATTGGACCATTCCTTCCTCGAGTTTTCCACTTACCAACACATTTTAATGTTTTGCGATGAAGAACGAAATTACCACATATTTTTAATTTTTTCATTATGGTGCCCATTTTTATTTTAGGGTTGTCAAAAAAAACAAATTTTTCCACATTTTCCCAAAAATGACTTTTTTGAAAATGCATAACTTTTGAACCACCGAACCGATTTAGATGATCGACATATAAAATTGAAGCCAATGAGCTAGCCTTTTATTGAATAATATTGAAATTGAAAAAAAAATTGATTTTACGGTATTCACAAATGCATCAATTTTATATTCACGAACGAACAAGCACAGGAGGATAGAGGTCTCTAACTATAAACCTAAGTTAATACACCTAAGATAAGATGTGACATTTCTTATTTAATGTAATTTCAATTTATTACTGGCAGGCATATACTGTTGTTTTTAGTGTTGGCCGTGGACAAATGTCTATGCTTAAGAATTATTTCTTTCTAAGTATCCTTTTTCCGAAAAAAAAAACATTTTCCAATACCTGCAAAGTAGCAAAATGATGCGAAAAAACAATGGAATCGAGGATTGGGTGGTTATTATTCGGTCCGGCGAAAGAATATTCACATCAGCAATCTTATTAAAATCCTCGTTATACGTACTGATCATTTACTCCAGCCACCATTATCTAAGGTTATTACGGACAAAAAATCAGACAGATTTTCAATAATATTTACTGGATTAATTGATATTTGCCAACATTCACAGATGAGAATGCAAAAACAAATGAAAAATCTTCTGTCTTCCAAATGAACCAAAACGCGCTGCAGAGATTAGATATGTTGGTATTAATTCATCAGAAAAAAAATTCGTTATGACCAAGGTTCGATTCTTCGAACACTCAATTTTCCCGGTTGTTATTTTCCTGTATGAGGCTCAATCGAACGATTTTAGCCCTATATTGCAATGTATGTTCTTTTATAAAAGTAATACATTAGCAAAGTTCACATAATTTTGTATTTTATTGGGTTTTTTAGTTGAAATTAAAAACACGATCCAAACATACTTGCCCAATAAAGTTATACAAAACTGATAGTATCTTGATGGTAAGTGGTAGCTAATATACTAAGCTATCTTTTGATGCAAAAACATTACCATATGGTAGCTTTGCAAAGACATGAAAAATTATCAAAGTTGCTGTTCGATTTTTCGAACGCTTGGCCTAAAATGGGTTAAATATTTTGAACTATTTACGTAGGTTGACGTGAGACTACCGTTGGCTTAGTAATCATTTATTTGTATTGATTAAATTATTGATTGGATAAAACAATTTCGAATTCAATTGAATTCAACATATTTGCTATGTAAATAAAAAATTTGAACAAACGCCATGTAATGAAGGCACCATCAAAACCATTCGATGGCTTGGTTGGGGAAACCGTAAATCGGACCAATGAAAACGGGGCTGTTAGATAGCGCTTGACATTTCACAGTTATTCAGTTGCTTATCTCAGGGAAAATAACGTTTTATTAATTGGGATAGATGCGTAGAAATATTTCCTATCAATTGAGGCAAACATCTTTCCGATCTATTAAGAAATGTTCGAGTTATAAGCATTCGAAATATTTCATTTTTCCTGCATATTCTGTGTTTAGGTTTTCATTTTACTCCCCACATATTTGCATACACGAAAGAAATTCTCTGGGTAAGACTTGAAAACAATTACACGAAAGCATCACGTTTTGTGCATCTTGCTCTAACCGACCATCCTCAAATACACTTTTTTTATACACTTTTTCAAACTTCTTACTCATTCTTTCTGGAGCGAAATTTGGCGTTCGAGCTTACGCCATGTCAGTGCAAGTCGGAAGAAATTCCCTTAGCCAAATAGAATAGAGAAGGTTATGTTCCGAACACGAACGCATAGTTGACGTAGGACTTCGAAGTTTTAAAATTAACTCTTTAGTATAATGTTCTGCTGCTGATCCTGAAAAGGGCCGATGGTTTGCACGATCTGTTCATGCACTCACAAGAATAATACATCAGCTAGCCATATTTCACAATATTTTTCGTTACGCCAGTTTACGAGCGGTACTGAGTGTGCATCGCAAACGACTTTCTTCTTCTTTGTATTATTGAGGTAGATAATTCGCCTCTAACCTTGAAAACGGTAAGTTAGGAGATAAGCATGAAAATCAACATGCCTCCTCTGGCTATTTATTTTACATAACAGCTGGCGCAGTTGGCACATAATTCAGTCAAAGGGGCTTACAAATCTGCTCCACCACCAAAAATTTAAAAAAAAGGCTTGAAACTCCGAAACAGTTCTGCTCTTCAATTTCTTATCAACCAGAACCGCTGTGTGTGATATCAGCATTAAGGAAGATTGTTCACCGCACGCTGACTGTAGCAAGACTGTGTAATACAGAAAGAGATAGGAGAGTCTTAAATTATAGAGGCGTTGAGCTTTCTCAGATCATCCGCCAATACCAAACTGAAAAACCAGAAAACCAGGGTGGTGTGTATTGTTAGCGTAGAAGTAGAAAATTATTGCTGGCGAATTTAAGAAGTAAGTATTCTTTAGTACAAGAGTTATAAAAACATCTGTTCAACTGACTCTTATTACAGAGCAGCAAGGAACATTCAACGCACTCCAGACAAAAACACGCGATGAACCGAAGAAAGAACTCCAACGACAAGAGCAGGAATGCAGGAATCCTAAGCAACGTAATGAAGATGGAAACTGGAGGCATACAAACAGGAGCGCAAGAGTTGGTCAGCGTAAGGTTGATCTCTGGAGCAATTTTGTAAATCAATTAGTCTTACATCAGATGTCGTAGAGTGAGTTTTATTAGAGGCGAATGAACTGCAAAGTTTAAAGCCTCTTAAAAACAAAGAAGAAGAAGAAGAAGTGAGTTTTATTATTTTACGAAAGCCCAAATCGGGTCTCTAACTCAAGTATTTGATAGCTATGGCCATCAACGGGCATCGTGGCGTTGTCACGAACGACAACGCCACGATGCCCGCATCATCAATTAGTGAGATTGTTGTGTAGTCAATAGCTTGCTTTGAAAGCAGTTTTTTGACTATTGGAACAAGTAAATAAGTTACGCAAGTCACTCGAAGACCTTCTATCTTTCGAAGGAAGTAATTATCATACCATTTCGTTCAAACCACAACGAGGTTTTGATGGGGTATTCTAGTTCAGAGGCGTGAATTTCGGAATTTCGGGTCTGAACAAATGAAACAAAGAATATATTTCAAGAGCTCAAAAATAAATATTCAAAATTAGAATAGTTACCAGCTGATGAAGTGAGGGACCTAAAAAAAAGTTGTTCCATGGCGTACACGATTCCAAAACAAAAAAAAAACGAACAAATTCTGAATCAGTGGAAATGGCGCTATGATATGAACCACGGACAAGTCAACCATTTTGCTTTTTTTTATAAAATGGCGACCGATTCGCGACTGATTCACAGTAGTAATTTCTTCTTTTCTTCTTTCTACTCTTATTTTATACTATAGAGGCTTTAAACATTCAAGTTCATTCGACTATAGCCTTGAAAAGACCATTTTGAGAAATTTGTCAACTAAGAATCCTGGGATCGAATCCGCGATCGTTCATCTAAGCATAGAACAAATCTATGGGAAACTGGGAAGAAATCTAAGAGAATTTTCAATTCATCAAAATCCGTTCGGAGCAAAAATAGTGATTAAGATTGAAACTATATCATAAAAATGTGGCATGTCTTTTTATTTGCACCCTTACTGAAAAATCCCCGACCCAAATGCTAATCCCAAAATTCTCGGCATGGTAAGTGTGACGATTGTGTCACATTTACCCGAAACCCGCTCATCCGAAAGCTATCCACCCGAATGTAACAAATACCCGAATGCGACAGCTACCCGAATGTAACATCTGCGCGAACTGACACTCACCCGAAAATAACATTTACCCGAATGCGCCAGTTACCCGAATGTAACATCTACCGGAATGCGACACTTACACGAAAGAAGGATATATTCGAATAATATTATTTTTAGGAAGTATTTGTATATTTATTTCTGATCAGTGTATTATGAAGATCATATTTGTCTCGTACGTTCATTTCCATTCAAAAAGTATTTTTCGTGGGTAGCGTATTGAGAAATAGTGACGTTGAATAAAATCCTTTTCAAAATAATGAAAAGTGGAATAATGCAGTTTTATAACATATTATAAGTTTATTCATTCATATGAATGACCCAGCTCGTTTACTCAAAAGAAAACTGACAATTTTGGTACATACATTATGCCACTGAAGTGCAATTTTGATTATGAATTTATTTTTTCGCAATAAAATTTATTCTGAAATCAAAAAAAAACATAGCATGCATAATTAACGGGCAAACGTAATGCACCAGGTAAACGTCGCTAACGCTCGGTCGGACCTGACGAAAGGATCGTCTCCTATGTTTCAAACAAACCGGGCAATCGGTGGAACACAGGTTTGCTTGCGAGAGGCCGCCGCTTCCGACGGCGAGTCGGCGGCCGACTCGGATTGCGTCACCTTGGCGGTTTGGTGCTGCCTCGGTTCCTTATCCTCGTTAAATGAGGATTTCTACCACCCACCCCCCATTGCGTTGACCTCAGAATACATTTCATCACGAAATAATAAGTTCATGATAAAAACTGCGCTGCGGTGGTAAATACGTAAGTACCATTTTTTTCATAAAACATTTTCATTTAAATTTTCTATGTTAAAGTTACCTGCTTAATTTTTGGAATATTCCATAACCCATGCTCATTTCTGAACGGTCTCTTGGCCTTAAAGAGCAATACGAAAAAAAAGAACACGATATGCCAATTGTGCCTACACTAATTTATAAAAATAACACAGCGAAGTCTTCAACATTTTTTTCGAATTTAATCATTACAATTTATCATTTTAATTTGTAACTTCGTAACAGGAGATTCGACAAAATTCATAATCTGATTTGTCGAAAATTTTCCTTCTCCATTCAGGTAAACATTCCATTCCACTCGAGTAAATGTCATATTCGGATATTTTTTACATTCGGGTAAATTTCCATTCGGGTATTTGTCGCATTCGGGTATTTGTCGCATTCGGATAAATGTCCATTCGGGTATTTGTTACATTCGAGTAGCTGTCGCATTCGGGTATTTGTTACATTCGGGTGAGTGGATTTCGGGTGAATGGTATTCGGGTGAATGGGACACAACCAAGTGTGACACTCTGCTACGGGAGCACATTCCCCTATCCATAGAATATTAGGAATCAGTCTATCCATCAAAATGTATCATATGAAAGCGCCCCTGCGAGAAAAGTCTTTGATGATAACTGCGAACAAGATTTCAACATTTACATATTTTCTGCTCTGCAACTAAAAATCCAAGTCATAGACGAAATGAAAATAAAATATCTATCCAGGAAGGATGTTCCGTGGAGAACGTAGAAATCGATTGCAATATTTCCACACCAAATGCGATTCGCTTCTATTTTCTCCTGCGGAAAAGCATATTTTGCCTACATCCTGCCGCGAAAAAAAAGCTCCTTTTCTTCCCGACCGGCAAATCCTCGGCAGCGATGGAAATTTTCCACCATTTTTCCCCATCAGCGAAAATAGCGTTTTGCATTTTTCTTCGACTCAACACACGGTGTGGGAGCCCATTTCGCGACTTCCGCAGGATCCATGAGCTCTGCTGTTCTGTGAAGTCGAACCACCATTCAATTCTCGCTCTGCAAGAAGCTGGGATTGGGAATTGGGAACACCAATTTTTACACTCCACGGACCCGGAATGCGCCCCTTGCGCCAATAAACAGCTGCTTTTCGTGTGTACCGTAGAGACGAAGATTTTCCAAGTCAATGCAGCAGCGGATACCGACGATTTCGATGCGAATGCAGAAACAAATTGGAATATAGTTTTCGAAATGGTTGATTCGAGAAGCAGCTGTCTCTTTTCGAGGGAATAGTTGGGCGGTCGGTTGAGGGGTGGAATCGAAAGAAAGCTGTAAAGGGTGTGTCACATCAAATTGCATCACGGAAAAAACGCTGTAGAAATTCGCCCAATAGACCGATCCTTTTGAAAATTTTAGACAGTAAAATAAAAACTATTAAACAACTTTTGGCATTTTCTTTTTATTCATACTTCGAGCCCAAGCTCGTATGCTCGCACCTTCCTCTTTACCCCGTCCATAAGGTTCTGTACAACATCAGGTTGTAGTTTTTTTTAACAGAAATCCATTTTCTTTTGCAGTTCGCCTCCGATTTGACAACTTTTGGGTTCTTCCGGAGGGCCTGCTTCATAATCGCCCAATATTTCTCTATTGGGCGAAGCTCCGGCGCGTTGGGCGGGTTCATTTCCTTTGGCACGAAGGTGACCCCGTTGGCTTCGTACCACTCCAACACGTCCTTTGAATAGTGGCACGAAGCGAGATCCGGCCAGAAGATGGTCGGGCCCTCGTGCTGCTTCAATAGTGGTAGTAAGCGCTTCTGTAGGCACTCCTTAAGGTAAACCTGCCCGTTTACCGTGCCGGTCATCACGAAGGGGGCGCTCCGCTTTCCGCAAGAGCAGATCGCTTGCCACACCATGTACTTTTTGGCAAACTTGGATAGTTTCTGCTTGCGAATCTCCTCCGGAACGCTGAATTTGTCCTCTGCGGAGAAGAACAACAGGCCCGGCAGCTGACGAAAGTCCGCTTTGACGTAGGTTTCGTCGTCCATTACCAGGCAATGCGGTTTCGTCAGCATTTCGGTGTACAGCTTCCGGGCTCGCGTCTTCCCCACCATGTTTTGCCTTTCGTCGCGGTTAGGAGCCTTCTGAACCTTGTATGTACGCAGGCCCTCCCGCTGCTTGGTCCGCTGGACGAATGAACTTGACAAATTCAGCTTATTGGCGACATCCCGGACCGAACTTCTCGGATCACGTCTAAACTGCTTAACTACGCGCTTGTGATCTTTTTCACTGACGGAGCATCCATTTTTGCCGTTCTTCACCTTCCGGTCGATGGTTAGGTTCTCGAAGTATCGTTTTAGTACTCTGCTGACCGTGGATTGAACGATGTCCCGATGTGACAACTCCGGATTCTCGAACTGAGTGCACAGGATTAATTCACGACGCTCTTTTTCGTTCGACGACATTTTTCCAAATTTACGAAAAATTGACAGTGAATCATGGCCAACGTGATCTATACACTCTTATCTGATTATAAGCGAAAGCTGAAGATATAATTCCTAAAAATTAAATTTCTACAGCGTTTTTTCCGTGATGCAATTTGATGTGACACACCCTTTAAATATGAAAATAAGAAGCTATTTATTCGTATTTGGCTTCAGCAAATGATTGCCCCTTCTGAACTCTTACATCGCGCATAAGACGGGTCCTGCCTATACTCGAATGTTTGCTTTTCTGCGCTTCTAGTTTGCCAGTGAATTGGGTCTAAATCAGTATTTGAGCTATAAACAGACATCGCGTCTCTGAACACACATAATTGATTTAGAGTAATCAACAGCTCAAACATAATCATTTACAAATCTTTCATATCAACTTCACTTATGAAGAACAATTGCACGGTCGAATCTTGGGACATTTTTTTCTTTTTTCCCACCGTCGAATTTGACTAATTTTTGATAAAAGAAATGTAAAAATATAAAAATGCAAATGTATGAGAATTATTTTTTAGATGTTTTGTAATCCGTCTTCAGTATTGAATAATGAAGCACTCGCATTCTTGCATAACTGTTCAAAAAATCGAAAAGCAACTTTGATAATTTGTCGTGTCTTTGAAAGGCAATCGAATGGTAATGTTTTTACACTAAAAATAGCTTAATTGATTAACTATGAATCGTATGAAAAGCATATACATTAGGGTGCCAATGAAAATGGTCATCTCTAATTTCAAAAAGTTACCTCATAAGAAATGTTCACCACCTGGAAAAAACACCCTATGCCGAATTTCAGCTTAATCGGACTTAAGGGAGAGTGGTGCAAAGCGGTCAACGTTTAGGTTTTTTGAAAATCGAAAAATTACCCAAGGGGGGGGGAGTAAAGGAAATCGGGGTTTTCGAAACAAAAATTTTTGATGCCAAATTTCTTAAAATTGCATGAATCGTCGAGATCTAGTGTCATCTCGAAAAAATTTTTTTGTCAAAAATCGGCATTCTGGGACCTAGTTTTTTTTCCGAGTACGAAACGAAAAGTATGGTTTTGGGTGCCAATAAAAATAGTTATCTCGATTGACATGACTTGCTACGAAATGTTGATTTGCACGATAATATACCCTATGCAAAATATTAGCTCATTCGGGCTTCATTTACTGGTGTAATAAACTTTAAAATTTGAGTTTTTTGAAAAACGAAAAATCGCTGAAAATCGAGGTTTTCAAAAAAAATTGATGCCAAATGTCTTAAAATTGCATTACTCGTCGAGATTTACAATTATCTCGAATTTTTTTTTTGTCAAAAAAAATGTTTTTTGGCACTTTTTACGCCTGAAAAATCGATTTTTGACAAAGCTTTTTTTTTATATAACTGTAAACCTAGACGTGTCATGCAATTTTAAGACATTTGGTACCATTTTTTTTTTCTAAAACCCTGATTTCCGGTGATTTTTGGGTTTTCAAAAATCTCAAATTTTAACGTTTATGACACCAGTAAATGAAGCCCGAATGAGCTAATATTTTGCATAGGATATATTATCGTGCAAATCAGCATTTCGTAGCAAGTTCCGAATGAGAAATTGAGATAACTATATTTATTGGCACACAAAACCATACTTTTCGTTTCGTACCCTGAAAAAAAACTGAGTCCGAGAATGCCTATTTTTGACCCAAAAAATTTTTCGAGATGACACTAGATCTCGACGTTTCATGCCATTTTAAGACATTTGCCATCAAAAAAAAAAAAAAATTTCAAAAACCCCGATTTCCTCCTTGGGTGATTTTTCGATTTTCAAAAAAAATAAACTTTGACCGCTTTGCGCCACTTTCCCTTAAGTCCGATTGAGCCAAAATTCGGCATAGGGTGTTTTTTCGAGGGGGTGAACATTTTGTACAGGGTAACTTTTTTGAAATTTTAGGGTCGATTTTTTCCCATACATTCATTGGCACCCTAATATACATTGTGTTTCAATGTGATGTACTTATCCGTGTTCATCGAAGAAAAAACATCTGATGGGGAGAAGTCCAACATTTCTTTTGAAATTCCTTCCATTTTCTGGTTGTCAGAAAAATGTGGCTTCTTTCTATGCACTTGGTTCACTCTGACTGCGTACTACAGTCAACTCTCTCTAACTCGATATCCAAAGGGAGCATCGAGTTAGGGAGGTATCGAAATAAAGTACTATTTACCATCAATTTAATTTATTTTTGTAGAACTTTATTGGGCAATAAATTCGGTTCAAAGCAACTATGTACGAGAGGTGCTTCAAAAACATAAACTAACAAATAACAAAATCTGAAAAAATACAGAAATATGTGAATTTTTCTACAGTATTACTTTGAAAAAAGAACACACATTGTGATATGGGAAAAAAACCATTCGATTGAACCTCCTACACGAAAAAATGCAGGTTTTAACCAGTGTTCGTTTTTTGTCATTTCCCGGAAAATAGAGGATTGGAAAAAAAATCTTAAGCATCGGGATTTCTTTAACGCCAATAATCAGAAATACACTAACGATTTTCGTAAAAAAATATTTTCCACAGCTTGGTCGTTATTGGATTAATAAATCCCAGGTATTTCGAGTAGAGTTCATCCACCATTTTTTTTCAAGGATATTAAAATTGAGGTCACCTAACCAGTTTACAAAAAAAAACATTCTCAGACCGGCTCGTCGTCCGCTCTGGTAAAAGGCATAGGGGTACAACAACAGCACTCCTGCCGAATGTTCCACTCGGTTCACAATATTTCACACGGGAAAAGACCCAAAAATGCATGCCACTTGCCACAGGATCTTTGCTCTTCGCTGACAAACCCGCAAATGTTGCCAAAAATAAATTGTCTCTTTTTTCGGACGTGGTCGGCCTGAAATATGCATGATGCCATCAGAAACGGAGCAAAAATTCTGCATTCAAACACGATGACGACGATGTGACCAGAGAGCGACGGGTTTGTTTTTTTTTTATGAGAAAAAGCGTAAACACATAATGACCAACAGCAGCCAGTCAGTGCGACCTTGACACTCGAATACGAGATACAGAACACACTAAACCTCGGATTGCTTTGGATATCCGCTTTTGTATTTATTTTTCTTGTTTCAAACGTGTGGGGGCGGTTGTTTTGTTTCTACAAAACGTTTTTCGACATATGTGAGCCGACGCGCTTGCGATGGATGGAAAGAGTATGTTGTTGAGTCCTTGAGCGACGGAACACGATTCGTGGAACTCAATTTAAATCGTCATCAGCTGTATGAATTGAAGAATGAATCATTTTCAAAAATTCTGACTGCACTTTACACTAAATCTACAAACGTTTAAAAATACCCATTTCTGCCGATGGCAGTCAAATGGTCGCTTTTCAAATGGTTGGCGTTCAGCAAGACCGGGCTAAGTAACATAATCATGTTTTCGAGTAAATCGAACTCAAAGTTTGAAGCTGTGTAGTTTTAGTAGCTTCTAATCAATCTCCCCAATTGTTTTTCTACAGCTCTTAGTTACCCTTCAACATAGTCGTGTAATCTCTATATATATAAAACTGTTGTGTTCGTTTGTATACGCGGCAAAAACTCGAAAAATACGAAACCGATTGAGCTCAAAGTTGGACACAATATACATTTCACTCCGAGGACAGTTGTTACGGCATAAAAAAATTGAAAAAAAGGAGAAAAATGATTTTCTATATGGCCATAGTACGTTTCTGAAATTGAGCTTCTTATGAAACTCAACCATTTCGTATTAAATATGAATTCTATGTGATGGAAACATCTTTTATTCAAGTGTTTGACAAAATCATGAACTGGAATTGTGTTTCGGAATGATATAAAATTTATCGATTTCGCTCATCCATCTCTATCTCTATATATATAAAAATGTTTTGTTCGTTTGTGTACGCGTCAAAAACTCGAACCATTTCGTATTAAATATGAATTCTATGTGATGGAAACATCTTTTTCCAAGTATTTGACAGAATCGTGAACTGAAATTGTGTTCCGGAATGATTTAAAATTTATCGATTCCCCTCATCTATCTCTATATATACAAAAATGTTCTGTTCGTTTGTGTACGCGTAAAAAACTCGAAAATTAATAAAAAAAAAATGAAAATTCAACTCAACCATGCAACCACAATGTGCCACAGCAAAGCGTGGCAGGGTACAGCTAGTTATTTTATAACAAAAAAAAAACCTCTTTAAGGTCAATCAAGAGGGTTTTACGATTGGCTTGTGTATTTGGTTCACTCTGACTGAACCAAAAACTATTTTTTTAAAAATTTGTCACGACGCAGTCGACGTGGATTTTAAACTGTAGAATTTCCTCTATGAAACCTATACAGTAAAACAAACCGGTTTCATGGTTTGAAACAGTATTTTACTTACTAAAAAATAATCTATTAGTATGTATTTTCAAGTGCAATTCTTGATTTTCTAAAAAATATGTTTCAACGACAAACGAGTGATTCAAAAAAAAAGTACCAATGAAAGACCACGGTAGGGTTTGAAATCGACCTTGAAAAGATTTGTAATTACCATTTTTTACACTCTGGCACTTGGTTCACTCTATCTGAACAAGATATAATAATAAACATATTCGATTAACTTTGCAATAAATAAGAATTGTCTGAAAAGCATATACATTGTATTTCAATGTGATGTACTTTTCCGTGTTCATCAAAAAACAAACTTCTGATGGGGAGAAGTCCAACATTTCATTTGAAATTCCTTCCATTTTCTGGTTGTCAGAAAAATGTGGCTTTTGCACTTGGGCCACTCTGACTGCATACTATTATTGGTTTTTGCTGTTCTGCCAAAATGAATTTATAGCATAAACCTGGCTGTTTGCAACATAAGTGTAATCTGAAAAAAATGACGTTTGTAATACTTTATTCCCCTTACTCAGCGCGGCGAATGAAGTGAGATAGCTCAAGTCACTGCATTCCCGTAGGCGAATGACTTTACTATAGTTCGTCACTAGGTGAGATTTGAAGTACCGACCGAACCTCCCCCACCCTTTCATTGAAGGGAGGTATGTCAAACCATCAAAGAAACATTTCTCGTACCCAAAAACCCTCACATTCCAAGTTTGGCTCCATTTTCTTGATTAGTGCTCGAGTTATGCAGAAATTTTTGTTTCTTTTGTATGGCAGCATCCCAGTAAAGAGGAGAAATGAGTGTCGAACAACCATAGACACATTTCTTCCCCTCTGAAACTGCTACATGCCAAATTTGGTTCTATTTGCCTGATTATTTCTCGAGTTATTCAGAAATTTGTTTATTTGTGTATGGCAGAAATCCACTCCCCCCCCCTTTTAGAGGGGGCAGTGGTCTCAAACCATCATAAGAACCTTCTCAGGCCCCTAAAACCCCTACATACAAATTTTCACGCCGATAAGTTCAGTAATTTTCAAGTCCATAAGATTCAGACAGACATCACTCCATTTATATATATATATATATATATATATATATATATATATATATATATATATATATATATATATATATATATATATATATATATATATATAGATGGCATTTTTTTCGATATGAGAGTAGATCTCGACGTTTTATGCAATTTGATGGCATTTGGCATCAAAAAAAAATTTGTTTTTAAAAATCCCGATTTCATGTACCTACCCCCTTGGCGATTTTTCGGTTTTCAAAAAACTCATACTTAGACGGCTGTGCGACACTAGTAAATGCAATCCGATTGAGCTGATATTTTGCACAGGGTAGTTTTTCGTGAGAATCAACATTTAAAAAAAAAATCCCGTTTGAAAATACGAAGGTCATTTTTCCCCATACATCCACTGGCACTCTACTGTGTATTATAGAGTTCAAAGTTGTATGCAATCGAGTCTGTATATCCGAGAGACCGATCAGTTACTTCAGGAATCTTCAGGAATTATTGTGGTTTTAGTTGAAAACCTGATCAACAAAATCAATTTTACTCTCGTTGGTTTGCTCCTGCGACGTACGTTTTGTAAGGAAAGAGCTTACAAACATTTCTTTACAAATATTACATTTTCTATTGTTGCTCCAGAATTGGACTATCCTTGTACCCCAATTTGTGAAGTTAAAAAAAAACTAGAAAAACTGAAAAATTAACGATGGCTGTTTTACACGGAAATTGCTAATCCAAAATCTTATCACTGGTTCTGGTTCACTTTTTTGCTAATGCTTAGTATTATAAATTGTAGGCTGTATCGATACCTGTACATTATGTTATGAAATGAAGCACACAGAGTTATTCAGAATTTAGTAAATTTACATTTAAAGATAAAGTGTTCGGAATTTGAAGCAAAACGGTACCAAAAAATAATAAATTTTGAAAAAAAAAATCTTTGGAATTTTGGAATTTTTTTTTCCAGTACTGCATAATTTTTATTTAAATGCGTCTTCACGTATTTCCTAGATAGTTTTGTTTTTTTTTTAATTTTTAGATCTATTAAAACATTATTTTTATTTCAAACATGGTCAAACATGGCGGCGCTAAAATCATGGTATGGGGATATTTTCCATACAATAGTGTTGGAGCTACATATCGTATACCAGTTATGTAAAGGTACTAAAAAATGTTATGCTACCAAACGCCGAGAAAGAAATGCCCTTGAAATGGGTATTTTCACAGAACAATGAAAAACATGAGCAGAAGAGCCAAAGCATGGTTATAAGTTTTACACAGAAAATGTCTTGAATTACTTGCACTTTTTGTTTTGGTTGCTCTTATTATTTTTTGCTGCTATCATTTCGAACATACTAGAAATTAACTTTACTGTAATCTAAGCCAACTATTGTTATTTTGGTCAGGCTCTAATATGTATTTGATGTACTAGTGAAATGTATCGAATATGAATAAGAATGAAAAATAATAATGAACAAAAGAATAAATACAAATATTATCTTTTTCAATTCCGAACAACTGCTATTATTTCGAACAGCACTGTACGTGTTTTTAATATGTGTGATTTTATTCATAATGTAACGAGGATTGAGCGTCCTTTTTTCCTATTTTTCAGCGTCTACTTTTTTAAATTTTCATGGAATCTATTATTGTATTGTGTTCGTGGGTGTACATTTGTAAGATTGAACCAATTCAAATTTCATATTTTTTGGTATTTTTCTGGTTTAAAATTTTTGTATTTAAATTGTGATGCAATCCGTTTATTTGAAATCGGGTTTCAAATATGTAAGTAAAGCAAAGGAATTGTTTTATTTAAATTATATGTACTTAATTTTTAGCTATACGATTTCTCGTCTCAGAAAAGAGTAATTTTGTCGTCTTTTTTCTGATAGTATATACAGTATAAACACATACATCTACGTTTTATTTTCTATTTTTCTACATAATCGCCGTTCGAGTCATTTTTCATAGTGGAACGAGTTTTTCTATTCCGAGCGCGAAGCGCGTAGCGTCAAAGCGTCAGTAGCGATGTAACTGCGTCACGAATTTCTTCAGTGTTTCGTCTCGTGTGAAAGTGAGAGAGAAATAGAGAGATATAAAGATAGAGAAACAGAGAAACAGAGAAATCGAGAGACAAAGAGAGAGAGAGAGACATAGAATGAGAGAGATAGAGAGGCAGAGAGATAGAGAGACAGAGAGAAAAAGAGAGATAGAAAAAAAGAGAGAGAGAGAAAGAGAGAGAAAAAGAGAGAAAGAGAGACAGAGAGAGATAGAGAGACAGAGAGAAAAAGAGAGATAGAAAGAGAGAGAGAAAGAGAGAAAGAGAAAGAGAGAGAAAGAGAGAAAGAGAGAAAGAGAGAAATAGAGAGAGAAAGAGAGAAGAGAGAGAGAGAAAGAGAGAAAGAGAGAGAGAAAGAGAGAAAGAGAGAAAGAGAGAGAGAGAAAGAGAGAAAGAGAGAGAGAAAGAGAGAAAGAGAGAGAGAGAGAAAGAGAGAAAGAGAGAGAGAAAGAGAGAGAAAGAGAGAAAGAGAGAGAGAAAGAGAGAGAAAGAGATCTTGGATCGATATTTAGAAGATCTTTTCCTCTTCGATTCCGAAAATCGCGAAAACCAATCTATTCTTTTCGATCTTTCCGATCTTATGGTAGATGGTAGAATATTTGATGTAAATTTTTTTTCAGTAAACATCGATTTTAATCCCACCAAAAATCACCTGACAAGTTTCTTAAACATTGGTTGTCAAATTAGTGGCCGTTAATTCAGGAGAGGCAGTTTAGTTTATTAACACTTTGACGGCCATCGTGTTTTGGCCAAAAAGTTCGTAAAAATCTGAAGCGTCCAATGGTTGATTCTAATACTAGATGGTACCAGGAACCTATCTAGCATAAAATTTCATCCCCATCTGTAAAAACCACCCGTCTGTAGTACTGCACACGCGGCCCCAACTCAAGGTAAACGAGTAAAATATCGATAAAAATCATTATAAAACAATTTATTTTTTCGAAATTACATTTTTATAACATTATTTCAAACTCGTAAAATGTCTTCTAGTAAAACAATCCAGACATAAAAACATTTGCATTCGACACCTACGATGAGTCTCGAAGTCTTGGCAGGAGTACCCCCGCTTACTCTTCGATTCACAGAATTATCCTACAGATTTCTCATCCGTTGCAAGATCATGAATCCATTGGTGATTGATAACTTCGAAAATCTACTCCAACTGACTCCTCAGTCAAGTTTTATGTCTTCGTACCATGATTTCCTTACCCATGAAGTGCAACCTTCACCGGGCATCTCCAACCAAGTTTGCTTCCCATACTTTTGCAATTCCTCTGTCAGTTTTGATCTGTCCATGCGACAAAAAATCCATGGAATCCCAGATCATCTACGCTCCGATTCTATTCCGCCGATATTTTCGGCAGAATATGGGAAAGTTAGATCTGATAAAATGTTCTTTACTGACGGTTCATTCATAAACGGGTCCACTGGCTTCGGCATCTTCAATGAAAATTCCAGTGCCTCTTTCAAACTCAAAGATCCTTGTTCCGTGTATGTCGCTGAACTGGGTGCGATATACTACGCACTAGGGATCATTGAAACATTGCCTATCGACCATTATTTTATTTTTTCAGACAGTCTCAGCTCAATAGAGGCAATCCGTTCAATGAAAGTTGATAAACGCTCATCTTATTTCCTAACAAGAATAAGACATCTATTGAGTGTTTTGGTCGAAAAATTATTCAAGATTACCTTAGCATGGGTTCCCTCTCACTGCTCGATTCCGGGGAATGAGAAAGCGGACTCGCTAGCTAAGGTAGGCGCTTCAGAAGGCACACTTTTTGAAAGGCAAATTGCTTATAACGAATTTTTTCACGTTCCTCGTCAGGACACACTCGTTAGTTGGTAGCGCATGTGGAGTGAAGATGAGTTCGGTCGCTGGTTACACACGATTATCCCTAAGGTTTCGACGAAAGCTTGGTTTAAGGGATTGAATGTAGGTCGTGATTTCATTCGCGTGATATCTCGGCTTATGTCCAATCACTACAACCTAAACGCGCATCTCTATCGCATTGGGCTCGCAGGAAACAATCTTTGTGATTGTGGCGATGGCTACCACGACATCGAGCATATTGTCTGGTCGTGTATCCGGTTCCATGCTGCTCGCTCTCAGCTCTCTAGAGCACTGAGAGCAAAAGGCAGACAATCGGATATCCCCGTCCGGGATATCTTAGGTAGCCGTGATCCTGATCTTCTGCTTCATCTATACCTGTTCCTCAGAAACGCCGATGTCAACGTTTAATGACGTTTCCTTCGTTGTGTCCCTGTTCCATATCCCTCATATCCGATCTATAAACTTTTACTTAGTCGCGGCAATACATACACACACTCTTTACAGATACACGGGCCAAAGGTTGTGCAGTCCACTGATCATTCAACAAGAGCCAAAGGTTGTACCGCTCATGACAACTCTACACGAGCTGATGTTTGCGCCGGCTAGTGACCATTCTATCCTGGATTCCTCGAGTCGAGAAGACGCACCACGCTAGATATGGGGTACAGACTAGGGGGCGTTGCTGATTAATGGTCAGCTGCATCCCAAAAGGAAGTATCCCGTGTCGGGCACAGGTACAGAGCATTGGAGACAGCAACATCCGAATTACGAAAACACTTGTAATACTAACCTCGAGCCAACAGCGAGTAATCGGTTACATATTACTAACATAGTTATAAGGCAATCATTGTCGAATTATTGAACTCCCGGCCCCGTCAGGTTGACGCCATATGAGCCTTAATAAAAATATATATTTTGGATAAAAAAAAATAAAAACATTTCGCAGCATTTCGGGCAGTGATAAATTGTAATTGGTAGAATCAGCTGTAAGGCACGCCGCCATTTTTATAGTGCCAACATCTGAAACGTCAAAAACATTTTTTTTCTTCGGAACATCGATCCGCGTAGACGGCATTGCGCTTCGTTTACTAGGGAAGTGTTAAACAATAACTAATTTTCAGTCGGAATGAACACGTTTTCAAAATTAAAATTATTAATGAGAATTAGTTTTTCCATATCAAATTAGTATTCTGTTTGAATGAAAAACATGTTTGTTTGCAAGTGGTGAAAAAGTCTCATACGAAAATTGTTTATGAAGACAACTTTATATTATAATGAAAAAAATCAGTAACGATGTTGGGATTGTATAGACATATGGTTGAATGAAAGTCAGAAATACGTGTTTCAAGCAGTGTTGTAAACGGTCGACATTTTTTTCAACCATCACATACTGCCCTTGCGCGAGGTTAAGGTCGATAATACGTGTAGTAAATACATAGTTGACTATGTTGCTTCTTATTCATATTTCTATGAGAGACGTATGTAATGTAAATTTAAATGAAAAAAAATGAACCAAACAAAACGTGGTATTTAGAGCCAATACCAGAGAGGTGTTATTTTTCGTTTTTATGTTAAAGGGTGTGTCACATCAAATTGCATCACGGAAAAAACGCTGTAGAAATTTAATTTTCAGGAATTATATCTTCAGCTTTCGCTTATAATCAGATAAGAGTGTATAGATCACGTTGGCCATGCTTCACTGTCAATTTTTCGTAAATTTGGAAAAATGTCGTCGAACGAAAAAGAGCGTCGTGAATTAATCCTGTGCACTCATTTCGAGAATCCGGAGTTGTCACATCGGGACATCGGTAAGATGCTGGGAATCGTCCAATCCACGGTCAGCAGAGTACTAAAACGATACTTCGAGAACCTAACCATCGACCGGAAGGAGAAGAACGGCAAAAATGGATGCTCCGTCAGTGAAAAAGATCACAAGCGCGTAGTTAAGCAGTTTAGACGTGATCCGAGAAGTTCGGTCCGGGATGTCGCCAATAAGCTGAATTTGTCAAGTTCATTCGTCCAGCGGACCAAGCAGCGGGAGGGCCTGCGTACATACAAGGTTCAGAAGGCTCCTAACCGCGACGAAAGGCAAAACATGGTGGGGAAGACGCGAGCCCGGAAGCTGTACACCGAAATGCTGACGAAGCCGCATTGCCTGGTAATGGACGAAGAAACCTACGTCAAAGCGGACTTTCGTCAGCTGCCGGGCCTGTTGTTCTTCTCCGCAGAGGACAAATTCAGCGTTCCGGAGGAGATTCGCAAGCAGAAACTATCCAAGTTTGCCAAAAAGTACATGGTGTGGCAAGCGATCTGCTCTTGTGGAAAGCGGAGCGCCCCCTTCGTGATGACCGGCACGGTAAACGGGCAGGTTTACCTTAAGGAGTGCCTACAGAAGCGCTTACTACCACTATTGAAGCAGCACGAGGGCCCGACCATCTTCTGGCCGGATCTCGCTTCGTGCCACTATTCAAAGGACGTGTTGGAGTGGTACGAAGCCAACGGGGTCACCTTCGTGCCAAAGGAAATGAACCTGCCCAACGCGCCGGAGCTTCGCCTAATAGAGAAATATTGGGCGATTATGAAGCAGGCCCTCCGGAAGAACCCAAAAGTTGTCAAATCGGAGGCGGACTTCAAGAGAAAATGGATTTCTGTTCAAAAAAAACTACAACCTGACGTTGTACAGAACCTTATGGACGGGGTAAAGAGGAAGGTGCGAGCATACGGGCTTGGGCTCGAAGTATGAATAAAAAGAAAATGCCAAAAGTTGTTTTTATTTTACTGTCTAAAATTTTCAAAAGGATCGGTCTACTGGGCGAATTTCTACAGCGTTTTTTCCGTGATGCAATTTGATGTGACACTCCCTTTATGATTTTTCAAAGTTAACATGTTATCAGTTTTCGTTCAACATAGACTGGATGTATGTGATTATAATCCAATTAATTGGCAAATGTGTTATTTTTTCAAAAAAAAAAAAAAGCTAGTAGGTTTTAATTCGATATGTCGATCATCTGAATCGGTCCAGTAGTTCGAAAGTATTAAATTTTTGAAGAAAGTTATTTTTGGGAAAAAAGAAGAAAATTTGGACCGTCGGCTAACTTTGAAAAATCATAATTCAAAAACGAAAAAAAACGCTTCCCTAGTTTCGAGATATGTTGTGTGAAAAATCCTCAGCTTTCCAGAAAAAATATTAAAAAACTATAGCGCCTTTGGTCCCGAGACTATGAAAACAATTAAAAATGAATACGATCAGTAATAACGAGAGCAGAATTCCAATTTTCTGCAGGTATAGTATTTTTCCAACAGGTGATTGGCTTTAATTTGATATGTCTATCATCTGAATCGGTCTAGTAGTTCAAAAATTATGAATTTTTTTGAAAAAAGTCTTTTTTGGCAAAAATGCGAAAAAATTGTATTCTCGGACCACCCTAAAATGGAAATGGTCACCCTATCAAAAAAATAAAAAAATACGGATCTCATAATTTGCGACAAAGAATAAAACTACCACTTTTGTCGAAAATCTGATAACCACTATATCGATTTGGCATGGAATGGCTGTATATTAAAATCAACATAAAATAAACAAAACACAAAGTTGTCAGAACCTCTGATTTTTCTCGCCAACTAAAATGCCAAAATTCAATATTATAATTACAATCTTCCCCCACCGCTGCAGTAATCACTCCTGTGATTGCCCATGAAAGATTTTATTACGTATATCCACTGTAAAAAACGCCCCGTAGTTCCCAACGAACTCCACAACTCAACTATTTTTACATCGTACCATTTTTACTTGGCACAACTTTTTTCGCCCGCTGCGTTATGTTGTGACATATTTACTCCTCCAAACGAGGTGTTGAGAGGTTCAACCAGGGCGCACAAAACGGCAAATAAATGGGAGGAGAAAACGAAAATGAACAACAGAAAAAATGGTAAACTTTATGGTAATTGGATTCCGTTCACAGCGTAGTGTCGAATTCGTGTGTACTCTCGTGGTACGTAGTCATCGCTGTGCATATATTTATGGAGAAGAGTAGCTTAAACTGTGAAAAAAAATATAACCGAGAGACTTTTAACGAGCAGTTCCGGTTCGTTGTATGTTACGACGAGGACAAACTTTGGTTCATCGCCGCTCTCGCGGTGACACAGGACATTCCAAAACTTACCTTCAGCTGTCGAAACTTCTCTTTGGCAATCTAAATCTAGTTTATTGGCGACTAGGAGGATTGGTGCTGGCTGACTACCTTTCACACGACTGATCACATTTCGCATACTGGAGATGTCCTGTGGAAGGGAGAGGAGAAAAAAAAACGTAGTTTTAGTATACATGCATAAATGGATATACAGCTGCTTTTTCACGGAGGAAATTTGATGGTTCACCGCATCCCACAACTTTATTACATCGGAATTGATGACTGAGATATATGGCATAAAATACAAGTATGTTACACTTGTTGCCACATCCACACACGCACATATTTCAGAACGACTTCCAAATTGGGTACTATGTAGATCGCAAGCGGAAGAACGGGCGACGACTCGCGCGTTCGAAATACGATGCAACCCGTGGAGCGAAGTTTAATAGGATCCGGAAATGGTTACTTATTCGAAAATGAAGTAAAATAAACACAAAGCAGCACGCACGATGCATAAAATTAGAGATGATTAACGAGCAATCCAGCACAAACCGTGGTTTGTTGAAGAACTGTGGATTTGATTCCGTCTGCTGCTGGAAGCATAAAATCAAGATAAATGATCATGATTTCCGACATCCAAAACATAGGAACATTTTCTTGTGAAGGCGTAAACGAAAACTGGAAATTAGAATTTTAGCATAGCATTGTTTTTGTTACAAGCGTTCTCGACAGACTCTCGAGGACTTTTGTTTTTGTTTGTGTTCCATTTACATTGTCGTCAATATCTGGCGCGCCTAAACCCTCGCGGGATGGTGAGAAACGAGGGAAATTTTCCGATCCGTGATTAAAACGGCAGCCACCGCACGAAAGCGTCGGTGGAAGTTGTCGTCTATCAAAGCACCCCCATAATGTGCAAAGTGTGCAGCAGCAGCAGCAGTTTCGTCGGGTAGAGCGCACAAAAAAAGCGAAAACTTTAAGTGCCACCTGCGGGGCGGGCGAGAATAATGAATAAACATCAATTTCGTGCCATGATAGCGCTCACTGCTCCCCGTCTCGTCGGTTTGTCTGTCTGGAAGCCGGCAGTCTGGGACGATCCCAGCGGGAAAGGTGTTTTTTTTTGTTTTCAATTTATTCGCTTGTGCTAGTTTCAAGTGGAGCGTGAACTTTGACACCATTGCGTCAATTGGGAATATCATTAAAAATCAGTTCGTAGAATCTTAATCGCCGGCGACAGCTAAGTATCGGATTTTCACATAATGATTCGTAATTGATATAGATGTTAAACTTTTGTGTTCAGACATTACGTTGCTTCTTCAGATAAGATACTATTACTCTTCCCTCGAATTGAAGTACAATATCACAACAAAAGGTGTTGCTTTTGGGAAATGAACATATTTGGGTTTGGTTTTTTTTATAAATTCGTTTATTTTTACAGACTCAGTTACATAAGTAATTAATAATTCTTAAATATATTTTTATAAATAGATATAAACAATTTTCTTAAATCTATGATTAGTAATGTGGGAAACCAATTACTCGCGGTGGACTCGAGATTAGAAGGGAGATATATTTTCTCAGGAAAAGGATGGAAATTATTACAATTTTGATAATCATACACACTCCAATCTTAAATATATTCGTACACCTATTGTGAATTTACATTTCAACTTATTCCCATGTTTATAGCAAGCGGACCAATTACTCTCAAAGCGAAAAAAGGAGGGTGTAAGGCAATGAGATACATATAGAGGTGGAGCAGTAGGCGAAGTCTATCTGTATGTGCAAGCCAAATATCGTGTCGTAATTATTTGCATTCAATATGGAATGTATACGGAAGAAACAAAACAATGTTGCATGGTAATTTGAGCCAAAATTCTCATGAAATCATTCAACTGATTGTTTTTTAACAGATGACAATTATATCGTGGCTTATTTTGATTATTCATGTGGTAAAAAGGTCCAGAGAGCAGTCGCATGCTTAGTTCTCGAAAGCAGTAACATTTTCGGTGAAATTTTTATTGATTGGCGATTATTATCTCACAACATACACACCGACACTGAGAGCCTTCGAAACATCAACTTCATAACGGTGAAATAATGAAACTTCGTTTGTTTCTATGAACGTGGGGGAGTGAAAACGACACATGGAAATATCACTTTTATCCGTCTTTTTCGGCGTCATTTCACAAATATTCACTTCACGCTATCACATTAGCCTCATATTCAGCGGGAGCTCTACAAAAATGCACGTTTTCAATTGATAAATTACTTCCTGAAAATAGCATTTTTACATGGATGCGGTGGGCAATCAAAGATAAACAAAACGACTGACGTCACTATTTGCGAAATAGTTATGGCAGCGCATGCTATGTCGCTCGAAACTCGACCATCTTCATTACCTTTTTTCCAGGACATTGGGTGTAAGGATATGAGAATAATCACACACGAACATCGATAGCTTAGGGAAGGGGTTTGGATTGTCGTGGGTGAGGAGGTAACAGAAAGAACTCTTTTAATACCATTGCAACCAGCGATTTATTTCGTTAATCATCAAGCATTCGCTTCATCGAACTCCAACTCCAAATTCTTAAAATAAAAATTCTGAAAGGAAAAAATACAAAAACCTTAAGCGTAAATCTCGAAAACAACATCTAGCTCAATATTCGAAATGGAAAAAACATAATTCTAAATACCAAATACACGATAGATTTTTTTTCAAATTCTTCATTATAATTCTGCAGGTATCTAAAACCTGAAATCCCTAATCCAAAATTTAGATTTCAAATTCATAATCTATAAATCTAAAATATAGCAATCGCCAATTCGAGATTGCCATCTCTTAAATTAGGTAAATTTATTTTAATCTATCTCTGATATTATGTATTACATTGCACAATGGTTCATGAGATGCATTTAAGTGGAAATTAGCATTTATAGCTCGACAGTTATTCTCTAGACAAAAACTGTCTTAGACAAAGTTGTTACTGATAGAGCGCTCGCTTTTATGTTGTCAAAAATAGGGTGACCAAAATTGTCGGTGAAATAAAAAATCTAACTTTCTTATCTTTACAGATAGAGGTAAACATTGTTCAACAATGTTGTAGCTCCAATTATTTGAGACATCTTTGTAGAACAAAGTTTTTCTCTATCTCTTGAAATAACCGATATAGCGCGGTTTTTCTAAGTTACTTTAGGGTCATCATGAAAAAAAACAGTTTTTTTGCTCTAACTTTTATGTTTCAAATTTTACATGGAAAGACTTTTAGAGCTTATTATTACAAACATTTTTCGATGAAGAACTTGTCAATATCTAAACTTTACGCAAAGTTATTGATATTTCTTTCCAAAAAACATGCTCTTTTCATTTGTTTGTCACTCTTTCTGGGGCAAACGTAAACAAAGTTTATTGGCGGCATTTGAAAGAGCATATTTCACTCTACATGATGTGTGATTTTCAAAACAATGTTATTTTTCGTGTTTGAGTAAATTAAAATTGAAATCATGAGTTTTTGGGTGAAAAACCATCAATAACTTTGAGTAGGGTTAAGATATAGACAAGTTCTGCATCGCAAAATGTTGGTATCGATAAGCTCTAAAACACGTACGAAGACAGTTTTGATGTAGAATTTAAAATATAAAAGTTAAAGCAGAAAAAACACGTTTTTTCATGGTCACCCTAATGCAACTTAGAAAAAAGCGCTCTAACTTTTATACTTAAAATTCTACATCAAAATAGTTACATCAATTAGAGCTTATCAATACCAACATTTTGCGATGTAGAACTTGTCAGTATTTTAATCCTGCTCAAAGTTATTGATGGGGTTTCATCCAAAAACTCATGATTTTAATTTTAATTTACTCAAACACAAAAAATAACATGGTTTTGAAAATCACATATTATATAGAGTGAAATCTGTTCTTTCAAATTCCATCAACAAAAATTCCATCAAATGCTAATTTCCACATAAATGCATCTCCTGGACCATTGTGCAATGGTACACTGTTGACGAGTTTCAATTAGGCCATAATTTGTGTCCCAAACTCGTTAGTGTAATCTGTATCAGATTAGAAGACACGAAGCCAGTTTCCAAATGTTACAATTTGAATGGTAATTTCCACATCATGTTATTTAATTACTTGAAACACAATTTTCGCATGGATTTTTTCACCATCTTCAAAAAAATGTTTTTCATTTGAATAGAATACTAATTTGATGCGGAAAAAATAATTATCATTCATAATTTTAATTTTGAAAACGTCTTCATTCCGCTTAAAATTCAATTATTCCTAAACTAGTAAACGAATCCGAAAGTCGTAAACGCCGATTATCTGTGCAGTGAGTTTAAGGAAACTTCAGTGTTTCCTAATTAGGGCCCGAAATCTTCGAAGATGAAAAATGAAAATCGACTCTCTTCTCAATATCTCCGCTTCGACTAAGACTACTTCGTAATTTACCGTCAACATGCCTCGAATTGACTAGAAATGATTTGACGAACGTTAAGAGCGAGGATGACTAATGAACTATTCTAGCAAATGGTTATTCTACGGTACGGAAGACGATTCTGTTGCTTCTATTTGAAAGTTGAGAAAATTTTTTTGTATATGTGTCTAAATAATCTTTTGATGTTTGAATAGTTTTGGATGTTGCAGCGCATAACAAATACTACTTATTGCAAAGTGGATCTATATGAAAAAAATTTGGACAAAAATATTATAAGTTTATGAAATAATAATAAGCAATAAATTTCTGAAATATATTCAAATCGATTTAACATAATAAAATATGTTCAGATCAAATATTTTGAGAATTTTCATTGAATTCAATTTTAAAATCCCTGTATCTAAGAAACGGTAGCATTTAGCAAAACTTTTCCGTATACTTTTTTGGCTGGAAATAATGCATACTTTCATATAATTGATTCTAAAAACAAATATCAATAATTTTGAAAAACTTTTTTGTTCATTATTTCTCCATTTTGGCGCACTAAACTTCATTAGTTGTCCGCTGCGAAATCTAACCTTTCAAATGTATTGTGACGTCGCGTAATCGCACTAACACAACGAGATATTGTTTACTAAATCCATCTACCCGAAATATTTTATATAGAACAATATGTGTCTATTTAATAAATATTAACGTTAAAGGGCCTGGCCAGGTAAGGGAGTGAAAAGTGCCCCAAAACCAAATCACCAGCTGTATGGCAAATATTGTTTAGGACATTAACACGTTCGACGCCCAACGTGACGTTTTTGAGTTTCTTGCAGAGCCCAACTTGCGATTAAATTATTAAATGAAGATCAAACTTAGTTTGTAGATAAACATTGCTAGATTTCATGTAAAATCTAGCAATGTTTATTTCCAATTCAAGACGAATTGATGACAATAACACATGCCAAAGTCATATTATAGGGGTTTTGCAAAAAAATGCAATACAAACCATCCGTACTGTAAATTAATAAAAAGTATAGTATTAACAGTATAATATTATGGTTATGATTTTATTATTTTTCTTCATATCCTATAGTTACATTTAGATGCCTATTCTATCAAATTCCTTCTAAAAATCCTACTTAATTCGAGCGAGGAAAGTGTCACCCATATCGGGTGACGGGGCGTCGAAAGTGTTAAATAAGAAATTTTGGCGGTTTATTTGAACCCCTATAACATAGGATCTATGGTGAAAAATGCATCTTTTCTTTTTTTGCGCTATTCTCAATAGCTTTGAGCCAAAAATAAGAAAAAAAAGACTGAAAGTACATCTTACAAAGGTATATCGATAAATATCTTCAAACATTTTTTTCATCAGAAAATGCAATAATAAAAAAAAATTTAAATATGCAGTACAAAATTTTTTTTATATTTTCTGGCATTTCGAAATTTTGAAAAAAAAACTTCGAGACCCACTTCTGCTCTAATTTTTATTTAAATTCGTCCGTATGTGTCTTTCTTTCTACATGTGGTGAAATATTTTCCTGAATATTTTTATTCTCTTGAAATCGCCGCGTACCGCGCAACACTGAAAAAAATCTGAAAAAAACACACATATCTAGAAAAGCTGTAGGAACACATTTAAATATGAATTAGAGTAGCACTAAATCCCTAAATAAAAAAAAACAAAAATTTTAATATTTTTTTAGTACAGGTCGGACTCGATTATCCGGAGTATTGATTTTTTTTCACTCCGGATAATAGAATTCTCCGGATAATCGATTCAAAAAAGAAATTTTTTTATACGTTTTTTTGCATGTATTTTTTGTTTTTTGAATATAAAAGAGGAATTTGATTTTTTATTCATCCCCTTAAAGTCAGAAAACACCTTTCTCATATGAAAAAAATAAATTTATCCTGATTCTCTCAGGAAGTGATAGGCGATCATATTTGATGAAAAAAAAAAAACCTTCTACGTATCTATTCGAATTTCAACAATGACAGAGTTATAGAACTTTTTTTCTTTTTCGGACTCTGTCGCCTCAAACTGGCTGTACATTAAAAAGTACGCTACGGAAGACAACTTTGTTGCCTTCATTTGAAAGATGAGAAAATTTAGTATAGGATATAGTAGTGGAACATCTAAATTAGTATATTTTCATAACATTTTGGAAGTGAAAAACTTAAAAGTTAATAATTTTTAATGTGTTATTATTACTTTTATCCTAAAAATTGTACTAATTGGATTGTTCCTATCAATTAAATTGAAGCTCTCAACCGCTCTACAATTTGTTCTTTGACACCCAAATTCTATCTTTCTTAATTTGGCTGCAATATCGATATGAAAAATTCCTGGTAAAAAATCAAGCAAAATCTCCAAAAATCACTTTTTTTACCCCACTGTACATGTAAAAGCCACTCAAATTTCACCTTAACGTTAAAAGGTTACATTTCTTCTTGAAATAAGTCATATTTGAAACATAAAAAAAAAAATTTTTCCAAACTGTATATAATCGAGTCCAAAATTGTATATAATCGAATCACATATAATCAAGTCTGACCTGTATCAAATGAAAGGGATTGACTAGTAGAACACAGTGATTTTTTAAAAACGCAAATCCAAAATGGCCGCCACCACAAAGTGGCGCCAAATATTAGGCTGTCAAAAAAGTCCTGCGGTATTTTTTTTGAATTTTCATTTGTTCATAACATTAGTTACAATCATCTGTTTTAAGTCAAATATGCACCGTTTTGTTCGATGACTTGTTCCCAACGAGATGCCAACTTCATAATACCCCTGTTATAGAAGCTTGCATCCTTATTGGCAAAAAACTCGGATAGCCAATTTTCACAGGCCTCTTTTGTGGCTAACTTCTGACTACCTAGCTCGTTCGCCATGGACAAAAACAGGTGGTAGTCACTTGGTGCAAGGTCCAGACTATACGGCGGATGCAAAAGAACCTCCCATCCGAGCTCCCGGAGCTTCTGGCGCGTCACCAAAGAAGTGTGTGGTCTGGCGTTGTCCTGATGGAAGACAATGCGGCCTCTGTTTATCAAAGATGGCCTCTTCTTCATGAGTGCTACCTTCAAGCGGTCCAGTTGTTGGCAGTACAGGTCCGAATTGAGCGTTTGGCCATAGGGAAGCAGCTCATAATAGATTATTCCTTGACAATCCCACCAAACACACAGTAGAACCTTCCTGGCCGTTAATGAGGGCTTGGCCACCGTCTGAGCCGCTTCAGCGGGCTTCGACCACGACCATTTGCGCTTCACGTTGTCGTAAGTGACCTACTTTTCATCGCCAGTCACCATCCGCTTCAGAAACGGGTCGATTTTGTTGCGATTCAGCAGCGATTCACATGCGTCGATACGGTCAAAGATGTTTTTTTGCGTCAACGTGTGTGGCCCATACATCGAGCTTCTTTGTGAATCCAAGCTTCTTCAAATGGTTAATAACGGTTTGATGACTTATCCCCAGCTCTTGGCCGATGCTACGGCTGCTACTATGCCGGTCTTTCTCGGCTAATTCAGCGATTTTGTCGCAATTTTCGACGACAGGCCTTCCGGAGCGTGGCGAGTCTTCGACGACCTCTACACCAGAACGAAAATGTTGAAACCATCGTTGTGCGGTGGAAATGGAAACTGTATCGGGTTCATAAACTGCACAAATTTTATTGGCAGCTTGAGATGCATTTTTGCCTTCGTCATAGTAGTACTGTAAAATATGTCGGATTTTCTCTTTATTTTGCTCCATATTTGCGACACTATAACTCACGAACGACTTAACCAAACAAAACACTGTCAAGGACTATATTATAGCGCGCAAAAATACCTTTCCAACAAGCTATAGTATGACTCGATACAATGAATACAACTAGAACTACGCGCTTACAACGACACCTCGGGGAAATACCGCAGGACTTTTTTGACAGCCTAATATATATATATATTTTTCAAAACCACAATCAATATGGGTATCGAAAGAAAGTGCTCGACTAGTAGAACATAGCAGGATCATGAAAAATTCAAATCCAATATGGCCACAGTCCGCAAATAACTGATTACTTTTTAATGGTTTCATTCAGCTTGCCCTGTTTGTGTGTATGTTTGAGTGTTCGTAGGATTGCCCCACATTAATTGAAATTTGACCCCGTTCCTGATCACTGATTGCTCTGAAATTTGGATCATACCTTTTATTATACTTCCATTATAAAACTGCTTGAAAATTCAATTTGGCCGCCCCTAAAAAATGGCTGAATGGCTTGACTTGGAGAATAGACTACATTATGAACAACATAAATTCGAAAAGGTAACCGCCACTAAATAGTCGACTATGTATTTTTTGCATTCCCCTCAATACAGGGAAACTTCGATATAGCGTACCCTCGTTATAACGTACACAGTCCAAAGGAATAATTTTTTTAATAGTATTTTTCTGAAAGAACAATGAATTATCTGTATCTTGATACTAAAGCTTGGTTCGTACTTTCAACCAATCCCGAAGTACTACTGTTTTGTGATTCTGGATTCTAAATGAATCAAATTTTAATCAACAGTACGAAGAGAAACATCATGAGAAAGGTTGGCTTCGTCTTCTAGTTGAATTTATCCATTAACCTTACTCAAACAGCAACACAATAAAGTAATATAAGCTACTTTTCTGAGTTCTTTATTATGTTTCGATACAACGTACAATTTTGAAAGTAAAATGAACGTTAGATCGAAGTTAGCCTGTATTGTTATCAAATAAAATGATTTGACTAATAGAATACAGTAAATAATTAAAATATTCCGAAGAAAGTTAGATAAGAAATAAAAATTTAAGAAAAGTTGGATGGTTTTATTGTAGAGATACCATTGTAGTTACTAATGGTACAGATAATTTACTTAAAACTAGAAAATAATATAAATAAAACAGCTTTTGAGGTTTTATTTATATTATTTTGAGGTTTTGAGGTAGTTATCACATCCGTTCCTTTATTCATGTTTGTGTTGTTGATAATGTAGTGTATTCTCCAAGTGAAGCCATTCAGCCATTTTTTAGCGGAGGCCAAATTGAATTTTTCAAGATCATGGAATACGCAGTTTTATAATGGCAATAGAATTAAAGGTATGTTCCAAATTTCAGATCAATCAGTGATCAGGAACGGGGTCAAATTTCAATTAATGTGGGCAATCCTACGAACACTCAAACATACATACAAACAGGGCAAGCTGAATGAAACCACTAAAAAGAAATCAGTTATTTGGGAACTGCGGCCATCTTGGATTTGTATTTTTCATGATCTACTGTGTTCTACTTGTCAAGCTCTTTCATTTGATATCCATATTTATGGGGTTGTGAAAAAATATATATTGCGCCATCTTGTGGTGACGTCCATCTTGTGGTGGCGTCCATCTTGGATTTGCATTTTTCATAAATAACTGTATTCTACTAGTCAAGCCCTTTCATTTGGTACCCATATTGATGGGGTTCTGAGAAAATATGTAATCCACCATTTTGTTGTGGCCGCCATCTTGGATTTCTTCTTCTTCTTGAATGGCGTTAACGTTCCCTGTGGAAATTTTGCCGTCTCAACGTATGCATTAACTAGCGTCATTTATTAATACTTAGTTGAGATTTTCTAAGCCAAATAACACGCCTTGAATGTTTTCTGAGGGGCAAGCTCTAGAATACGCGTGATCACAGTGCAAGTCGAAGGAAATTTCTTTGACGAAAAATTACCCGGCCAGAACGGGAATCGAACCCGAACACCCGGCATGATAATGTGAGACGTTAACCACTCGGCCACGGGTGCGCCTATGATTTGCATTTTCCATAAATAACTGTGTTCTACTAGTCAAGCCCTTTCATTTGATACCCATATTGATGGGGTTGTGAAAAAATACATATGGCGCCATCTTGTGGTGACGGCCGTTTGGATTTGCATTTTTCATAAATAACTGTATTCTACTAGTCAAGCCCTTTCATTTGATACCCATATTGATGGGGTTCTGAGAAAATATGTAAACCGCCATCTTGTGGTGGCATTCAGCTCGCGCAGTCCGAAGACATCGGTCGCAAAATTGTTCGCGTCTATTATAAAGTGGAGATTATACCGTTATCAGTTCGTGGCTGGTGAAGTTATTTCGCCCTAACGGGGTTCTCTTTATTGCGCGAGTGAGGAGAGCAGCAATCACTACCAGCGTGAGGAAGAAGTCCTCCACGGCGGACGCGGTGCGTGTGCCGTATCATCGCTGTGTGTGCTTTAGCATCGTCATCGATTCCATCATCGTGTTGTGGTGCGATATACCGTTGCATCTGTGCCGAGCGATTGCCACGCGGTTCGATTGAGACACCGCTTCATTTCATTCGCATTGGTGTGCGATTTAGGTATAATATATATTAGGTTTAGAAATACAAAAAAAATAAGAATTATATTATTTTATATCTGCCGTAATGGCAGAAGGTCATGTTGACATGGAGATTGAAACTACTGTTTCCTCCTCACTAGCTACAACGGGGGCTGGGAAGTCGCTTAAACGCGTTCCCCCCTCAGAAGATGTCTCTTCAGAGAAAGAGGTAATCTACCTTAACAAGCCCCCCTCAAGAAAATTGGCAAACTTTTCCTCTTCGCCCCCTCAATCTCCCGCTCCCGCTTCCGCTCTACTACCGAACTTGCCTCCCAGCCCTACTGATACCGCTCCCGTTCAACAATCGACCTCGTCTTCCCCCTCAGTTGTTTCCTCTCCTCGTGTCAAGGTCTATCCGGACGATGCACTTGGAGCTGGTCCATGGGTTGTTTTTTTCCGGCCTAAACCAAAAGGAAAGGCAATTAATGTCATTCAGGTTTCGAAAGATCTGGCAAGATTATATTCCTCCGTGGTCGAAATCTCTAAGGTTAGACCGAACAAACTGCGTGTTGTCGTGAGTGATCGGAAACACGCGAATGCAATTGTGATCGACGAGAGATTCTCCCTAGAGTATCGCGTCTACGTGCCCTCCCATGACGTAGAAATCTCGGGGGTGGTAACTGAAACTGGTCTGACGTGCGAAATGATAAAAGAAGGAGTTGGTAAATTTAAAAGACTCCCGTTGGTGGGTGTTAAAATTTTGGACAGCCGCCAACTAGGAAAAGTATCCCAAGAAGAGGGAAAAACTAAATTCACGCCGTCAGACTCGTTTCGAGTAACTTTTGCTGGTTCCGCTCTACCTGACTACGTCATGGTGGGCAAATTGAGATTGCCTGTGCGACTCTTCGTGCCAAAGCCCATGACTTGCCAAAAATGCAAGTCAGTTGGTCACACTTCAGATTATTGTGCCAACAAGGAGCGCTGTGCCACTTGCGGAGAGCAACATGAGGGGAAATCCTGCAGTGCGACTGAGCATAAATGTCCATATTGCGGGGGATCCCCACACGAGCTCTCAGTTTGTGAAACTTACAAGAGTCGCTGGGAGACACAGAAGCGCTCTTTGAAGGAACGCTCGAAACGCACTTTTGCGGATATTTTAAAGGGCGCTTCGCCACTGGCCCAACAACAACAACCAATCAACACACAAAATGTCTTCGCCACGTTGCCCGTTGACGAAATAGAAGCGGACACAGCTAACGGGGGCACACCGTTCATTTTCCAAGGGAATCCCCGGCGCAAAAATGTGACCACTCCCAAAGTTCAAGGACAAGCCCCTCCGGTGATACCCCCTGTTAGCATGCCTAAAAAATCGAGTGCAGCGGACAAGCAAAATCAGGTTCCTCCTGGCTTCCGTGGGAATAGTTCACCTTCGAACGACCCAGCACTCGAGGGGACATCAAAAACCCCAACTGTCCCTATTTTTCCGTCCAGCTCAACTTCCCAATCGGGATTTATAAAGTTGTCTGACCTTTTGGACCAAATCTTCAAGTGTTTTAATGTTTCCGACTCCATCAGAACCATTGTCATTTCAATGCTTCCAGTATTAAAGACAATTTTGCAACAATTGATGCAAACATGGCCCCTCCTTGCAATGATTATCTCTCTTGATGTCTAATTTAAATAGAGAGGTCGGAGATATCACTGTTTTACAGTGGAATTGTCGTAGTCTTATCCCTAAATTGGATACATTCAAATTTTTAATTCATAAGTTCAATTGTGATGTTTTTGCTCTGTCCGAAACTTGGCTTTCTTCGCGAGATGATCTCTCTTTCCACAATTTTAATATCATACGCTTGGACCGTGATGACAGATACGGAGGGGTGCTATTGGGTATCAATAAGTGCCACTCATTTTTTCGAATTGACCTTCCACCTATTGGAGGGATCGAAGCTGTTGCTTGTCATGCAAACATCAGAGGCAAAGACCTCTGTATTGTCAGCTTGTATTGGCCTCCGAGAGCTGCGGTTAGCCGCAATCAACTTGTTGACATGTGCTCACTCCTTCCTGAGCCACGATTGATCTTGAGAGACTTCAACTCTCACGGAACTGCCTGGGGGGAACAGTACGACGACAATCGTTCATTGTTGATATATGACCTTTGTAACAGCTTCAATATGACCGTTTTGAACACTGGGGAAACAACACGTGTGCCTAAACCTCCTGCTAACCCAAGTGCCCTTGACCTCTCGCTTTGCTCGAATACACTATCGTTAGATTGCAAGTGGAATGTAATCCAGGACCCCAACGGCAGTGACCACTTGCCAATCAAAATTTCCATCACCATTGGTTCGAATTCTTCTGAATCTATAAACATGGCATATGACCTCACAAGACACATTGACTGGAAAAAATATGCGGACGCAATTGCTCTAGCCATCAATTCTAGAGATGGTTTGCCTCCATTGGAGGAGTATAACTTCCTTTCTCGTTTGATATATGACAGCGCGGTTCGCGCTCAAACGACACCCATCCCAGGCTCCACTTTTCGTCAAAGGCCTCCCAATCCATGGTGGGATAGCCAATGTTCCAAGCTTTATCAGGATAAATCGAACGCATTTAAAGCTTTTCGGAAACGTGGAACCATTGAGAATTTTCAAACGTATTTGCACCTTGAAAATCAGTTCAAAAATTTGATCAAAGGGAAAAAACGTGCTTATTGGCGAAATTTCGTGGGAGGTTTGTCACGAGAAACGTTAATGAAAAAATTATGGAAAGTGGCTCGAAACATGAGAAATCGCTCTTCAACGAATGAAAGCGAAGAATATTCACATCGATGGATTTTTAATTTTGCACGGAAGGTTTGTCCCGATTCCGCTCCCGTGCAGAAAATTGTTCGAGATATACCACAAGATAGGTGCGATCTTGATTCTGAGTTTTCGATGGTAGAATTCTCTCTTGCTCTCCTTTCATGTAACAATTCTGCTCCAGGAACGGATAGAATTAAGTTCAACTTGTTAAAAAACCTCCCTGATGTGGCGAAACATCGTTTGTTGAATTTATTCAATCGGTTTCTGGAGCACAATATTGTTCCAGATGATTGGAGACAAGTGCGAATTATAGCTATTCAAAAACCCGGAAAACCCGCGTCCGACTTCAATTCGTACCGCCCAATAGCAATGCTGTCTTGTATACGGAAATTGTTGGAGAAAATGATCTTGTTTCGCCTTGATCGATGGGTTGAAACGAATGGCCTACTCTCAGATACACAATATGGGTTCCGCAGGGGCAAGGGGACGAATGATTGTCTTGCGTTGCTTTCTTCAGAAATTCAAATGGCTTACGCCGAAAAAAAACAAATGGCTTCAGTATTCTTGGACATAAAGGGGGCCTTTGATTCTGTTTCAATAGAGGTTTTGTCAGACAAATTACACTCTCGGGGTCTGCCGCCTCTGTTTAATAATATGTTATATAACTTGCTTTGTGAGAAACAGTTGAATTTTTCTCACGGGGATTCGACAGTAAATCGGGTCTCCTACATGGGCCTCCCCCAGGGCTCATGTTTAAGCCCCCTTTTGTACAACTTCTATGTAAGCGACATCGACAACTGTCTTACACAAAATTGCAGCCTAAGACAACTTGCAGATGACGGAGTGGTGTCTGTCGTAGGATCAAACGAATCCGACCTGCAAGGACCCTTACAAGATACTTTGAACAATTTTTCAACCTGGGCCATTGGGCTAGGGATCGAATTCTCCACGGAGAAAACAGAGATGGTGGTTTTTTCTAGGAAGCATAGACCAGCAAAACCAAAGCTTCAACTTTTGGGTAAACCGATCACTCATGCTATGTCATTCAAGTATCTTGGGGTCTGGTTCGACTCCAAATGTACTTGGGGGGCCCATATTAGGTATCTGGGTAAAAAATGCCAACAAAGAATAAACTTTCTCCGTACAATTACCGGCACATGGTGGGGAGCCCATCCCGAAGATCTTATAATGTTGTATCGAACAACTATTCTCTCAGTGATGGAGTATGGCAGTTTCTGTTTTCAATCAGCTGCCAAAACACATCTCATTAAACTCGAGCGAATTCAGTATCTTTGTCTCCGTATTGCGTTGGGATGTATGCCCTCAACGCATACCATGAGTCTCGAGGTTTTGGCAGGCGTACTCCCACTAAAAGATCGCTTCAATTTATTATCTCTTCGGTTCCTCATCCGGTGTAAGGTTATGAACCCATTGGTGATCGGAAATTTTGAGCAGCTTATCGAGCTAAATTTTCATTCAGGATTCATGAGCTCATATCATGAATTCATCTCCATGCAGGTTGATCCTTCTTCGTATACTCCCAACCGTGTTTGTTTTCCTGACTACATCAATTCCTCTGTACATTTTGATCTGTTCATGAAGGAGAAAATCCATGGAATTCCAGATTATCATCGATCGGGGATCATTCCTACGATCTTCAATGCAAAGTATGGGCGTGTCAATTGTGATAATATGAACTTTACTGATGGGTCCTCTATGAATGAGTCCACAGGATTTGGAGTGTTCAACGAAATTTTTAGCACCTCCCACAGTCTTCAGAATCCTTGCTCTGTGTATATTGCTGAATTGGCAGCAATACATTGGGCGCTGGACAGCGTCGCCTCACGACCTGTTGAACACTATTACATTGTAACGGATAGTCTTAGTTCTGTCGAAGCTATCCGTTCAGTAAGGCCGGAAAAGCACTCGCCGTACTTCGTTGAGAGAATACGAGAAATTTTGAGTGCTTTATCCAGACGCTGTTATGTCATTACCTTTGTCTGGGTCCCTTCACATTGCTCAATTCCGGGTAACGAGAGGGCTGACTCATTGGCAAAGGTAGGTGCAATTGAAGGCGATATTTATCAGCGTCAAATCGCTTTCAATGAATTTTATTCTTTAGTCCGTAAAAATACCATCGCTAACTGGCAACGTAAATGAAACGAAGATGAATTGGGCCGGTGGTTTCACTCGATTATCCCTAAGGTTAGCCTCAAACCATGGTTCAAAAGTCTGGACTTAAGTCGGGACTTTATTCGCACCTTCTCTCGACTCATGTCCAATCACTGTTCGTTAGACGCGCTACTCTTTCGTTTTAATCTTGCCGATGGCAATATCTGTGCTTGTGGCCAAGGTTACCACGACATCGAACACGTTGTTTGGTCGTGCGAGGAGTATCTTGTTGCCAGATCGAATTTAGAAAACTCTCTTCGGGCTAGAGGAAGGCAGCCCAATGTGCCGGTGAGAGATGTGTTAGCTGGTTTAGACCTTGATTACATGTCCCAAATATATGTCTTCCTAAAAGCTATCAATCTTCGTGTGTGATTGTCCTTATATCCTTATATTCTCCTTTTCCTTTCCCTTCGCGAGAAATCAAATCCCTTCTTACTAACAATAGAATAAGGTGAAATGTAAAAACATGTTAGATATAAGATAGGCTTAAGAATTGAGTATGATGAATGTGAGTGCGAATGTGAGTGTGAACATTGTCAACATATCCTTATATCCCATCCTTTTCCTGAAACAAAATGTCACCCTTCTAAACTCGAGCAAGCCGCGAGTAATCGGTTCTCTACTTCATTAACATTAGAATTAATAAAAAATGTTTATATATACTTGTAACTATACAAATAGGAGTTTGGCTCCTTTAAACTTATGTAACTGAGCCTGTAAAAATAAACGATTTAATAAAAAAAAATAAAATCTTGTGGTGGCGGCCATTTTGGATTTGCAGTTTCCATAAATAATTGTATCCTACTAGTCAAGCCCTTTCATTTGATACCCATATTGGCTATTCAATATGGAATTATTATACAAATTATTCAAAATTTCCGAAAATCAAAAATAAAATACTCCGGATAATCGAGTCTAAAATTCCGGATATTCGATTCTCCGGATAATCGAGTCCGTACAGGTACAGGTTCAATTTTTGATAAAAAAAATTTTTGATAATTTTTCTTGATACACCTTGAGATGCATCCAGTATTTTTTTCAAATTTTTATCTCGAAGCTTTTAAGGGTGGCGTGGAATAAACGAAAAAGTACGTTTTTCACTATAGATCCTATGTTAAACCACATAGGGGTTCAAATAAACCGCCAAAATTTCTTATTTAATTCCTATATAATATTTGCCATACAGCTGGTGATTTGGTTTGGGGGCACTTTTTACTCCCTTACCCGGCGAGGCCCTTTTTACTAAAAATATAAGATTGAGGAGCATACATAAATAGACAACTTAAAAAATGTTTGGAATTGATGGTCATTCCATTCCAAGCCACTGATGAAAAAAACATGAATATCGTCATATAATCTAAAATGTAGTATTAAAAGACAAATGATTATTTTAAATCAATTTGCGGAGTAATCAAATTCTTCGATCGTTATGTGTAGCCCGACATTCGTTTGACAATCAATAAACTTGTGATATTTGTACAAGATTTGAAAAAAAAAGTAAAGATACTGTTATGTCTATTTTGACTTTGAATAAGCCCTTAGAGTCTAATCTCCAGAAATTTGAAATCGATTTTTTCATATTTTTGGAGATTAGACATTCAAGTATATGCCATTTGAAACATTTTTAAAATTCCCGTTATTTACCCAGTTATAACCATAAAACGGTGACACGTTATTTATCTGATACGACTTTGACACAAAACAATAAACGCGTTTTTTCACTAACTGCTTTCCCAAGCTAGCAAACATGATATTTCAAGTTACACTGAACCGATTTGTTTCAAATTTGATATGAATGTAACTTTTTACATTTGTTTATCGCATGAGCCAACAAATCTTTTTTTTTAATCTTCCTATTTTCAAAAAATCATTAAAAAATGTTAAACTTCCAAAAAAATGTTAAACTTTCCAAAAGTATCGGGGAAAACGCAATTCTAGCAACAACTGAATTTGTGTGAAGGATCTAAACTAAACTAAATTAAACTAAAAGCTATAATAACAATTCATAGTCGAATTCTCCCCCGTGAACCATGATCGTAGCGCCCTATAACATAATTACCTGAAATGTCTGGTGATTGGTTAACGAGTACATAACGATGAAGCCATGGCCGTTTTTAATGTACAGATCTCGCATCGACGCAAACTGTTCGGTGCCGGCAGTGTCTAAAATTTCTAGCACGCAGGGCGAATTGTCCACCTAGACGAAGAAAGAAAGAAAGAGAATAGAAAACACAACGTTAGCAACTATTGGAAAATTTACAACACACTTTACGAGCAATAATAACATCTAAAACTTCGTCTCCGAAGTGCAACGAACGCGCACTTCCATCCCTGCAGTTGCACCTGCACCTACAGGAGCAAAAACACAAAGTTGTTTACATCCTATGTCCGTCTGGCAGCTAAATTTTCCCAACCCCACAAGCTAGTATCCATTATGTTCAGGTGAGTAAAAACTAACCCGAACGACTACTCGCAAACATTTCACTCTCTGGTTAGGAAAATTTATTAATACGTTGTAGCAGACATAAGCTTTTGAAAGCGAACTTTTCTATTAGCAGCTTTCGACAGAAGCTAGAAAGTGCGCAACAGTTCTTTTGGGGAGGCGGGATACCGCTGAACAAATCTTTCGGTTCCCCATCCGCCCAAAAGGGTCGATTGCCCCCACTAAGACTGATTGACCGCCGAAACCGAGGCAGACACAGGAGGGCACTTTATATTTTTTAAGTAGTTTTCGAAACTAATTATAGTTTGCAATAGAGGCGCACATATACACAAAAGGTGTGTGTGGGGGATCAGGTGCTGGTTTGATGAATGTTTCCTACATCCCTCTTCCTTTACGACGACGCCTGCCCAGCTTAACCGTCCGATATAGTTTGTTTACTGAAGGTATTAAAAGTTTTGTGTTCGGAACAATGGCGCGCGGTTTAACAATGCTCCCTTCCTCGGATTCGAATGGATTCGAATGTGGGCAGAGCGCGCGTGCGATGGATTGGGACTGGGTACTACTGGTTTTGAGTCTCCGAAACTTTCGACAAGGACAAACGATCTAAGTTGAGAGTTTCCGAGCGCAGCAGACCTTTTGCTTCGTTCGAAACGGGTCGAATTTGAATGACATTGGGAAATGGAAGTTCATGGATACCACAACAACATTCTGGCTGGCTGGCGCGACCGGCAAAGTGATTCGGTGAATTTGGTTCTTCATTACCAATTCCGCGCCGTGTGATTCTTGCCGAGTCGATGCTTTTTCGGGGAGAGAGATTCAGCGAAGGCGAGGGAATGGTGACAAAAACAGAATGCGCCTCCGTGTGTCAAAAGTCGTTAATAAACTTGTTTGATTTGCATTCTTTGGCAGTCGCGTTCAAGAAGGAAATTGGTGTTTTTTCTGTTTCCTTTTGTGGGTTAGAGTTTTATGACTTAATGCGACGAAAGGAACGGAGGACCACCTTCGCACCGAAGGTGTTGTTTCGTTTTGCAGCACTAAAATGGAAGTGTTTTTTTTATACTTTCCTTGGGTTTGTTTCGTTTCGCCATTGGAAAAATGGGCTATTACAGCCTAGATGCTTCCAGAATGGTAATCTTAATTTAATTTACATTTTCATTTCAGTGGATTTTATGTTGAAGGGATGGAGCGGCCATCGTAACATCGACCCGGGGCAATTTGGGCGTTAAATTTGGCAACGGAATCTCGTGCTTTTCTCCAATAAACTACGTTACTAGATCTTATTGTTTGTAGTTCAAGATGATAGCTCATCGTTCACCGATGTATGAACAACATTCTTCAGATTGTGATATACAATAACTGTACTATTTTGCTAACGACAACTTCTTAGATGACATTAACGTTCCAAAAATAGCCCCACTGTTCAACATAGTATTATTTGTATAATTTCAAGCTAAATACTTAGTACGGTGCTCCCGTGGCCGAGTTGTTAGCGTCGAATCTAACATGCCAGGGGTTCGGGTTCGATTCCCGTTATAGTCGGGGGAATTTTTCGTCAAAGAAATTTCCCCCGTCCTCTTCTGTGGTCACGCTCCTCCCTACCCCTTTTGTTACCTAAAATAACTGGAAAGTTCGAAACTACATTGTCGAGGAAACCTTCATTCTATAGTAGATAATGGTGCGTATTAGTTTCTATGAAAAAGTTCAAGAGCTTTTTTAAAAAAATCGATTAGTTGTAAAATTGCTTGTGCGGCAAAAGTGCGCACTAGCGTTTTGCTCTCAAAAAATATATATAAAATGATTTGACCCAAATTTGTAACGGGAATCACAAGAAAAAAAACGCATTTGAAGAAATGCACTCCAGAAATGGTTGAAATGGCCCGACAGAGGCTTCGGGGAGGAGTCTCGAAGCGTCGGATTGCGACAGACCTGGGTATTTTGGAATAAGCTCTGAGGAGGAGGTTCACATCAGTAAGTGATTTATGATTTGAATCTTCTTTTATTGACATTTCTACTTCTGCTGCGATGTACCAGCGAGCACCTAGGGCGATTCAGACCAGTATTTACGAGTGAGCAGTCTGTGAATCTGGCGAACCATCGCAGAGCACTGGACAAAGTTTTCCATGGTATGACTCTCAAACATTTACGGCGTCTGGCGTTTAATTTTGCGGAAGCCAACAACTTCCAGCACGAATTCAAGCAAGTTGCAAAACTGGCAGGAAAAGATTGAGGATACATCGTCTGACTCTTCGAACCCCGAACCGCACAACGAAGCAACAGCGCTCCAAGGCAAAGCGTCGGAATCCGCAGAACCGAAATCCAAGATGAGAAAGAAAAATAAACAGCTGCTTAAAAATAATTCAAAATGAGTTTCAAATAAAAAATGCTTTTATTTTCACCATTCAATTCAATAACGGTTATGTTTCGATTATATTTTCACAATCAACTTAAAAAAAAAAATTGTTTTTTTTTTCAACAAGGAGTTCCAAATAAATCTGGTGAAGGTAACTATGTATTTATAAATTTGATTTGTTCATAAAAAGAATTCAGTTTCAAATGTTGGACATTTTATATTATCAGTCTCACCCCTCCCAAAAATCGCCACGTGGTATGTGGATGGCCCGTTATCATATTTCTAGGTGCCATGATCAAACAGCACATAACTGAAATCTCTGAAAAGTTGATTTTATGATCCCTGGCCAAAACGGAGCGACCAAAGTTTGTTCATAATATCACCGCTATGAAGCAGAACTGTCAGAAAAAAAAATCAATATGCAGAAAGTTTCATAACTCCTCAGGAATGCTTTCTAAAAACATTGTATCTTCTACAAAGTTGATCCTATGGTCCCTGGCCATAACAGTTTGGCAACAGCTTAGTTCTAAAAAACACCTTAAGAGGAGCCCTGATGTACATTTTTTGAAAAACTTTAATAAAAATAAAGATAAATTTGTACGGAGTATTTTTCTTATACATAAAAATACAGTTTAAAATCCATAATTTGGGTCAATTTCTTTGCATTTGAACTGTGTAAAATAGAAAATAAGAGGAATATTTTATGAGTAAATTATTTTTATTTACTGATAACATGAGTATAAAAATCAACAAAAGATTACTTCAAAGACTTCAATACTGATTCAAGAAATTCCTTAGGATCATTCGGCATAGTAGCTATGTTTGTTTGTAAGGTTTCAACAATATGAGATGCATTCAAAAGATTTTGTAGGTTTACTTCCGCACTTACTTCAGTAACTTCGATGGAATCCGGAGACGGATATGCTTTTTCCTCAGCCTCAATAATTGTGTGATGAGAAGGAAAGACGTCAGCATGATTATTTTTAGCAATCGATCTCATCGAAGAGCAATTCCAAATGAAATCGACAAATGAGAAAACATGAGTATTTTTGATTCGAAAGAAAGTTCGTATTCCGTTTGGGTTAGAGGAAATATGAGATTTCCACAGTCCCCACAAATTTCCAAATATTTTCTGACTCAAGTGTAACTTTTGGAATGGGCGTATCGATTTTAGTAAGAAAAATCTTTTTTTGAATTTACATCTCAAAAACTATGAGCCCTTTCCGAAATAGTGTCTTCGAAGGAGTTATAGAGTGTTGATGTACAAACGTGAAAAAATATACACTGTGAAAAAAAGAGTAGTTTTTTTTTACAAAAAAAAAAAACATTAATTTGCAATATTAAAAAAAATTCATATCGAATAGAAGTCATGTAGAAAATTTAAAATATCAGTCCAAGATGGTAAAACTATTTTTGACGAATTTTGTGGAACATCGATTTTTTATGAATTTCCGAAACATCGAATTTTTGTATGTTAACAATTTAGTCACAAATTATGAATCCTTATGTGATTTAAAATAAAAAAGCTCTTTATCAATCTCCTGCAGCCATTCTCGAGATATTTGGAAAAACATTTCTGATTTTTTGTCTTATTCAATTTTATTTATTTTTTAAATTATATAAGGTAAATGATTTTGGTTTGTCCAGTCGAAAATATGATCATGGTTTGTCCACTTTTTTGAATGCTCTAATTCAGCACACCTTTGTCAAATCAGGTATTCGAATATTTCAAAACATATAAATAAAATTGTCTTTTTCATGATTTCCAGTAGTTTTATAGTATATTTTTACGGAATCACATGTTTTAAAGGATTATAAAATACACCATCTATTGGTGTCAATGCGCCCCTCATTCGAGCTAACTTTTAATCGATCACCAGATGACTATTTGGCACGTATTCAGACCTTTTCTGGATTATAATACTTACAAATATTGTAAACATCATTCTTGCGCACCATTTGTATCAGATTTACTTAGCAAAACCATTAAATCAACGCATTTTGATGAACTCAATTCTGATCATGAGTTGTCCAATTCACTAATCTTGTTTTGTCCACATGATTTCTATGGCAACCGCTTGGCGCACTGCAGTTTGTTTATTGTGTCCTTCGCGGATAGCAGAAATAAAGTTTTTTTGTGTTGAGTGTGTTGGGTAACACTTTTAAAATGCCCAAGAAAAGGCAATATTCTGAAGAAAGCCCTAAATTATGAATGGGTCAATATAATAATGGCAGTAAACTCAAGCAATGATAAATACAATATCTACTTGAGAATTCGAATGTTTTCATTCAAAAATGGCGATTTCTAAAACCGGACAAACCATGATCATTTTTTGGACAAACATGATCAGAGGTGGTCAAACCATGATCATAATTTCTCTTTCACGAAAATCGTTATAGAACATAAAAATTTGAATAATCTCAACGCCTTATGATAGTATTAGCAACTAGAGACTTGGGGCTTGGGACAAACCCAAACTCGTATCGATTATATGTGATTTTCATGAAAAAAAAATCGATTTGCTTTTACTAGTTGCCTGAAAACACACCAAATCGGACAAACCAAGATCATTTACCCTACACCCAGGTTTTTTTTTTCGCGGGGGATACGTACCTCGTAAAAAAAATCGCGTAAAAAAAACTGCGTTAATTGGAAAATCCACGTTAATTGGAAAATCCGCGTAAAAAAAACCATGTCACCTAATGATAGATATCAAATGGGACTATCCTTACGTAGAACGGAAGTGAAAAATTGAGTGTTACTCGTTTCCGAAAACCCGTAGTTTTTTTTTGTAATTTCGTTGGTTACTCATAGCTATAGTCCAGTTTTCCTTACGAATGAGGACATCTGCTGTTGCTAGAAGATTCCCTTGTGATTTGTACACGCCGATGCACGTGCAGTACCATTGTTGGACCGTCCAGAGCTAAGTAGACAGGAAAATCCATTCACGAATCGCTGCCCGTAAAAACCCCGCCCGTTGTACAGGTAGGTGAGCTACCCTAACACCTAAAATCCACGTAAGAATCGTGATAAAGTGCGGCACTAATTTCTTTCATAAGCTCTAAGCTCCGTTACAAGCACTAATTACCGTGATATGCTCTGAGGGAACATAAGCGAAAAATGTGATCTAAGGGGGAGATGTGATATTGCTCCTTTTTTACGCGGGTACCGTGTAAAAAAAAACCGCGTTTATTGGAAAATACGCGTAAAAAAACCGCGTTAATTGGAAAAACCGCGTTAATTGGAAAAACCGCGTTAATTGGAAAAACCGCGTTAATTGGAAAATCCGCGTAAATAAAACCGCGAAAAAAAACCGCGTAAAAAAACCTGGGCGTATGCATTTATTTTATTTTTTTCATGTAAAAAGAAGTCATGTAGAAAATTTAAAAAATGTGTACAAGATGGTAAAACTATTTTTGACAAACTTTGTGGAACATCGAATTTTAATGAATTTTCGAAACTTCGAATTTTTGTATGTTAACAATTATTTTTAGCCACAAATTATGAATTCTGATGTAATTTAAAATAAAAAAAAAGCTCTTTATCAATCTCGAGATATTTAAAAAAGTATTTCTAATTTATTGTCTTTTTTATAGTAAATAGGCCCTTTTAATATGTTTGTCGTGTTATACCGCCATGTTAATGACATTTTATTAATTTGCACTTAATTTTCAACAACTTTTCCAAATACATCATTATGTTGAAAATATATGTTTAGAAGTTACGTCGAAAAACAATTGAAGACATGTGGGTTAAAACTCCTAAACATAACATGAGTAACTCTTAAACATATATTTTTACCATAATGATGTATTTGGAAAAGTTGTTGAAAAACACTTGTGTCAAAAAATTCCCAAATGCTGTGGAAAACTCATATTTCCTTCAACCCAAACGGAATACAAACTTCCGTTCGAATCAAAAATACAAGTTTTTAAATTCTGCATTTTTAGTTCGATTTCATTTGGAATTGCACCGAAGGATACTGATCTTTGCTAAGTTCCGCTTCAAAAATCAAAGACATACCCTCTTCAGGGTTCAGTTTTACAGGGAGATTGCGTCCTTCGTAACTCTTAAACGTATCGAAAAAGTAGGCCGCCATCTGAGGATTATCGAAAATTGTAAAGATTAGTTTTGAAACATGTTCTCACCATCCATTTTGAATTTAGTAACAGCGGCATACAAAAGTTCAGCAGAAGAGTGCTTTTTTGAAGCGTTTCTGTTTTGTCTTTTCAACCGGAAAATCGAATCCTCAAACGATATCGACAGACGAACAACTAAAACCCGTCGTTTCTTAATTGCATTTTCTGGTAGGTCAAACAAAATTTTACTATCCAACCAACCATCACAATAGGAAAGGAAAGAGTTTTTCCACACATTTCTCATCATTCATAAAATTTGGAGAAAAAACGCGTTGTTTCACTTCGAACGACTGAAGTTCTCAAATCGTATTTCGCAAGACAAACTTCGAAAAGCTTAGTCAACATATGCTCAATCAATTGCCTTTTCTGTGCAACCGTGACGAGATTTACTTTCTCCCGAAGGAGTGGATTCTTTTAGTAACTGAAAATAGCTTCACTCTGTTAAACACAAACAATAACGTCAATCTTCACTAGGCACTTCTTTTCCATACGTTTATTAATCATAATTACCTGATTTGGTCACCAAATAAATGTTTCCGGTTTTCATATTTCAAATACCATGTCTTGTACTACACGCAAACATCCGTTTATTTTTACAGGCTCAGTTACATAGGTTTAAAGGAGCCAGACTCTTAACTATATTTTTACTAAAATATATTAATATGTTTCCTCAATTCTATGGTTTATAAAAAAGGGAACCGATTACTCGCGGTCGACTCGAGTTTAGAAGGGTGACATTCACCTTGATATATCGATATATCCGTAGTTTTTTCTCTTTTATATTTTAAATTCTACACCAAAATTGTCTTCGTACCACTTTTAGAGAATTTGTCAATATCTTAATCCTGTTCAAAGTTGTTGATGGGTTCTCACCTAAAAACTCATGATTTCAATTTCAATTTACTCAAATACAAAAAATAACATAACTTTGAAAATCACATATTATATAAAGTGAAATTTGTTCTTTCAAATTCCGTCAACAAACATTTTTTATGTTTGCCCCAGAAAGAATGGCAAGAGCAATTGAAAAGAGCGTATTTATGGGAATAAATATCAATAACTTCGAGTGAAGTTCAGATATTGACAAGTTCTGCATCGAAAAATGTTTGTATTAGTATGTTCTACAAGTCTTTAGAAGACAGTTCGTATGTAAAGTCTGAAACATAAAAGTTAGAGCAAAAAAACAGTTTTTGTCATGGTGACCCTAACGGAAATCGGCGCTATATCGGTTAATTCAAGAGATAGAAAAAAAACTTTGTTCTACAAAGATGTCTCAAATAACTGGGACTACAACATTGTTGAACTATGTCTACCTCTGTCTATAAAGATGAGAAAGATTTTTCATTTCATCGACAATTTTGGTCACCCTATTTTTGATAACATAAAAATGAGCGCTCTATTATGTGTGACAACTTTGTCGAAAACAGTTTTTGTCTAGAGAATAACTGTCGAGCTCTAAATGCTAATTTCCACTCAAATGCATCCCGTGGACCATTGTGCACTGTGCAATGCTTGGTTGATTTAGCGTGGAATTGCTTCAAATCAAAAACATATCAAATGTTCTCCCGTTCCACAAAAATCCACATTTTTTTTATAAAATTGGAGATTTCCTTGCAGAAAACGGTTCTAACCTCATTTCTGTCTTCTTCAAACATTGCCCGTCACTAGCCACAACATGTTCCTGTCAGTATACGAAATCCTTGTCTGGAAAATTGCAGGTCTTCCGAAGCAATCCAGTGCCGCTCAGGCAGGCCATTTGTCACGGTAGTCAAAAATCCGATACCGCAATCCGGCATTCGACATCTGACAATATTACTGGCGGGATAGGGCGTCCCATCGAAGTGTTTCCGAGAAATTTGGATTTGAACGTTTCTATGCGACTCTTTGCTAAAAACTAGTACTGGCTAAAAAAAAGTTGCCGGTTTTTATTTGCACATCTGATACTTTGGCAGCCTTTTTATTTTTACTCAATCTTCCAAATTTCAATTTGAGTTTCCCACTGACAATTGTTGATAAACAAAAAAATATTCATTCAAAAAATCTTTCTATGTAGCGAGTAAAGTTTTGAACACCTCTACAGGAAAATTTCAATTCCATGCGAATACATCTCTGTTGTGCAATTCTCTTTACAAATAATCTGCTTTGTTTTTGTTTCGGCCATCAATGTCGGCAAGCGAACTCAACATTCCCGTCGACGATAGTTTCAATATGTTCTCTTATTCTTCTTAATCCGCACTGCATGTTTTCCGTATGACATCCTTACGTCCGTATACCAGACAAGGTGTCAAGGTGTGCGCGCTTGTATGTAAAAAGAAAAAAAAGCACAATGTTTTCGCTTTCCCGTGTATCTTTCCTTTCGCCATTTGTAACGCAGCGGTGTTAGTTGCAGCATCCGGTTGGCATTAAACGAAAGAAAAGTTCACAACACCTGAGGGGGCAGAAGAGAACAGCACTGCAGCAATACGAGCGGAAATAATCCTGTGAAACAAAGAAAAATCACGACACAAACAAACTCCTTCCGTTTGCCTGGATGTCGATGGATGGGTTGGTTTGGGTAAAAACCAGCGCAGCTTTCTTATTGCAAAGCTGTGAGCTGTGAGGAGATTCCGAAAGGTGGTGGTGGGGTCTACAGTAATGGGGCTGTTGAGCCTTCGATAATTGCCTCGACGCCTTCCCGCGCGACTGAGTTGTCGTCGTCGTCGTGGGAGCTCATTTTCTCGGGGAAAGGATTGTTGTGCTCTCGAGCAGTGCAATGGTTGCTGCGTTGCCGCTGGCAACCTGAGCTTTCCAACACAAAGAGTACAGGTCTCAACAAACTGTTGTTAAAGTAAAGTTAATGAGACGTGTTTAGTTTTGATAACGAGTGCCGCGAGCTGATGCTGGTGCCACTAGCAGATATGTTTCCTTTGTTCTTCCGAAACTACTCGCAGACTGTCGCAAGAGCGGTTGAAGTTTGAAGAGGTTTTCTCCGTTTGGTGTGGATAATATTGATTTTGAAATACACGCAGTAATTTATTTAATGGAGCGAGAATAAAACTGAATGATCCTCCCCGTCTGCGATATCATTTTTTTTTTATCCAAAATATATATTTTTATTAAGGCTCATATGGCGTCAACCTGACGGGGCCGGGAGTTCAATATTTCGACAATGTTTGCCTTATAACTATGTTAGTAATATGTAACCGATTACTCGCGGTTGGCTCGAGGTTAGTATTACAAGTGTTTTCGTAATTGTGATGTTGCTGTCTCCAATGCTCTGTACCTGTGCCCGACACGGGATACTTCCTTTTGGGATGCAGCTGACCATTAATCAGCAACGCCCCCTAGTCTGTACCCCATATCTAGCGTGGTGCGTCTTCTCGACTCGAGGAATCCATATGCGATATCATGTTTTAATTAAATGTATTTTTCAATGAAATATGCGTATCACAAATGAGATATAATTAAAATGTTCCTTCACTTCTTCGACTTCTCAACCATATTAACAGTCACTGGATGCATTCAGTTTTAATATTCATCATAACTTCTCGTCAACGCTCGCATTAATCTCACATTCAGTAACCATGACGAGAGAGTCAGTCCCCACCGAGTGCAATATTGATAATTGTGTAAATTTCATTTGCACCAACGAAAATGCTGCGTATCAAATTTTAATTGGTGGCTGATGAACTTCATTAACAACCGCTACAATTGCAAACGGTGGGATTAATTTGAAATCTGTTCCAGGGATTCATTTGCGTTCCATTCTCGTTTCGTTAGTTTAGCTCTACGAGATTCAATAATCCGCTATCTGCTATCGACATTCGCATATCGATATACCTCGAACAGAGCTCGCCTTGTCCAACGCTAGCTATGAGTTACAGACTCGCTCTAATCCCGGCACGTTGTTCCTATTATATCCGGGCACATCTTCGGGTATAATATATGGAGCTAAGAAACGCAGCACGGGGCTTTCTTGGGGAACGATCGGAAGCATAAGCTATGCTAAAAGTTGCCACGTTGCCTAGACTACCAGAGGACTATGTAGGAGGACATGGGGGTACGTATGCGGGGGTACGTGTATGCACGCTGCATGCACTTCCACCCATAAACCGCTTTTCCTCTTCTCACAGACTCTTCAAACAAAAATGTACTTGCAGGAGTTTGCAGGGGTTGATGCTGCGGAGCACTTTTATTCGTATCTACTCTCGAAGCGCGGCATATTTTCACTTCATGAAGACGGGAGCATACACTCGAGTCTTACGTGTAGCGAAATTGGGTAACCCAAATGGAATGAATAATCAGTCACAGATGTGAAAAGGAAGCACATCCTTCGCCACACCTTCAGCCTTACATTACATTGTGTGTGGAGTGTTTTCTCGTTGCTGAGATTTTCATCCTTTCGTTTACCCAGGTTTGATCATTTTCGAAATTGCAATATTTTCGATGTTATTTAGTTCGATTCTATTAGCACTTTGAGTTAGTTCTTGTCCGGAAAGGGTCTGGGAAAAAGTATGAGGAGCACAAGAATGATTTTACTGTTTTTTTTTATAAAAGGTCATTCGTTTGAAACATGCTCCAACGGAAGCCACAACCTTGAACCAACTTTCATGCAATACATGCAGTCCACGCTGGTGGAAATCTGATTGTTTTGAAGCGATCCAATTATCAGGCCCATTTTTTATTTCTTCATATGTTCGGAATCGCTTCGGGAAGAGCCTCTCAGTTAACTCTTTCTAGATAATTCCTGATAAATCCTTATCTTATCTTGTTGTGTCCATTCTCCTTTTCCAGTCGTCTTTTTCCGCACAGCTCACACTTGAACACCTGATGTCTGATAGAAAACCATTATTTATTACTTCCTACAATTTCAGAATCATTCAATTTTCAATCAATTTCCAATCTCCATGCATCGATCTGAACTCGAGAGCACGCTGGGTGAGAATGAGATTTTTCAAAAAAAATTGTTGATGCCATGTCGAGATCTAGTGTCATCTCGAAATTTTTTTTATTGTCAAAAATCGGCACTTTGGGACTTAGGTTTATTTTGGAATACGAAACGAAAAGTATGGTTTTGGGTGCCGATAAAAATAGTTATCTCGATTATTCATTCGAAACTTGCTACGAAATGCTGATTTGCACAATAATATACCCTATGCAAAATATTAGCTCATTCGGACTTCATTTACTGGTGTCGCAGACGTTAAAATTTGAGTTTTTTTGGAAACCGAAAAATCACCGAAAATCGGGGTTTTTTTTTTAATTATGCCAAATGTCTTTAAATTGCATGACACGTTGAGATTTACGCTTATCTAAAAAAAAAATTTTTTAAATCGATTTTTCAAACGAAAAAACAAGCAAGCGTCAGAAAAAAAATTTTTTTTTTGGCAAAAAAACTAATTTCGAGATAACTGTAAATCTCGACGAGTAATGTAATTTTAAGACATTTGGCATCAAAAATTTTTTTTCGAGATCCCCAATTTCCTTAAGTAGCTTAAGTCCGACTGTGCTGATATTGTGCATAAGGTGTTTTTTCGAGATGGTGAACATTTTTTACGGGGTAACTTTTTGAAACTCGAGATGACCATTTTAATTGGCACCCTAACCTACACATACCAAGAGAAAATTATGTAAGTAAAATATCTTAATACAGTGGAATCCCGATTATCCGCGGTGAGCTAGCCCGACTATTTCGAGGATAATCGGGGTTCTACTGTACCTGAAAGTAAAAGAACTTTCAAATGATATATAAAGGGTGTGTTACATCAAATTGCATCACGGAAAAAACGCTGTAGAAATTCGCCCAGTAGACCGATCCTTTTGAAAATTTTAGACAGTAAAATAAAAACTATTAAACAACTTTTGGCATTTTCTTTTTATTCATACTTCGAGCCCAAGCCCGTATGCTCGCACCTTCCTCTTTACCCCGTCCATAAGGTTCTGTACAACGTCAGGTTGTAGTTTTTTTTGAACAGAAATCCATTTTCTCTTGAAGTCCGCCTCCGATTTGACAACTTTTGGGTTCTTCCGGAGGGCCTGCTTCATAATCGCCCAATATTTCTCTAACGTTTGGAAACGTTTGGAAACAATTTTTTTTTGTAACTTCTACATTAAACGAATTATCTATACTGCACCCTTTTTGTCAAAAGTAGCAGAAAAGGACCAGATGCGTTAGTAGTGTCATCCGCACTTATCGTTTGCAGGCGGAAACTAGCTTATGGTGGGCAAAATTAGTTGAAAAACATTTAATTTTGATCCGACCATCTCTGATTTTTTTTAAGTAGAACTACGTCTTTCATTTCTATACTGGGGTGTAAGTTCGAAGTTTCGAAAACGAAAGCGTTACGCCGGAGAACGAGATTTTGAGCGTTAATAGCTCCTAAACAACTGAACAAAATGGTATGACAAACACTTCATTCAAAAGATAAAATGTCTACGCATTGTATGCTTGTTACGTATTGTTCCAAAATTTGTTTCAATAACTCTAAAATTGCTTCCAAAACAGGCTATTGAAATCGGTATATAAGCGAGTGCCGCTCGGAAATCCACTCAGTTATGATTGCGCAACGATTGAGGTACGATCGCTGGAATGGATGGATAATTCCCTAACACAGACTTCAAACCATAGAGCCAGGGGAATTCGGCGTAGCAAATTAGATACAAGCAGCGAGAACTTTTGTACTCGTTTGCGTTTCTGCAAATCAGAATGTTTCCCCAACACAGATTTCGAAATCATGGATCCTGAGGAAATCGGCATTGCAAAATAGATGTGAGCTGCGGGTACTTTTGTATTCGCTTGCGTTTCTGCAAATCGGAATGTTTTTCTAACACAGATTTCAAAACCATGGAGCCTGAGGAAATTGGCATAGCAAATTAGATGCAAGCAGCGGATAATTTAGTACTCGCTTGCATTTTTGCAAACCGGAATGTGTTTTCCCAATACAGATTCCGAAACCAAGAAGTTGGGAAAATCGGTATTGCAGATACATTCAAGTCGGCAATACTTTTCTACCCCCAAGCATTTTCACACTCCGGAATTCGTTTTGCTATCACGGTCTACAAAAACGGGTACAAATGCAACGCTTTGGCTCGATTATTCCAGACTGCATTGGAACAATTGGAACTTCATGTCGTCAACTCATTGAACTTCTACGCATACCGTTTGATGATTAGGCAAAATTTTGATAACTATTTGCTGCGATAACTACTACCATAATGCATGAATTGACTTAAATTGGGATTTGTTTGCAATTGAATTTATAAATAGTAAATAATTTAATCAATACAAAAGATAACTCTGCGCAGCGGCGATATCGTACTCAATGAGGAACATCCGAGGTGGGATTATTGCTAATTGAAGAAATACAATTGATTACTAAGTCAATGGCAGTCCTACGTCAACCTTGCGGTTATATCATAGACATAACCCATTCATATTTTTTAACTCGTGCATGAGGCGACAGCTTCCCAAAGGTACAATCTTCATTATTATATGAGCAATTTTCATTGCGACTGTTTTTTTTACAGAACCAAAATTCTTGGGCAGTTAATAATCATTCAATGATAAATAATATTTCAAATATTATTATTAAATTTTTTGATATGCATAAATTTTGGTTTTTGTTTTTAGAGCATAAAAAATAATTTGATTTTTTCCCTCGTGAAGATAGAAAATACATTTCTTATATGGTAAAATATATACAGCCATTCCATGTGAAACCGATATAGTGGTTTTCAGATTTTCGTGAAAAGCTGTAATTCTTTTACGCAAAATATTGTTAGTCCACTTGATATATGCGCTAACGAAATTGATGTGAAAAATGATATATAAATTTATGTGATAAAACGCACTCCTATATCTTCTTCTATCTATATAAATAAAAATGGATCGCCGAATGCGTTGATAAGAGCAAAATTCGAAAAAGGAATTGTCCGGTTTGGGGTTGTCTTTATTCTATCATATTTTCTGTATTAAACACTTATTCCATGTAACGGAGAAACATGTGTCTGAAAATAAGTTGATATTTTAATGACGAGTTTTGGTGGAAGTACTAGGAATTTTATAGTAAAAGGTAATTTAGAAGGGTTAATTAGAAGATCAACCAATTAACAGTTCTGCGATTGGACCCATGAACGTGCGCTTAGTAAGACGTGAATGTGATAACGAAAAATACATTTTGGGCAGGACGAAGTTTGCCGGGTCAGCTAGTGTAAACTATAAAAAACAAATACAATCAAAAATTATGAAAACAAAATCCATTTTTTGTAAGCATAATATTTTTCTAAACATGAATAGTTCATTGGCAAGGAATGACAAGGAATGACTGAATTTAAAAATTGAAAAAGACAATCAATTAGAAATGTTTTTTCAAATATCTCGAGAATGGCTGCATTCAGAAGGAGACTGATAGAAAGCTTTTTTTTATTTTAAATCAAATTAGGATTTATAATTTGCAGTTAAAAATAATTGTTAACATACAAAAATTCGTCAAAAATTGTTTTACTATCTTGGACTCATTTTTTCAATTTTCTGCATGACTTCTATTTTATATGGATTTTTGTGAATAAAAAAAGAGTACTAATTTCTTTTCTCAGTGTATATTTAATACTCTATAACTTTCTTTCTAAGACACTGTTTCGGTACGATTCATAGTTTTTGAGCTATAAATTATCAAAGATTTTTTTTACTAAAATCGATGTGCCCTTTTTAAAAGTAACACTTGAGTCAAAAAAATCCCAATTGCTGTGGAAAACTCATATCTCCTCCAACCCAAATGGAATACAAACTTTCATTCGAATCAAAAATACTCATATTTTGTCATTTGTCGATTTCATTCACATTTCATCAAAATAAAAGGATATTTTTTCATTCAAACAACAATATCTCTGTATGAAAGGTCCCAAAGGAACGCTATAGGAATCAAATGTAAGCTGGTTGATTGTTGAAGTCAAATTGGAAAAATTGTGTTGATCCATAAAATCTGTGAAAAAACATAAAGGAATAGATTTTTTATTTCTTCCCGATAATTCTGTCCATTACATCTACATTAGGGTGGCAGCGAAAATGGTCATGTCAAATTTTAAAAACTGACCATGTACATTTCGTTTATTGGCCTTTGCAAAGTTTCAGCTCAATCGGACATTCAAAGTTTTGATTTTTTGATCCTCGAAAATCTTCCAAGGGGGGAGTAAAGTAAATTTGGAAAATCGAAAATATTTTTTCAATGCCAAATGACTTGAAATTGCATGAAACGTCGAAGTTTTTGGCCAAAAATCGACCATTTAGGACTTGAGAAGCAATGAAGGCATGTAAAAAAAATTTTTTGTCGAATTTATAGAACTGACTATGTACATTTTGTTTATTGGTCAAAAAAAAACACCTGTGCGAAATTTCAGCTCAATCGGACATGGTTCAGGGGTGCCTCAAAGCGCTCAAAGTTTTGATTTTTTGATCCTCGAAAATCTTCCAAGAGTAAAGTAAAGTAAAGGAACAAAGTAAATTTTTTTTTCGATGCCAAATGACTTCAAAATGCATGAAACGTCGAGATCTGGTGTTATCTCGGAAATACATTTTTGGCCGAAAATCGACATTTTAGGACTAAGTCTGAAAGGCCGAAAAATCAAATTTTTAAGTGTTTTGAGGTACCCCTAAATCATGTCCGATTGAGCTGAAACTTTGTACAGATCATTTTTTGGACCAATGAATGAATTGTACATGGTCGGTTTTTGAAATTCGATGATGATTTTTTTTCCATACATCCATTGCCACCCTAACCTACATACACCATGATAAAAATTTGTTCGTAGAAAATTCCAAAACTTGAGAGTTTAAAGTTTAAAGTTTAAGTTTAAAGTGATGTTCATCCCATTTTTATATGTTCACTCAACACTCAACACTGGATAATCTCTTGCTTAAAGTAAACTGACACACAAGACGAATTCCATGCCAACTCGTCTTAGGAGCTTAACACTTTTTGCATTTTTGTATGAAGACTCCTGAAAAATTAATGTTTTACTCGTAACATTTTCGTGTGTAAATTCTAGCGTTTGACTCTTTTCTAAAAATAATAAAGTTTTCACAACATGTATCGCGGTAATATATACATAAAAAAATTTGCCAATTATACATTAGTGGTAGTTTTTAAAAGAGAACATGAAAAAGTTGTTATCAGAATTTTTTTCCCTGTAAAGATGCCCATTTTCCGATGTATGGGTCTTGTTGGAAATTGTAAGGGCTATTTATTTCATTTTTTTTCAAAATTTTAGAAACATGTTTATGTTTGATTTTTTTTTTAAATCAGAACCTAAATAATTTCCTATGACACATGAAAAAGTTGTTGTTTCAAAAACTTTTACCCTTTAAAAGTGCCTATCTTCCGATGTATGAACGACTTGTTTAAAATTGTAAAAAAAAAAAAATTATAAATTTATAAAAAAAAATTTTTTAAAACTTTTTTTTTGAGAATTTAAAAAAAATCCTAGTTCCTTCCTGATTGCTATTTTCATATTCTCTGGTTTTTTCAAGTTTCTAGACCCCAAAACGCACTCAGTTTTATTGTAATTTTAGAAGGTATTCATTTCTGTTACCAAGCCATTTCTCTATTTTTAATATTTTACCAAAACATTTTAAAGCTCAAGCCGTATAATAAAGTGAAATTATTTTCCTCAACTGATGGGAGTATAGTACAGAAGATAGAAAAAGTAAAAACAAATATGGAGTACCTTAAGCATCAACACGATGGCAGCATCAGCAATAACACACCCTCTTCTCGAGCTGCCCTCGAAATTGCGTGCTCCTCCACGGCAGATATCCACTTTTATAAATGCTTCTTTCGCCTGCTCGCGACGACTTGACGTCGGAAGGGCACACAGATTGTAGCCACACCACAAGGACGACGTGTGTATCATCTGACACAGAGGAGGAGCGTGGCAAGGCAAGGGCAAGAACATTATGGAGATTTGCAGAGAAAAGACTGCGTCGTCGTGCTGTGGGCGAGGTCAGGAACATGACAGATATCTTGTATCTTAGAATCTGTGCAAGGAGATAAATTTGTCTAGGATTTTAATTCTATTTTGTATGTGCGCAAACCCCTCGGTACCATTAATCTGTTTGATGTGGAAAACGGAATGGGAGAGCTGCTTGTTCTGCGAAGTATCACTTTCTAAGGGAAAGACATATGAATGGGGAGGCTTTGGGGATGCTACAGTTTCCAGAGCTCGGAAGGGTTTTTTCTTTCTTGCTTTCTAGGAGAAATTATGAAGATTATGGTTGGCAGAACGGAAAAGTAATTACGATGAGTGATAACTTTATGCAGGATGACAAATTGGGTGTATAATGTGGCTTTAGCGTAGCTCAGAACCCTTTTCGCAAGTAGCGCGAAACGTATGCCGAGATGAATGTTTGTATAGTTGTTATTTGTATTTTCTTTTCCTGCTCTGCGGTTCCGTTTCTCCGCGGCAATGGCACAGAGAATCTCGGTCTTATTCATTAAAATGATTATTTGTACAAATGAAACACATTTACGATTGCATCCACAGCCCAGCCCGGATGGATGGGGTACGTAAATTCATATTTATTTACTACGGCACATGGCATGCGGAACAGACACGCTATCGTGCCGTGATGCGACGATTGAAATAAAGTCGAGAGCAACTGAATGCGCGTTGGCCATCCCGCAAAAGATGGGAAGCGTAAAAAACGGAGCGAAAAAAAAACTGTAATGTATTTTTATTATTTCAATATTTACAAACAAGTTTTGCCGGTGCAACCGCGTAACATTATCCTTTTTCCCCCTCGCTCACCGCTGATACTCACGATGAGTCCTAGAGATTCGGAGAGCGAAGCCGTGCTGTCTGCGACAAAATGACGATGAAAATCAACACAAAGTGATGGCGAAGGGCGATGGATGAATGGATGGATGGAGCACAGCACACAAGCAAAAAGTTTGCATAATTTATTCACTGATGCTAACCCGACAAAAATGATCTATTATGAATTTACTTTGTTTTTCAAACTCGGAGTATTTGCTATAGGGAGATTTCGGAAGCGGAATTTGTTCTGACAGTGCGAGCGAGAGTTGCGCTTAGTCCCTAATGGTGGGGTTCCCCCCTGAACTTTGAAAGTTGGAAGATATTTCCGAAAGTTTACGGTGAGAAATATAAACCGATTCGAAATAATTTTGTTCGAGGGTGTGTATCTCATTCCGTTGAAAAACTCTCGGAATTGGAAATTTGACCACTTGAAGATGGTGCAGTGTGCTAGTTGATTTTTATTGGGTTAGAACGGAAGTTCTGGGCGTTTTATCACAACGATTTCAGTATGGAGCCAAAATGCCGATTTTTTAACACTTCATATATAAAGTGACAGCTAACCAAAATCGCAAATCGCGTATACAAAATATTTTTTTTTTCTTAAATCGCTATCCTAAATTCAGATGTCTCTTTTAAATAAGTTGTTCGACAAAGCTACAGCTCATTGAAAAACATAAAAGTGTTGAATTTGTGTTAAAACAAACATGCTCAAAAATTGAATATGGTATTCAAAACTTCTATGTCTTGTTTTTTTTCGTTTATGAGATATATTTTTTAATCTATTAAGTTCTGTCTCGCCTCAAACCATCTGTCTCTATCGATTAAATGTTTATATTCATATTGATATCAAACCAGTGAATTCGTGAAATGTTGGTATATTAGTTGGTATATTTTAAATAGCTTGTCGAAAAATAAAAAGCAAGGTTCTCCTGCAGTCTCAAACATCGGAATCCACAAAACAAATATCGTCTAAATGTATGCAATTATTTATTTTCTTCTGAAAAAAAAACTACTAGACTACCTTTCATTTGCACTTAAGAAACTGTAAATCAAATGAGCGGTTCAGGCGATAAAAAACTGCTTGGAAAAATATATTTAATATATTTTTTAGACCACCATAATTCTGAACCCTAAATGCGCGTCTGATTTTTTTTCGAAAATAAGTACATCTATTTGATTTCAGCAAATCTTTTCAATAGATTCTTTTTCCAAAGAATTGTTTTGTAATGAAAATCATGTGTATTTTAAAAGAAGGAGTGTCGAGTTAACCGATTTACGATCATCTGAGTGCCAACGAAAGCTTTTCTAATAAGCAATTTATTGCTGGCGAATGAATGATATTTCAAGTGAGTTTTCAGAAAAAAAAATTATATGAATTCTCAAAATAAAGAGACATATTTTCGAAAAGTTTTCGATGTTTATTAAAGCCAAAATGCTTTTGCATCGATAATGAAAAAAACTCGTGAATTTTTCAAGTGAATTTTTGTCAATGTTCATAGCTAATCAACTTCCCGAGACACAAAAGAAATCAAAACACAAAACACAAAAAAAGATGAAAACAAGATAAAAAAAATCGGCCCAGCAAAACAGAAATCCAACACTTGAGAAAAAAAGGGCGACACGAGAAAATCCGGACTAAACGAAAAAAAAGATAGTGCACGCGGAAAAAAATTGAACCAACGAAAAAAAAATCCGGAAAACAACAAAATAAGACACACTAGAATATCCGGACAGACAAAAAAAACGAACACAAAAAAATATCAAGCGAAAAAAAAAGGCCAAATATCCTAGCGAATGAAAATATATTCAAATAAACAATAATTCCGAAGAAACTAAAAAAAATCTTAAAAAACAAAAAAAAACGGCCGAGCAAAACAAATCCGAATACACGAAAAAGTCGGACACGTGAAAGAACTAAAAATCCAAACATACTACAAAAAACGGCCACACAAAACAAATGGCAAACAAAAAAAAACCGGAGAACAACAAAATAAGACACACTAGAATATCCGGACAGACAAAAAAAAAACGAATACAAAAAAAGATCAAGCGGAAAAAAATGGCCAAATATCCTAGCGATTGAAAATATATTCAAATAAACAATAATTCCGAACACACTAAAAAAAATCTTAAAAAACAAAAAAAAACGGCCGAACAAAACAAATCCGAATACACGAAAAAATCGGACACGTGAAAGAACTAAAAATCCAAACATACTACAAGAAAAAAACGGCCACACAAAACAAATGACAAACGAAAAATGTGGAAATATAAAACAAAAAACGAACACACGGAAAAAATTAGAACGCAGCAAACATTTGGACACGGAAAAAGTCCTAACAACGTAGAATAATCCGGACAAAAAACATCGAAACAGACAAAAAAAATCAGGATAAACTAAAAAATTCAAACACAAAATAATCCCGAATAAACCAAAAAAAACGACGACACAAAAAAAATCCGGATGAACAAAAAATATATCAAGACAAACGTATATAAAAAAAAGTCCGATCCCATAAAACTAATCCAGATACAAATCCTGACAAAAAATATTGCAAACAAAAATGAGATCCAGACAAACGGAAAATAAGAATCCGTATGTGCCAAAAAATTGCTCGAAAAAAAATCGGAACAAAAAAATATCCAAACAAAAAAAAAGCCGGCGGCTGGAGGGCGATGTGCAAGAGCGGGCCACCAGCCGGGTTCAACCCGAAGAGCTACCGCCACACGGAAACAGCAGCCATCGACATCACCCAAGAAACGCTGCGCCTACGAGACGTGTTGCGACTGCCAGACGACAGTCGTCCACACTTGTGGGTACCACTAGGCGCCGGATCATGTGGACACACGAAATGAATGAATTCGTGATCCGCGCCTATTACATCTGCACTGCTTTGGAGACGGACATGAGCGGTCGCCCTCGAATACTAACAATGTTCGAGGAAGCGTATCCAGAGTTCGTCGGGAGGCTTGATCAGAACGCGATGAACGCGAGGCGTAGAGCGATAGTACGCAACAACATGCTCTCCCAAACGCAAATCGACGAGATCAATCAGCAGGTGCAGAGAGAAATAAGCTCCAGGAACAACAGAGCAAGCGATGTGTCGAGACGAAGTTCAGTACGGCTGAGCAATTCATTCGCGAGTGGGGCACGCGAATCAGCACCAGTGGAGGCCACAGTACTACAACCCCCTGAGCCGGAAGACCCACAGTCAGATCAACAACTACTACGCGATCTGGTCTTCCACTACGACGAGGCGATCTCACAGTTCCGCGACACAGACCCATTGTCGCGCCCCAGGATCCCGAAGTTGCAGCATTCCCGCAGGCTGACAAGTGCAGTAAAGCTCATGAACGAGCACGTTCTTCCGCTGCACTTGGTTGATGCTGAGAACATGGAGGAGCTGCAACTGAAAGTTTACTGTGCTGCTGTGGCGACCGCCAAAAGTTTAGGATACCGTATTAGGCCAAGAGGCGGACTGCTCCAACATCTCCGTGAAAGGCGTGAGCCTCCATGGCGAAGGAGATTGGAGCAACGGATCCTAAACAAGCGCGCCGCAATTGGAAGACTTATGGCGTACAAAAGAGGCAGCAGATCGGCGAAATTATGTCGCCAAGTTGCTGTGATCGTGCGACCTACTGAACTTCGCCAGCTGGGAGCTCACCAGCTGACGGAAAAACTCGACACACTGGTACAGCAATTCCAGCGTCCTAACTAAACGGCTGAAACGTTACTCTGACTCTGCAAAGCGCCCGGAACAAAATCGGATGTTCAGAGATAACGAAAAAGCGTTCTACGACCACATTAGCGACGAGAAGCCCGACTACCGCGAAGGTTTGCCAGATATTAGCGATGTGACGAACTTCTGGGCTGGTATTTGGGAGACCCCAGTACAACATCGCGACGGGCAAATGTGGTTAAGACGGGAGGAGGAGAGTTGTGGTGAAATTGAAGAGATGCCAGCTATCATCGTCGAAGAGAACGATGTCCGCGAAGCCTCGCGGTACCTGAGGAACTGGGCAGCACCGGGCCCCGATGGTGTTCAGAACTTCTGGCACAAGAAGCTGACCGTCGCACATCAAAAGATAGCTGAGTGCTTCAACAAGGTGCTACGTGACCCACACAACCTCCCTGAATTCGCCACCCGTGGCGTCACATTCCTCCTCCCGAAAGACAGCAACACATTGAACCCATCAAAGTACAGGCCGATAACGTGCCTATCGAGTCTGTACAAGATATTAAGCAGCATCATAACCGCCAAAGTTTCTGCCCACTGCGAACAACACCATATCATCGCAGAAGAGCAGAAAGGATGCAGAAAAAATACGCATGGCTGCAAAGACCAGGCCATCATCGACGCAGCCATAGTCGGCCAGGCGGTTTATAACCAGCGGAACCTAAGCATGGCCTATATCGATTACAGGAAGGCTTATGACTCCATACCTCACTCGTTTCTCGTCCGGGTATTGGAGCTCTACAAAATTGATCCCGTCGTCGTTAGGTTCCTGCAGCATGCGATGAGGCAGTGGAGCACGTCTCTGCACCTTAGTGATGGGGAAAATGTGTTGCAGTCTAGAACGCTGCAGATAAAGAGGGGGATATTCCAAGGCGACTCTTTCAGCCCGCTTTGGTTTTGTCTGGCACTGAACCCCCTCAGCAGGACGCTCAATAGAAACGGTCATGGCTATAAAATAAGGTATGGTGACGGCGCCCACGAAGAAGTGACCCATACCTTTTACATGGACGATCTCAAGGTCTACGCTGATTCACGTCAGCGTCTAGGTGTAGCTATCCGGGTTGTCGAAGACATAAGCAGGGACATCTGTATGGAGTTCGGCCTCGACAAGTGTCGCTGTGTCCACCTGCTGAAAGGACAACTTACCGAATCCGGAGGCTACGAGGTCTATGACGGCGAGTTTATAAGAGACATGGTTCGTGGCGAATCCTATAAATATCTTGGATTCCGACAGCTCACCGGGATTCGCCACTCCGACATCAAGACGGAGCTGCGAGACAAGTTCTTGAGTCGAGTGAACTGTGTCCTGAGGACTTTCCTCAACGCGGGGAACAAGGTACGCGCGATCAACACATTCGCGGTTCCCCTGCTGACCTTCAGTTTTGGTGTAGTCAAATGGAGCAAAACTGACCTAGAGGACCTTGAGAGGAGGATGAGGAAAGCATTCAAAGAGGCCGGAATGCACCATCCTCAATCGGCACTGGAGAGAGTTTCACTGCCACGCAAAGAAGGGGGACTTGGAATAGTCGACATATCTGCACTGTGTGTTGCCCAGGTACGACAACTGCGCGAGTACTTCGCAGAACGCGCCAACCAAAACGCGCTATACCGGGCTGTCTGCGCCGCCGACAGAGGATACAGCGCTCTGCACTTGGCGCAAGCGGAGTACCAACTCAACTGCAATCTGCAGACAGTGGAGGAGAAGATTGCAGCTTGGAAGCAGAAGGCAGTGCATGGTGCCCACCCCCATCAACTGGACCGGCCACACGTCGACAAGGCCGCATCTAATCTGTGGCTAACGCGTGGTGAACTCTCTTCAGTAGTAGAAGCCGACATGATAGCCATCCAGGACAGGATAATGCCGACGAGAAACTGCAGGCGGTACGTCTGGCATCAAGACGTTGATTACATTTGCCGGATGTGCCATCAACCAGGTGAAAACATAGAGCACATTATGGGAGGCTGTCCCGTTTTGGCCAACGCAGCCTACACCGAGCGCCACAACAACGTGGCCCGTATTGTTCATCGACAACTGGCGCTCCAATGTGCTCTACTGGAAGACAACGTACCAAACTACCGGTACCTGCCTGCACCTGTCCTGGAAAATGACCGTTTCAAGCTGTACTGGGATCGCACTGTTCTGACCGACCTCTCGATCCACCACAACCGGCCAGATATAATGGTTTACGACAAGAGCGACCGCAAAGTCACCATCATCGATGTCGCTATTCCACTGAACCAGAATCTGGAGGAGACCCACGGTCGCAAAATCTGCAAGTACCGACCATTGGCCGTGGAGCTCAAGGAACTGTGGGGGCTAAGGGAGGTCCCAAGAATTGTTCCAGTCGTTCTCTCTGGAACTGGAATTATCCCGAAGACACTTCTGGAAGCGCTAAAGGTGTTGAACATCGAGAAGGAATTGGCCGGCATCCAAAAGTCGGTCATCCTTAGCACCTGCGCGATTGTCCGACAATTCCTCGGTCAGGACTAAAACAGCACGAGCATGCAGATACGTGCATTCCGCAGAGCCTAGTCCCCCTTTGGCATTCAGAAGCCCGGGGGCAGGTGAAAATTCTGGCTAGGTTCGCCTAGTTAAGAAGTGAGATAAGTCTGCTAAAAAAAAAACCGGACAAACTTAAAAAAATCAGACAAAACAAAAATAATCTTAAGAAACAAAAAATTGGCAAACAAAACAAATTCGAATACACGGAAAAAATTGAACAATCGAAAACAAAAAAAGGACCAAACAGATGAAAAAAAGCAAGGAAGAACAAAAAATCCAAACATACTACAAAAAAACGGACACACGAAACGAAAAGAATGAAAAAGTCTGGATACACAAAACGAAACAAAAAAACAACTAAAAAAAATCCGAAAAAACAAAAAATCGAAAAATACAGAATATTGAAAAAACGGAACACACGAAACTAATCCTGGCAAATAAAAAAAATCCGGACAAACGAAAAATAATATGAATACAAAAAAACGAATAAATGTGAAAAGATCTAAACAAAGGAAAACCGGTTAACCCCTTAGCCTACGATTTAATCTCCAAAAGGGCGGACCAAATGCGAACGCTTCGATGGGTCACGCATCGAGTAATGTACCACGGAATAGACTCGATGTTGTAGGTTTTGACACAGTCATTTCACATCCGGTGAGACTCGATGTTTTAGATGAAAGGATTAATAAAACAAATATTCAGACAAACGAACAAACAAATGAACAAACGGATACGGACAAACTAAAAAGTTGAAACACACAAAAAAAATCCTGAAAATAAAACACAAGAAAAAAATAAAATCACCCAAAAAATCAGGGCAAATAAAAAAAATCCGGACAAACGAAAATCAAGCGCCCGAAAAATGATGCCATTCATTTTATGAATGAAAGATTTAAAAGTGTCGATTTCCAACAGATTTATTTTTTCGAGATGACAGTAGATCTCGACGTTTCATGCAATTTTAAGACATTAGGCATTTATATTTTTTTCGAAACACCATTTTCATCTTTTTGGGAGATTTTTCAATTTTCAAAAAACTCAAGCTTTGACCACTTTGCGTCACTCTCCCTTGAGTCCGATTGGGCTAATAAATATTTTGCATAGGTCAAAATGACTGCATTACGAAAGAATAACTAATGTGTAAACAAATTCGTTTGAAATGAATTTTCTATATTTTTTTACATTATTTACAGTTATATGATAAGTTATTAGTAAATATTAATGATGGAAAACAAATAATTTCAGTTATAAAATTATACAGGTCGGACTCGATTATCCAGGACTCGATTATCCGGAATTTTAGACTCGATTATCCTGAGTATTTTATTTTTGATTTTTGGAAGTTTTGAATAATTTGTATAATTCCATATTGTATAGCTAATATGGGTATCAAATGAAAGGGCTTGACTAGTAGAATGCAGTTATTTGTGAAAAATGAAAACCCAAGATGGCGGCCACTACAAAATGGCGGATTACATATTTTCTCAGAACCCCATCAATATGGGTATCAAATGAAAGGGCTTGACTAGTAGAATACAGTTATTTATGAAAAATGCAAATCCAAGATGGCGGCCACTACAAAATGGCAGATTTCATATTTTTTCAGAACCCCATCAATATGGATATCAAATGAAAGAGCTTGACTAGTAGACCACAGTTATTCATGAAAAATGTAAACCCGAAATGGCCGCCACCACAAAATGGTATATTTTTTTTCACAACCCCATCAATATGGGTATTAATTAAATAAAAGGGCTTGACTGGTAGAACACAGCAGATCATGAAAAATCCAAATCTTCTGTTTGGAACAACTTGGATAATTTCGAAGAATTATAACAGTAATTTCAGTATTAAATGAATTACGGATTGAACGTTCAAATGACATCTCGAAATATGAATAACATTATATATTATATATTACAGATTTCTCCTGAGCATTTCTGATGTGAAAGTTATTAATATTAAATTCAATTTTTCAGTAACATTTTTTCACAATACATTTGAATTGTTATTTTTCCAAAAATCAGTTTTCCAAAAACTTCACTTTGGCAAACATTTAAACATTGGCAACATCATATTTTTAATCAGACATGTGGATTTGTATATTGACACGGTATTTTGAAAGGAAGGTCAATAATTTTGATAACGCTCTTCTAAATAATCAGTGGTAACTCAAATTGTTCATATGATAATAAAAATTGTGATTTTAGGTAGTTTCCATCATTTGTATCAAATTTAAAAAAATTGGCTTGATTTGTCTTAGAATTGCGTCATAATTCACTCTGATCCCTGAGATCATCAAAGACATACACGATCGCAGTAAAAGCATAAGATAACACTTCAACCAGAGTTCACCAATGCGCTTATTCGCCATTTCATTTGTCAATATTGACAAAAGCAAAAAGTAACTTCACTGCATTTTCGTCTCCGTTCGCACTTTCGTTCGTTCGCATGTTATCTCGAAAGCAAAACGGTTGAAAAATGACTTTTATCTCTCCAGCACGCCAGTCAAAATCACCTTCACACAAAGAAAGAGTGCCCGAGAGTCCTTATTGTCCTTGTCACGGGCGGGCGCTAGAGGCGGAACGCAATAAAATAACAATCACCACTATCTGGTGGCTGCTGGTTGACGGTGCTCGATGGTGTCTCAAAAAACGTCTGACGATAGTTGAGCTCCTCGACGAAGAAGCGGAATTGTGAAAGTGTAACGAATGCTGGTGGGAAGATGACATGCAGGTAGTGCAGCAGCAGCAGGATTTCCTGCTTCCAAAGTTCTTCAATCATCGATGGTATACAGAGAAAAGTTTCGTCTGAGTGCGCAAAAAAAAAAAAAAAAGAACGAGATGGGGATGCTGTGAAATTTGATTTGGTCACAGATTGTGCTTTAGCATGGGGAGTAGCGCAGAAGGAAAAGCACTATCAACAGCATTTACTGCGAGAGGATGCACCCGAGCGATGAGAAAAGACGGGTACTGACAGAGCTCGAAGTGCTTTGTTGGCGTTCTGCTATGCTACCGCCGTGGAATAGTGGGAAACTGGCGGGGCTCTAGTGTGGGAGGACTGCTGCTGAACAGCATGAGGAGCGGAAATTAATTCAATTACGATTTGTTGGTTCTCGTGATAAAAATTCTACAAGGGATAATTCGATTATCATTCGAAAGTTTTCGTTCGTATATTAAAACATTACCGTTTTATCTGGTTTTATCAAAATATTAACTTTCAACGACGAAACAGACAATTAGGAATAAAAAATGAATGTTGTCATAAATAAAACTAATACGGTAACAAAACACTTGTAAATAGAACAGATTCGTTGTGAATAAATAACTCATTTCATGTGTATATGTGGTTGGTTGCGATACTATGAAGAAATCAAGCTCGGATATTCTGAATTATTTTCCTTTTTTCCCTTTCGCTATCCGAAACACGAAGAGGATAAACCTGTATTTCAAACCTTTGGTGTCAGTTCGCTGAACGTTGGGAAAATTACCTGGAAATAATGAGAAAAAAAGATATATTAATGGATATATACAATTACTGAATCCATAAAAAGGAAGAATTGGAGGATGGTATTCCCACATTCCGGAAGTTATGAAAGTAACCTTTCCAGGAGGAGCAATTTGAATTCAAAATAATTACAAAAGTGCTAAAAAATCTGTTTTTTAAAATACACTGCCATTTTGCAAAAAAAAAGGCATCAAATGAATACCTAGCCAATTGTATCCCCAAAATCTCTGCTAATTATCATATTTATACTCTCAATTGTTTCTTTTTCCAGTTCAAAGTTTTGAGAAAATTACAGAAGCACTTGTTTGCGAATTGTACCGTCAGTAGAACGTAATCGTGGAATGAACGATTCGTGCCATTTATTTTTTATGCATATTTTGGTAAAAGATGGTGTTTTCAGACTTTTCCACTTTTTTGCTATGGTTTGTATTTAATTAGTTGTAACTTAAAAACTACGCTACGTTGCGCTATTATCTAAGTTGCATTCGAAAGTTGGAAAAAATTCCCACTAAACGGTTTTTACGCGGATTTTGCGATATACGCGATTTTCTTTTACGCGTGTTTTTACACGCCACGCAACTCCAGTGTACATCAATATAACTGCCAAAAAAAATCGCTATCCACCGTGCATGTCATTCTATCCAAGAAAAATAAGGTAAAGGGATGGGATGGTTATATCTATGATGTAACCGCAAAGTTGACGTAGGGCTACTATCTAACACGACGCACAGAAGCAAAGCTTTGGAGAATTGTTATAAATTTCATTTGCGAAACATTTATTCTTCAGCCAGCGAGCAGGTATTTTTTGCGACGCGAAATTACTACGAAGGTGAAGTTGTGAGAGAAGATTTTAAAAATTTAAAAATTTTGCTCTCAAATCCGAGATGGGTACTTGTTGGAAAGGTACTGTTACGGCATCTTCGGCCGACCATGGAAAATTCTCTCGACGATGGCCCACGAAGATGAAGAATGATTATCAGATTCAAAAAGAATACCAAGAAAGCGAAATGTGAATAAGTTCAAAAGGAAAAACGCGGAGTAAAAGAGTATATTATAAAGTGAATTTATTGGAAAACTGTAAAATCTAAAATTAACTCTTTGTGGTCGTATGTCTACTCTCAACCACCGCGGCAAGGAATCACACTAAATACTTCATTCAACCAAATACTATTTTTACACTTTTTCTAAACGAATTTTAATGTCTAGCGAACTTGTTCACGAATTTATACGCAGTTTCTATTGATAATAGATAATGATACTCGAATTAAGCAAAAGTTCATCAGCGAGCAAAGATAAGAGGATCTCTTTCAACATTCGATCACAATGGGTAAATTATCTGTTTTGCTACTGAATTGATTGTAAGTAGTTTGAATGAATTTAGATTTCTTTTTAATTAAAAGGATGCACCCGACTTTTTTGAGAAAATGTATTTAGATTTTCCTTTGTTATAATTATATTATTTTACAGGAAAAGAGTTTCACTAACTATATTTTTTCATGTTTTCTTTGAAAATAATTATAGCTTTATATTACTTATATGGTTGTTTTTGAGTTAATTTTTGTGTAATAGCTTTATAGGAAAATTAACTAAAAAAACAAATGTCTGTAAATAAAACGTAGGGAAATAAAATTTTTCATTTCAAAATAATGAATTAAAAAAAATGTACTGATAAATGAAAAATCTAAATTCATTTTTCTCAATACAGTATTTTTTTCATTTCTTAATTAAAAAAAACTTAAATTCATTTTCCTCAAATAAGGACTTTCGCCCATTCAACAACCAACAAGTCATCAGTACATAGAAATAAAGGCATTTCTACAGGGAAAGATTTTTTCAATTTTTTTTTCTAATGCAAAGATTTTTAATAATTATTTTTTCGTTCCCCCAGTTTTGTCGTTTAAAATGAGCAAGTAACATAAGGCCGATTAATTATGCGCTCGCGTATAAAAGCGATTTTACGCGATTTCCGTGTTTAGTTTGAAGTCTCTGAAAAAAAAGGAGAAGCTTTCAGTGTTTTCGTGTTACTCTAGACAGCGAGCAGCACATATGAAGGCTAAGAGTTGCTTTGACAATGTTACGTACAAATGCTAGGTTGTCATGGGAATAAATATTACTTGAACTCAACATTGAGCTTCGTACTCCACTTTAAGGGAAGTAATAATGGGAATATATTCTCAGGTGGATTGAACGGAAACATGACTAGAACATGTCAATCACGAGAATTTACACACAAAAATATTACGAGTAAAACACTAGTTTTTCAGTTTAAAGTAATTCCCATGTAGAAATCCCATGTATTTCTTAAGCTATAAGAGATAGAAAGTTGACGTCTGTGTCAAAAGTGCATATTTTCATATTATCTTGATTTTGAACAACATTAAGATTAGTTGCATTTTTAAACGGTTTTATTTAGCTTTCCCTGTTTGCAGGTAACGTGTTTGTCTGTAGCGCTGTCCCACATTAATAGAAATTTGACCCCCTTCCTGTTGACCAATCGATCAACGAATCTGCCAACTACTTTTCGATTTCATTCAATATGACCTGTTTGTATGTCAGCAGGGTTGTCCCACAGTAATATAAATCTGACCGCGTTCCTGTTGACTGATTGAACTGAAATTTGGAACATGCCTTTGCTGTAATAATAATACAGTGTATTCCATGATCTTGGAAAATCCTATTTGGCCACCGTTAGAAAATGACTGATTTCATATTATTTCCAAAAAAAAAGGTAATTGAAATATGTGTATCAAATGAATGGTCGTCTAGACTTGGAGAGCACACTATATTATGAACAAAATAAATTCAAAAAGGTCGCCGCCGCCACAAAATGGTAGACTGTGTAATCCTCATTATAGCAAATCTTCTCATTATCGGTATCAAATGAAATGATTTGACTAGAAGAATACAGTAAATCATAGAAAAATATTTCGGAAAAAACTAAGTAATAAAAAAAAAGTTAAATGACTTTACCGTAGAGATATATACTAATGATACAGATAATGTATTAAAAACAATATATAAAATAAGTATGGCGCACGTTGGATTTCCATTACTCACAGTTAATGTTTTCATCATATGCCCCACGGTTTTTTCTGTCACAACGATGGCCTAGATTAATGAAGGAAGGGCTAACTGCTCACTGCTACTAACTGCTAACTTGCCTAATTATTTATTAGCTTTTAGTACATTATCTGTATTATTCTTATAATGTTTAATCACGATGAAACGGTTTATCATAAAACGTTTTTTTACTGTTTTTATTTTCAAAGAAAACATGAAAAAGTTTTTGTTAGAAAAACTCTTTCTCTGTAGAAGTACCTCTCTTCCAATATATTGACAACTTTTTGGTTGTTGTTAGGGGTATTAATATTTTTTTTTAGAATTCGAAGAAAGTACGTTTTTGAGAAAAATGCATGTTAGATTTTAAAATACTTTTTTGGAGTGTAATTTTTCTAAATTTCATTGTTTAAGTTACATTTTGTATGTCATATAGTTTTTGGGTCAGAAATTTTTGTGAAGATTTATGAAAAAACTTAGGCATTCAAGACTTTGAGATTTCAAATATGCAAAGTTACTTAACACGTTCGTCGCCCAGCGCGACTAGGCTGAGTTTTTTGCGGGGCCCAAATTCGACTATCAGTAGCAAGATAATAACTAGAGAAATATGTGAGAAACAGTGATAAGCAATACAACAACGATATACAGCCATTCCGTGCCAAACCGCTATAATGGTACTCAGATTTTCGTGAAAACTAACAGTTTTGTTCCTTATCGTAAAATATTAGATCCGTTTTTTTATTTTTTCATTAAGGTGCTCATTTCCATTTTAGGGTGGTTCGACAAATAATTTTTCCCCCATTTTTCCAAATATCACATTTCATAAATTCATAACTTTTGAACCACTGGACCAATTCAGATAATCGACATATTGAATTTAAGCCAATGAGCCAATGAGAGTCTTCTTTGAAAAAAAGTTGCACTATTGATAAAAAAAATGGATTCTAGTCGCATAGATTCAGTTTACTCACATAGGAAAATGAACGAAGACTAAAACGAACTAACTTTGAAAAACCATAACTCAAAAACGAAAAAAAGAACATCTCTGATTTATGGAAATGTTTTGTAAAAAAACCATCAGCTTTCAAGAAGAAATATAACAAATATATAGCGCACTCTATCTATAACCATGCAAACTATAAAAAACAAACACAATGAATAATTACAAAAACAAAACCCATTTCCTTCGCAAGTGTAATTATTTTTTTCAAGTAAGACTAGCTCATTGCCTTCAATTTGTTATGTCGATCATATGAATCGGTCCAATTGTTCATAAGAATGATGCTTTTGAAAATGTCATTTTTGGAAAAGGGTGATTCTTAGATTTTGGTGAAAAACGATACTTTTGTTCCTTGTCGCAAAATATTAGAACCTTTTTTTAATTGTTTCATTGTGGTGCACATTTCCATTATAGTCCGTGGTCCGAAAAATCATTCTTAACCCGTTTTTCGAAAAAATGTTTTTTTTTCGAAAAAAGGGTAAAAAAATTAATTACTCTTGAACTATTGAACCGATTCAGATGATATACATATCATATTGAAGCCAATGACCTAGTTTTATTTACTTTAAAAAATCATGATTCAAAAACAAAAGCAACATCGGTTTACGGGAAAATTTTTGCAAGTGTATTATTATCAGATGTACCGGTAGGTTTCTTCGGCTTTACAACAGGTGGCGTATTATTCCAGTGAATCAAACTTCCAGACATTCGTTGGAAAGCTACTGTCATTACGCATCTTTTTCAGTATATGTCAAAAAGTTGAAGCGTAAACAACATAGTTTTTTGCCACTTCGAATATGTCGAATTTCGTACCAACGAGAGTGTTTTTGCGGGGAGTTTCACTTCGTTACTTCAATATAAAGAAAAAAGCTGCGGAAAGTCATCGCATTTTGGTGGAAGTTTATGGTGATCATGCTCCAACTGAGCGAACGTGTCAGACGTGGTTTGCACGGTTTAAATGTGGCAATTTCGACTCGAAAGACGAAGAACGTTCCGGACCGCCAAAAAAAAAATTGAAGATGAAGAATTTGAGGCTTTACCCGGCATAAACGCAAGAACATACACTTAGAGTAGCTCAGCAAACCATATCCGATTAAAAGCAATGGGAATGATCCGAAAGATAGGACATTGGGTGCCGTATGGGTTGAAGCCACGAGACGTCGAACACCGTTTTTACACGTGCGATCAACTGCTCCAATGCCAACGGTAGAAAGGGTTTTTTTTTGTATCGAATCGTTACTGGCGATGAAAAGTGGGTCCATTACGACAATCATGCATCAACATCGACGGCCGCGCGGAATATTCACGGCCAGAAGGTTATGCTGTCTATTTGGTAGGACCAGTTGGGTGTGGTGTACTATGAGCTGCTAAAACCGAATGAAACCATTCCAGATATTGCTCCGTTCGATTACTACCTTTTCGATCGATGAATTTTGGTTGACCTGCACTTCTCCAATTTTGATAAAGTCAAAAATTGGATCGATTCGTGGTTAACCGACAAATCGACCAATTATTTCCGCAATGGGATCCGTGAATTGCCAGAGAGATGGGGAAAAGTTGTGACTAGTGATGGGCAATACCCATTATATTGAATTTGCAACCATTTTTGCAGAAAAAAGCATTAATTTCTGGAAAAAATGGGTGAGTTCTATCCATGATATAACCGCAAAGTTGACGTGGGACTACCTTAGCTTATCAATCATTTGTTTGTATTGATTAAATTTTTGATTGAATAAAACAATTTCCGAATTCAATTAAATTCAATATATTGCTTTGTGAGTAAAAAGATTGGACACATGTCATGTAAGGTCAATTCATTTATGTTCTTCGTTACAAATAAATTTAATGACAGTCCTTATACGTTTGGTATGATGCCTAGGACAAAATATGTGAACGGAAGAATTATCAAACGATTATTTTATTTTGCATCTCCCAAGTGTACGTAATTCTCGAACCGCGGATTTGCTTGATTTGATGAACTTCAGGCACTCAGTTTCGATTTTTCCATGTACATCGAGCATATTGTTTAATCAAAAGACGTTATCACAAATGGTTATCAATATTTTGCCTAATAATCAAATGGTATGCGTAGAAATTCAGTGAGCAGAAGATATGGAGGCATATCCTTCAATGCAATCTTGAATAACCCGGCCAAAGTGTTGTGTTCGTACCCGCTTTCACCAGACACCCGCTTTCAGTGTGTATTAGGTAAACGCATTTCAGTCGGAAGAAAAATACCCCCGACTTGCATGAATTTGCAATGCCAATTCCTCCAGACACCTTGGTTCAGAAGTCTATGTTGGGGAAACACATTTCAGTCGGAACAAAAATACTCCCGACTTGCATGTATTTGCAATGCCAATTTCCCAGTATCGGGTCCATAAACTACACGAATTTTTTCGACCGCCTTCGTTGCAGTTTTACCTCACAGTAAAAACGTAAAAACGTAGTAAAAACGTAAAATATGGCGAATTTCTTGCTTGGTGGACTCCATCTTTGACGCGCTATAACTTGAGACTGAAAAGGACAATCACAACACTGTCAAAACGACACTTGTAGCACAGATTGTCGTCTTTAAATAGCCATATAGTATGACCCGATGCGATAAGTACACAAGATATGTTTAAGTGTTGCCATATATTGACAATATACGACATTTCATTTTCCCCAACCAAATATATTCAATCAGGGTCTCCGTAGCCACATTGGTTGCGCGTTCGCTTAGTGAGCGATCGATCGTGAATTCAAAACACAGGGCCCTCATTTTGACCATCTTTGTGCTTGTTACAGAATGATTACGTCCATCCAACAATCGTCAGCGATGGAGATCGATCCACGGTCGAAATAAGATCGATTCATCCATACAACTGCTCTGCTCTGCAAGACACATCGGGCTACTGTTCTATAAATAACTCAACAATGATCAATCAACTGTCTCCGCTGTCCGGGCTAATTGGATAATGGAAGAACAGAAGGAAAACTCTTACGCCTAAATGGCTACTGTGTAAAAATGTGTACCATATGCAATGGTATAGAAGGGAATACTCTAACGCCGAAAAAATTACAACTGTGTGATGTGCTAATTATAGATATGATAAACATGTGACATGTACACGATTAAAATTCGACTCTGTTACAGCTAAAATGCTAATGAGCCTAAAATAAAAATAAACAAAAGGGATAAAAAATATATATATTCAATTCAATTTAATTCGGAAATCGTTTCATTCAATCAAGAATTTAATCAATACAAACAAATGATTGCTAAGCTGAGGTAGTTCCACGTCAACCTTGGGGTTATATCATATATATAACCCACCCATTTTTTAATACGGTTATTTCTGTTGCTTTTATTTTCATTCTGTTTTTTATTTTTTCATTATCATTTTTATATCGAACCATTCTAAAATAAAAAAAAGACTCCTTAATGAAAAAAATAAAAAATACGGGTCTAATATTTTGCGATAAGGAACATAAGCATCACTTTTCACGAAAATCTGAGAACCACTAAATCGGTTTGGCATAGAATGGCTGTATATTTACATTTAAGCTCCTAAGTATTGAATCAAATTCCCTTTGAAAGTCCTATTCAATTTAAACAATATCTGGTTGACGAGGCGATGAACGTCAATGATGGTCAATGATTTGAAACTTACAACGTTTCACTGCAATCGAGAAGGTGCAGCCAAAATCCTAAGACAACTTGGTATGAAATTAGTCAATGCTTAAATAAGATAAAAAAAACATAGTAGTTAACCGAAAGCTTTATTCTTTTTATTCTCTCGCTGAGAAGTGAACAAAATTGAAACATTGCCTTTTTTTCATCAACACGTCAAGCCACCCTCTCTATAGCTATAGCCACGGTGACCATAGCCTCCAAATCCCATGCCAAGCCCGCGCACCCAGACGCACCGGTGCCCATTGTAAACAGCGGGCAGGTATGGGAATCGGAAACAATCAACCCCTAGCGCTAGCACTACTTGGTGCTGTTGTAAACACGAAACGGCACACGTGGGCTATGAACCTATAACATACATTCCCCGGCGTGGTTGACCATCTCCACCACCGTTGGCTTGGACTCTGGTACGGAGTACGGAAGGCTTCCCGTTTGTAAGCGCGCTGTAATATTGGTACTCCCTTTCGGAGTGTCTGCCCTCAACAACAACATATCGCGGGTGGTTCGTGCTGTTACACGATTACAACCAATTCGAGGGTTACCTTCGATGAGGCCCGAGTTTCTGGTGGTTGCCTGAGAGGCGACATGAAACCATCGACAGGCACCTTCCGTTCCCCGGGGAGCTCGCAATCGGACACCACCCGTGGTTTGGTGGGTGGGTTTGCTGGCGGCTATTATCGGTATTTCACATGCCAAGGAGAAACTGATGCCGAGCGGAGGGTATAAAAATAGAAAGAAATTGCATCCATAACTAACTGCCATTGCACTTCGTTGTGGGCAATAGATTGGATCCTTCCAGTAGTGGCCATCATCACGTTGATGGGGGAGAGTGAAGAAAGAGAAAAATGAGAGGTAAAAACTAGAGTAAATACGTTCCGCGTAAACAGCAATTACCTCGGCGAAGTACCAAGGCTAAATTGGCCGTAAAATGTGGCCGTTGGAGCCATTGGAGGTAGGGATTGCATTACCGTGCCAAAATTTCAATAACCGGTTACTCGGTAATGAAAATTTCATTACCGGTAAAACCGGTAAATCACCGGTAAACAAAATACTTTGAAATGAATCCATTCCATGGCTTTTATTGTTACTAATTAGATAACAAACAAACAAAACATTTAGCAAGTTTTTGCTACTCAGTTTTTTGGCTAAAATAATACTTGAGGACACTAAGGATGTTAATTGTGTCGTCTCCTAATCTAGATCGAATCTTATTAACGAAATTTCCAGAAGCGGAGAAGGCACGTTCAGAGTCCACTGATGTTGGGCGTACAGTACGAAGAGCATCAAATACAATCGTCATGTATTTGCCTCTGATGTTCTCTGCGTCGTAGTAGGAAAACTCTTGTCTGAGGGTCTTCATCAATACGTTTGTAGACGTTGTGTTGGAGCTGGACGTTAAAACCTTTGACTGTTGCAATCGTCGTTCCAGTTTTTCCTTGATGCTCAAATTTTCTGCAGGTTCTGCATCGTCCAGTGGCTTTTCCTCCTGCTGTTTACCAGCTACTGAATCAATACCATCTTGGTCAAATTTCATCAGGTCACGCACAATCTCAAATGCCTGCTTGATCATTGTAGTCCGTGACGTTTGATAGAGAACGCCAAAGTCACCATTAGCTGTGTCACCACCACGAGCAGAATGATTATTCATATATGCGAACAAATCTGCATATACGAAACGTCTTTCTGTAATCCTTTCAATCAGGGCTTCAAGCAGCTGCTTCGAAATTTCTGATGGTTGATCCGATACCTGTTCTAGCATAAATTGCAATCCGACGTCAGCTTCGTAAAGAGTGCAATTCTTCCGGCATAGCAGTTCAACGGCGACCAGAACTGGTTCGAGGGCATCAACCAATTCCTTTATCGCTGTCAGTTCTTGATCGCTGAAGCTTATATTGTGCTTCGTTTTCAGATCGAGTATCGATTTTTGAACTGAAGTTCGGAGGTAGTAGAATCGGCGCAACATTGCCAGAAGACTGTTCCATCTAGTTTTGCAATCAAGGAGCAAACAAATATCCTTCCCGTGGTCCGCGGTGACATGCTTCTGGAGAACTTCGTCGTTTTTAACCGGAGATTTTCTGAAGAGCTTCACCGTTTTTCGTACTTTTTGGATTGTTAGACAGTATTCGGGCTTAATGATACATTCATCGGTTTCCTCACTGTTGATCGCGAAAAAATCGGTGATATCATCATTATCGTCGTCATTTTCTGTGTCCGACCCGTTATAATCGGCAAAATCTGCATTGAACGGAAAATTTATTTATGTTTTATCATTTAATTTATTTTTTACAATTATTACCTGAATACGAAGTTGAATTGGATTTTTGATACAACACGTCTGTGACCGCTAGATGAACGCCATGCGCGAGACAAACTTGATGCGCAGCTGGTATGAGGCTTCCAACTTTTTTCATGACGGACGCCCCATCAGTCGTGACACCCATTATGTCCTTTGTTGTCGATATTCCATATTGGGATGTTTTCTCAGAAAGTAAGGTAACACACCGTTCCGCGTTCATTGAGCCTTCAACACGTTGCAGACCGAGGTTCCAAGTTTTATCGGCCGAATGAGCATTCACGTTCATGTAACGCCGATTTCTAATCGAAGTCCATTCGTCGAAGGTTAGGCTTAATTTTCCCCCGTCCTTTTTGATATTTTCAAACTCTTTCCGATACTCGATGACGACTGTTTCGAAAAATGTCTTGACTCGTTGGCGAATTCCATTGCTGGTTCGAGGAATGTCCGAAAACCCACGAGCTACCAGCCCTTGCCTGATGTCTTCCGAATTGCAAATAGTGCTGAACGGTATTCCATCTTTAGCTGCCAATCTAGCTAGAACAGCATCCAAAGGGCTTGACTTGAAGAAATATCGGATGATACTCCTCTTCTTGGCTTCGGGTCCGGATGTTGATGGAACTTCTTTAGACGGTTCCGGAATGGCAGATGCAGGTCGTTTGTCCAGTAGTATTCCATGTTTCAATCGGAGATGAGCTTTACATCCACTTGTGCTTGAGCCTTCACACTTGATGATTTTATCACACTTGACACATTTTGCAATCCCTCTGTTCTGTTTACCTCGTAAAAAGTACTTCCATACTGAGGTTTCCGACAATCCTGCCTTCACTTTTCCTTCAAAATCCATTTTATCTAACAAAACTTGTTTCGTTCTAACCAAAATCTCGTGCGTGTTAAAAAAAAACAAATGAATGAATTCACAACAATCGATGTTTTTTCGGTATGAAAGCGGTGAGACAGGCACAATGTTGATTCATCATCTCTTTCATTCGTATGCTGCTGGTGATATGTCACGTCAAGCACTCATTCATGTATACAGCGAATGGAAACGATGGAAACGAGAAAGACAGAGAAAGACTTTTGTGCCTCTAGCCATGTTTACATGTAAGTGTCGATATCTTCTCCCGTATGGGTATCGACACTGACGCAGCCGTTGTGTTTTCCCGATCTTATTTAGATTCTCGAGTAAAATTTTAAAGCGGCATAAAGGCAAATATTATTTATGGTGAAAAAATAAAAATTACCGAAATAACCGGTTGTTGATTGTAAAATTACCGGTAATTCGGTAATGAAAAATGGTCCGGTATTACCGGTAAAACCGGTAACGGTAAAACCGGTTAACAATCCCTAATTGGAGGATGGGCACGTGAGAACGACGTACTTCGGCTCCCTGGTTTAGCGGCGAGAGAAAAACATGTAGTTGATCGGTTTTAATAGGGAGTGAGACCATTAAGCATTCCTAAGATGGGGTACAATTTCGACCGGAACGGAGTTTTACACTCACTTGGTGTTACATGATGTAAAGTTGTTTGGCGGGACGATTAAACCCAGCGGTAGAAAATCGCATCGATTTTCATTAATCGTATTCGTCTGGTTGATACAACATTCCACTCTGTAGGTTCATTGTTACGAGCACTTGGAATCAATTTGACAATCATCGAGGGAGAAAACGAGAACCAAATGACTACGGGGGTGGGCCCCCATTTGACAAATTTCTTTCTATTAGCCGAGAAACAGGATACGCTTCGATGGCTACGATTCCCTTTTCAAATAGGGGAAAAAAACACCCATTCGACAAAGTCTTGTCGCCGTCTTTCGAGAATAAAGGGGGGCCAACCTTCGTGGTGAACACACGGAAGGAAAATCAACTTAAGGAATTATTTATTTCTGTATTTCCTCCTACTCGAGCTTTGCCGATTCGAGCCATAAACCAAACAAGAGAACCAACAACATAGCCTGTGTGTGTGGGAGAAACGGTCGGTCCAATAGGACGAATCCTTGCATTGTGTGCACGCGATAGCGTTGTCCCTTTTTCGGGGACAATTTTCCAAATCGAGAAAGAAGGGGAGAATTTCTTGAATGCCGCGACAAACCCCTCGGGTTGATTGACCCTTGTGTGTGGATGGAGTATACACACCAAGTCCCCATAGATATGGTTAAGGATATGATGTGAAGGTGGAAAATGTCGTTTTTTCTCTCTTTCAATTGTATATCGTATTTAGAAATGGGGTTTGATGCTTTCGAGGGATTCATTTGCTATTGTATTTCGAATAGAATGATATAAGGTGACACTATTTGAGGCTTAAGCGATTTATTCTGTTTTTATTGTGTTTAATGAAGTTTTTGTGATGTTCCAAATCTAAATGCATTTATATTCAATTGATTTTCATTCCTACTCGTCAGTTTCGCTTAGCGATAGCATTTTGGAGACCGTCTCTTGGATAATACCCAACATATTCATCATTTTTTGAAATACTTATCGAATGTTTGAGATCGTATCCCAAAAAAGATATACGTTCAAATAAATTGTTCCAGAACGACGGTTTTCACGTAGCAATTTCAAGCTATGATAAACTGCTAAACATTGACTTATTCGAAACATTATTTCCCATATTGGTGGACTAATTAACAGCTGATATCGAAAATACCAAGAGATCGAAAATATATCAACCCACGAGATTGCTGAGAGAATGCATTTTCAGGAAAAAGGAGTTAATTTCCGAATAAGACATTATAAGTGAATCTGTTTTTGTGCGAGGGATAGCGACTGCACAAAAAATCGTACAAATTAGTAGAAAACGTTTCCAATAGTTTTAAGAAATAATTTTCGCTACACATTTCGAAAGAAAAAAAATCTGCGGTAGATAGAGACCACAGATCAGAGAATCAACTTTTCTCTCGCTTCAAAAAGCTCATTCTTACACGTTTAAACAAACAAAACAAGGCATAAGACTGTTAACTGGCTGACACAATACGGTGTGATGAAATACACATTAAAGATAAAAATAAATGACCGATAAGTTCGTCAGATATTCATATACTACACAAAAAAGTCGCACAAAAAATATCGCATGAAAACAGGTTTGACTGTATTATATTATTATAGCCGAAGCTGTCAGTCTCTTTTTATGCTTAATTGTTATCAACATTGCACAATATGTACAATGAAAAGAGAAAAAAATACTTCAATATACTTCTGCAATATTCAATATTTTTTGACGTGGGACTTCATCGATTCGTGTAAGTTTTACGTAAGAGACTACGAAAAAAATACATGGGTGGATCGGTAACAAGGTTGAAGCCTGGAGTAAGAAGAAGAGCGAAAGAGAAAGTGTTAGTTTACCAAGAAGAAGCGACTTTAGTTACCAAAATCCAATAGAAAAGAAACAAAAAAAAACTGAAAACAGTTAAGTTGTAAAAAAGCTAAATTAAATTTATAGAAATAATTGTCAAATGAGAATAATTCGATCAGTGGCGAGTAAGAAAGAAGATAAACTTACTTTGATGAAAGCAACAATAACAACACTGTATATATCATTCGAACCGAGAGGAATGAGAGAAGTAAGATAACGAACCCAACACAAGCAGAAGCTCGCGAGCGGACAACGGTTTTTCCTAATGCTGAAGGCGCATACAACGGTTTCGCTCGGTACAATAGAAGTCTGAAGAGGAACGAACATTGCGTTGCAAGCCTCACCCTTGTGTGATTCTCCATAATGAATAAAATTAGCTACTCCACTCCAAAGCGCACATTCATTTTCTAATGGGTAAGCAGTTAACATCAACAACAGAAGTGGTAGCAAAGCAGTAACATCAGCAGAAACTACATCATCGTTATCAGCAACAAAGCCGCAGACAGCAACAGTAGCAATGAGTATCAATTTTCCTACACAACATGAACCATCTGCTATGTTCCTGCTACTACGAGTTTCAATCTCCCGTGTACCAATCAGGAGGAGTTAACCGTTCTAATTTTGTTCGGTTGAGATACCACAAGAGAAAAGAATGAAGCATGAACTAACCACCACAGTCCTTTTCATGGCCATCAGAACACGCACTGGAGACTTATTTCAAAATGGTTTAAGCATTCTAAAGAAGTTTCCCGAATGAGAAAAATCAAAATGACTTTTATAATTCATTGCCGGGAATGAGCTTGAGTAAGATTAGGAGTGTTTTTGAGCCTATTGTTGACTTTCCGAACGATTGTGTTCAATTTTCGTGTTTTGTTTCCGGGTTCAAAGTAGCGTCAAGATGCAATACATTTTGAGGTTATAATTTGTATGAAGAAGGTATTTTACTGCTGCGAGAGCTGTGTTCTTGCGTTGAAAATTGGAGGGGAAAATTGGTTTCGGTGCGGTTGCTTTCGCCTCCGCCGTTATCATAAAATCATAAAATAATTTTTTCTGTTGCCGTTCTGAAAAATTTGCTGGATAGTATAATTTGTAGATTATTTCTTCGGGAATTATGTTTTTGGAAATGTTGGAGATGTAATTTTACTAAAAGATACTGAAAAACTGTTTGGATTCTCAATAAATGAATTGTTTCAGTGCCGTTTTAGACAAGGAGCAATTAACAGTTTATGATAATGCTGAAGATAAAAGTTAATTTGCAAACTTTATTGCGGCACCTGCAGTCAGGGCGTGTAGTTCTCAATGCAGAGGGATGAAAGTTTCGGTTGAGTTTTCCAAGTTTTCTTTTTTCAATGCTAAAGGTCAACGACCGAAAAAGTTTGAAGCGCCAACTTCAAAACATCCCCGTCGGATGAAAAAAATATTAAAGGATCCATAATTTTCAAAAATTTCGAGAATCTAGCGTACCTCGGCCAAAAAAGTAGAAAAAACCAAGGGGTTGTGCCCAGGATACGACCGTATTGTTGGCGTAGGATTACGAAACTATTTGAGTTAGTTGGTTCTTCATCACTTCGGATATTATTTCAGAATGCATAGAAATTTTGAAATTAATTCTTCAGTAGAATGTTTTGGTGGCCCCGATTTTGTAGTTTTGTAGAGTCAGCTGAAAATGGTTGATTCATGATTTATTGTTGCCCTCGTGGGAATAATATACAAGCTGGTCATATTTCATGATTTTTTCCTGGATTACAAAGGTATATAAAATTATAGTTCGCTCGCTTCTTAACTTGAAAAAGGCAAGTTAGAAGATCAAAATCAACTCTCACGTAGTTTTTAGTTTTCTTACGATACACATAGCCACTTGTTTGAAATAACAGTTATCGCGGCGGTCGATATCGCAGTTGGCACATACCCAATCACAGACCATTATATATTTGCTCCACCACCGCCGTTTTTGACGAATTTCATGCTATCTCTTCTCAGAAGTTGGCACCATCATCTCAGGTTGCAGTGAGAGTATAAAAACATTAGTTATTTAAGCAATTTCCAAAACAGAATTAGACTACTTTTTAAAAAGGTCCAACTTTTTTTGTACGAAAATTTTTAACTATAGGATCTACCAAATTTTGGCCAGAGAATGAAATGTAGGAAACTGTTTTGATTTTCATGAAAAAGTACCAAAAAAAAGTTTTTTTATTATACTGATAAAAAAATAGATTCATCTTTCTCAAAACTGTCTTTTTTTTCTCAATAAAATTATATAAATAGCCTATATATCTACCAACAAGCCAGCCATACATCGGAAGATGAGTACTTTTGCAGAGAAAACGTTATTCTAACAACAACTTTTGCATGTTTTCTTTGGAAAAATCACAACAAATCCTAATTTTGTTTGAAGCCAGGATAGCGATATAGTGTATTCGATACAGTTTTAGATCTGATCAAAATGCGGACTTTTGTCGAAGACATCAACAATTTTGTATGCAAATTATCCCAATTGACATGTTCTGCAAACTTTTTTCTATTTAGAAACATGTCAAGAATCCGTCAAACACTAGAATATATACACACAAAAATGTTACGAGTAAAAGATTAATAGTTATTTTTCAAAGCAATCATGGAGAAGTCATTGTAAGAAAAACCATTTTCCTTTAAAAGTACTTATCTTCCAATGTATGAATGAATTGTCGGTAATTGTATGGGCTGTTCATATAATTGTTGTTCAGAATTTTCAGTCAAATGCTTTTGAGAAAAACGAATTTTGATTTTAAATTTTTTTTTCAATGAAATTATTCCAAAAAAAATTGTTTAATATTTTTTTTAACGAAAACTCAAATAATTTTCTACAGTTCATTCTCTAAACTAAATTTTGTAAGTTACATAAAAAAACCACCTGGGAAAAAATATTTTGAAAATTAACGCATGAAACATTATTTCTACAGGAGTCTCCATACAAAAATGTCATGTATTCCAGAAATTATAGAAGATAGAAAGTTGACGTCTTCGACAAAAATCCATTTATTAATTATTTAAGATCTAAAATTTTGTCGAATACACTATGACAAAATTAGGATCAGATGTAATTCTTTCAAGGAAAATATGAAAAAGTTTATGTCAGAAAAGCTTTTTCCCTGTGAAAGTGCCCATCTTCCAATGTAAGGATGACTTGTTGGTACTTTTATGGGCTATTTTTATAATATTTTTTTGAGAATTTTTCAAAAAATACGATCTTGGGAGAAATGAATATAAATTTTTGAAATATTTTTTTTGTAATTTGAAACAAATTTTTTTTAATGAAAATTTCAACAATTCCCTGCATTTATTCTTTGACCAAAAGTTCATAGGTGTTATAATTTTTGAGTTAGTAATTTTTGTAAAGAGTTAAGAAAAAAACAGACCATTTTCAAAAGTTGCCTAATTGTTTTTTAAAGATTTCAGGTATGCAAAGTTGTTTTTAAACCCACAAAGTTTCACTGCAATCAAAAATGGTGCCGCCAATGGACAGCTTGACAACGAAGTTCGTCTATTCAAAATTTTCAATAAATGAAGTTTTAGACAACGAATGAAAATAATGGCAATGTGAGCGTATGATGTAGAAATACAAAGCCTCGCGTGACTTTGGTCATGCTCTTATTATCAAGCAAAGCCATTGTATGTGCCATCATCATTAAGAATTTTTTTCCTTCATGTTCCTGTAGTTTAGGCATTCAACAATATACCCTAGAAAAGACTTATCAAAAATCCTTTTATTTACCGACTTAGAGCCATTTTAGTGATGCGACATCTTTCTATCGCATGAACCTCTAAAATATGATATTTTTTAAGTTTTACTATTTTAAAAAAATCGGAAAACGTAAGAAAAAACCTTTTAAACCGCATTTTGTTTTTCAAACGGACGCCATTTTATCAAAAAATATGTTTTTGACTTTCCGAGGTTCTTGCGATAGCGGCATCTTTACTGATTCAGAATCTGTCCGATTTTTTTTGTTTCAGATAACCAGAAGGGCTGGAATCGTGTACTCCATGGCACAGCTTTTTTTTTGAACCCCCTCACTTCATTGGCTCTTAACTATTCATTACCAGGCAATGCGGCTTCGTCAGCATTTCGGTGTACAGCTTCCGGGCTCGCGTCTTCCCCACCATGTTTTGCCTTTCGTCGCGGTTAGGAGCCTTCTGAACCTTGTATGTACGCAGGCCCTCCCGCTGCATGGTCCGCTGGACGAATGACCTTGACAAATTCAGCTTATTGGCGACATCCCGGACCGAACTTCTCGGATCACGTATAAACTGCTTAACTACGCGCTTGTGATCTTTTTCACTGACGGAGCATCCATTTTTGCCGTTCTTCGCCTTCCGGTCGATGGTTAGGTTCTCGAAGAATCGTTTTAGTACTCTGCTTACCGTGGATTGGACGATTCCCAGCATCTTACCGATGTCCCGATGTGACAACTCCGGATTCTCGAAATGAGTGCGCAGGATTAATTCACGACGCTCTTTTTCGTTCGACGACATTTTTCCAAATTTACGAAAAATTGACAGTGAAGCATGGCCAACGTGATCTATACACTCTTATCTGATTATAAGCGAAAGCTGAAGATATAATTCCTAAAAATAAAATTTCTACAGCGTTTTTTCCGTGATGCAATTTGATATGACACACCCTTTATATACTTAGTTTTATTTTTACGGAGCACGAAAAAACGTCCGAAATTCATGTCTCTACACTAGAATGGTTGTCTCCTTTCCGGTGCATTCTTCCAGCGTCGTCTGCGAATTTTCTATTAACTTGCTTGCACCATTGCTATTCGTGAGTGAACTTAACCAGTGAAAGTGTAAAATCGAATGTATTCCAATATACGACGACCGTACCGGCGATGTATTTCATGATTGATCGCTGTCAGTCATATCTTCTAACTACTTTCTTTAATTCTCCTATTGGAATTGCTTAGCATCACTAGATATAGAACTTTTTTCGCTTAAAAGGTGAATTACCTGCGTATTGCAAATAAAAAATCACCAGCACCATTAAATAAAGAATCTCATGTCATGGTTTTGTGTCAAAGGCTCAGCTTCGTGATTTTTCGCAATAAAATGACAAAAATAATACGATCCCAAAAGCGTACATTCAAACATACTTATGAACGAGGCGTAATATTTTCTTCGATTTCTATCAGAGTCTCTAAGCAGTTAGGAAATTTGTAAGGTTTCATTCGTCGTTAATGAATAGCTTTCCCCCTTAGGATAGGTCTCAGTTGAAGTTCTCCCCCACCGGTAGTCATAAATCATTCAGCAGGCGCGCATGTTGGGTGTTGTACATATGCACACCACCGCAAGGAACCTTCGTGCTCCGACGTCGGTTTGATCCTTATGAAACACGAATTGCAAACGAGTAGACGTGCAGTAGAAAGTATTCGCAATATTTTCCACCGCTGCTCTCTTCATCCGGATGGGGTAATTCAGAATGGGGTTTGCGCTTCGGAGGCTGCATTGAGTTAAGGTAGAACGTGAAAAAATGCGTTCCTTTTTCCATACATACACATACAAACGAAATTCAACAACCGCCGCCGGAGCTGCGAGACGCCATGAATCGGCGTAATCTGATAAGATTAGTTCGCAGCAAATTGGAAGCGCGAGAGGACGCGGCGAGGTGGTTGGAGAAATCATCCTACCGCAAGTAATCACGTCGCGAACTTCATGAAAGTGCTATTTGCTGTTCTCATCTGCTGCTCTCGTCCTCACGGGAGTTGGTTACTTTCCTATTGCTCAATATCACATGACGTCTGTGTTTTTCTTCGATGATGTTGGCTCAAGCGCACCACAACAGTCTTTCGAGTTTTGTTTGCAAAGTCAATGTCACACGTCTTAGCGAGTTTATATTGTTGTGATTCGGAACTGGATCGAATTTCATCGACAAATAAGAAACACCTCTACTGCTCTCCTTTTCCACAGACATTAGACACCCCAATTCATTCTTCCGACACAACACAGCTGGTTGAAAGCCGATTGAACGTGGGGGAACGATTTCCAGATGCCGGGTCGTTTAGCATTTCGGTTGTAAATAGTAACGATGGAAATACACCCACCGCAGATGTACGAGACTTTGGCTTTCACGAAAGCGTTGAAAACCGCATCACAGCCCAGGTTGAATTTATCGATTGAGTTTCAGTCGGTTGCAGCTTCCATTTCATTCAATTATGACTCTTTTCTTTTATTCAATTTATATCCGAGTAATGAATAGTATTTAACATTGTCAGACCAAGCACTTTTCTGGTGTGTCAAATGAACGATTGCAATGTGCAAGACCGGTGGTAATGCACTGGCTTGCAATTCTTAGAAAATCCTAATCCTAGGGGAGAACTCGTAACACGACACACTTTAAAACGTATGCAAATGAGGTTCCCACTTATCCGATTAAACTAATGAAACCATCACTTCCTCCAGCAGGAAAAATACTATCTGATGTTCCCATATTTCATCCACTTTCTCCACTCTCTGCAGTTGGACCATCCGGCTACCTCGCTTAAAAGGGGGAGAGAGAGGGCTGGAGGAAACCATAATTAGTGTATAATGAGTTTAAGAGGGGATCAAGAGCTTCCTTGCAAAGCAATTACTGGCGAAGTTTTCAACGAACCTAATATGAAGATGCCCAGGCGGTTTCATCCCATTAGCCTTATTTGCACGTATGCAGTACACACTCCTAGGATGCATTTCGCATGGGTATGCTGATAAAAGGGTCGTAAGTATCTTATCTTGCCGATCTAAATCTGACGAGCATTTTATTAATCATGACTTGTGACATATCATGAAATTTGATTGCTTTACGTGTGTTTGTATTGTCACGGATGTCGGCATGAACTGGCACCAAGAAGAAAGTTATGTTCTTGTCGCGTGTTACTAATTTCAGTCGCTGGAACAATTCACCGTAGAAAAGCTAGTAACACGGAAGGGTGTTTGTTGATTGATTTATGGTGATATACACTAGATTCGTTCTTACACGATTTGGCAATGTCTGATCGGCACCTCGCTGCTACGAGAAATCCTGCGAGTGTGGCTGTGATGTGGCGTGCGACGATGACGGGGCGATCTCTTTTAACACGCGATTTTTTTTTCGCGGATTAAATCAAATGGATAGCATTTAATGAAAATGGCTAATATTCTTGTTGTTCAGATTTTAAATGCAGCAATTCCATGAAATTAATATACGCATACTAACAGACCCTGCGAAGTTCATTCCGCCCAAAATTGTGGTTTAGATCCCTTCCAAAGATTATTTTCTCGTACATCTGCTTACATAACAGATGACGCTCGAATTCCTATTGGTAAATGAATGAAACGTTGCACAATGCACAAAGCGAAACCCTATTTCGTTAAAAACTAGTCAACGAAATCAATTCATAAAAAAATAGCCAATTGTTGTTTAGCAAGCTATTATTTGTTTGTATTTATTAAATTATTGATTGAATGGAACAATTTTCGAATTTAATCGAATTCAACATATTTGCTGTGTAAAAAAGAAATTTGACCAAACGCGATGTAATGTAAGGCATCTTGGTTTTGACGGGTGCATTAGGGAACACATTTCGGTGGGAACAAAAGTTTCCCCAATTTGCATGTATTTGCAATGCCAATATGATTAGGCACCTTGGTTTTGATGGCTGTGTTGGGTAAACCGTAAATTGGGCACATCGAAACGGGGCAGTTGGGGCGTTTAGATAGCGCTTGACATTTTACAGTTATTCAATTGCTTTACTCAGGAAAAAGAACATTTTATTAGATGCATAGATGCGTAGAAATATTTCCTATCAATCGATGCAAACATTTGTCCGATCGACTGAGAAATGTTCGAGTTATAAGCATTCGAAATCTTTCATTTTTTCCAGTTTGTCCTGTGTTTAGGTTTTCATTTTACCCCTCATATATTCTGGTTAGACGTAGTTCCACGTCAAAAATTGCATTCTCCATTCGTTGGCGGCAATAACGATCTCGTTCAATAGTTAATTTGCCTTCGAATCTCCAATGTTGCTTGTAATCTCAAAAAAGCTGATTAAATTCACGTATAAATTCATTTTAGAAGATACTCCTCAATGTCGGATTAATTCTACTTTCTTGAACAATATTCGCACCAAATGACGTCATTTGGAAGCAGTCCGATGGAAATTGCCCAAAAAATGTCTTGATACTGTTGAGTGGCAATAAAACAAAGCGTAAGAATTCTGGTTAATGGCGTAAGGAATCAGTTAATGGAAATTTTATTTTGCCCCTGCACAACATAATCCTGGTGTCTTCTGATGAAACTTTAGCGTAATTCATTATTGATTTATCTTGGTACGAAAAAAACAGAAATAGTTCGCTGTTCGATAAATCTTCAGCAACTACATGTGTGCCTCGTTCCTCCTGCGTTGCCCTGCACAAAGTCACGACTCATGTTCCTGTAACTGTTTATTCGTTTCAGTGTGATGCTCAGCAACGGATTGATTCGTACGGCTAATGAGCTAATGCTTTTCGATTGCGTGAATAAATATTCGACTTTCAGATTGGTATAATTACTCCCGAATACTCGATGTCCTTATCATGCAGATTTAAATTATAATCCTTAAAGTAATATCATCAGAATTCAAACGTCGAATTGCTATATTCTCACCGGGTCAGCTGTAATTTTCACTTCAATCTGCTCCAGACCAGCATTAACAACAAGTCAATGTGTGATGACGAATCAGAAAGGTCACCAGTTGAATTGCTCAATTGGCGAATTTGTAACAGTTTTGGGAATTTTATCCATTCAAACACGTTGTTCCATCTGATGTTAAGATGTCACGAATGTAGCAGTAGCAAATCTAGCTGTATTAAACTTCTAACCACCTTACAATCGATTTTTTCGAATGGCATTGGGCCTGACCACGAACGTCACTTCACGGTGAAAACGAAGTGAATTGTATACAACGTTACTACGGCTGCCACCGTGTGTGTAGAATCCGGAAGAGTTCATCCGTCGTGACAACGTTGATGAACTCGGTGTTATTATGAATACCACGATACTGTCATGTCACGGAGAAAAACAGGTATATTTGTCACTTGTGTTTTAGATGGTGAAAGCTCACGTCACGCGGAATGGAGTAAGTTTAATTTCGTATTTATTTAGCTGTTTTGCTAACATTTTGAATCTTGTCTTGTCTTGTTTAAGAAACAAAAGATAAACAAACAGCAATTTACCCGCCTGGTAGCATTTTTAGAACGAAATTCTGACGTATCCAGAATACGTAAATTTGTTTATTTGAATTCGGTAAATGCGCTATGGGATTTAATAACGATTGAAAATGTAGTTCCCGTAGGCCCATTGAAACATGGCGAAAGTCTACTTCCGATTGTCCTGAATGAAAAGAATTTTGACGTAGGATTACGTCTTTCGGGAACATATTGGGGTACAAATTGAAAATCAAAAATCGAGCACATCGTGAAAATTGTCCAATTTCAAACGCTTATTGCTCAGTCATTTCATGATGGATTGATGAGATTTTTGCGTCAATAGATTTCGGTACTCCATAACAATTTTTTATAATGAACAAAATAATATATGTCATTAAACTAACTTTCGAACAATGAAAAATCTCAACCCCTATCCTAACGGAAATACCCACTTCTGATTGGTCGAAATTGACGACACATGCGGCGGGTCCCTAACAGAGACATCGAAACCAAGCTGCCTGGGGGAAATCGGCATTGCAAATACATGAAAGTAGGGGGAATTCTTGTTCCTACCGAAATGTGTTCCCTAACAGAGACATCAACACCAAGCTGCCTGGGGGAAATCGACATTGCAAATACGTAAAAGTAGGGGGAGCTTTTGTTCCTACCGAAATTTATTCCCTAGCAGAGATATCAAAAGCAAGGTGCCCGGGGGAAATCGGGATTACAAATACAGTAGCACCTCGATTATCCGCGAGCGGTTGATCCGCGGTGCGGATTATCCGCGAAGGTGAGTTCCCTAGTAATTATATGAACCTTCCCGAAATTTGTCAGTGAATGGTAGAGTCATGCTTTTTTGTTTAAGTCTTGGCTTTCACATTATCTGATCAATGATGAACACGACCTTACAGATTGATAGTTCAATAATTTCTGTATTGATGAAACATTGTTTTCGTGCTAAAATATTTTTTCGTGTTTGTACCTCATTTTAGTCATCTATTGCGTTATCTGCGATTTTGGTTATACGCGATGACCTGGCTCGACTATTTCGCGGATAATCGGGGTTCTACTGTATATGCAAGTCGAGGACATTTTTATATTTCAAGTAAGGTGATTGATACGATTAATTCCATCAAATAAAATTTAAATTTGGAACTTTAATGTTGGTTGCTTCGTGAAATTTCATATCAATGACCGATCGTGTGTTGTGAAAAATTTAGCACAAGTGTAAGTGTAAAATTGTATATGGTAGCAGTTGTGTTAAAGATGATTTGATATATGGACCGATTTATTTCAACTTTCATAAATAAAAACCAAGGTGTGTTTCCACTCGAGAACAGGTCGTTTGGTTCAAGCTGTCTGTTTTGTTGTGTTCATTTTCACCCAAGGAAAATTTATACGGCGAAAAAAATTGGCAAAGTGAAGAAATATTAGAAAAAGTGATTTCCCATATGCTCTACATATAGTATTGGTTGTTGTTAGTCCAATTAAAATTCGCATTGGGTTGAATAAACGCTCAGAGAGTAAAAATTATGAAACAAAATTACCTTTTCCATTTCAAATGTGTTTTCTCTATATTAAAGTAAAAAGTTTTTACTGATGAGAAAAAATGATAATTGTGTTCGGTATTGGTAAGTATGTTTTATTACATTGGTGAGTTTTTTTTTTATTTCATCCATACATAATACAGGAAGCATCTCGTCTAGGATCACAGAGGGCGGTTTTCATCATATTTCGTTCCACTTCGGTATCTGTTATGTGATACGCCCCATCCAACGACCTTCTGTCATCATCACTCGGTAAACACTGCTGGAGTGAACAAACAATACCCAACAGCCAAATAAAACGGCCCTTTTCAGGGCCACCAAATCATTATCTAAGAGTTTAACGATGTAATTCTTCGAAAATATCCTAAATCATCAGATAGCCTAACGTAATCCTACGTCAACTATGCGGTCGTGCTTCGGACACAACCCTCCTGTGACTTTTTTTTTGTTTCTATTTTAAGGATTAGACTAAGAGAGAGTTGCAACACCAAAAAATGGCAATGGATACCACTGACCCAAATACGATCATTATGATTGATTATGTATAATAATGATTTATTGATATTTTGAATATAAAATAATAACGGTAAAGTTTTTCCAACATTGCAGAGCTAGTTTTTTGTAATTCAAACATTCACAATTGGCGGACCAGACCAGAATCAGGACGACAGTTATAACTTTTTACGTTATAGATATTTTCAACGGTATTGTTTTGAAGACATACTTTGAATGAACGAATAAAAATGAGTCTATCATTGCAAAGCATTCACAAGATACTGTTTTTAAATTCTTCTCTAGTTCTCTTTCCATAATTTTGATATCCGTCTAAAGAAAATCTGAATCACTTTCCGCATTTGTCAAATTCCATGAAACCCATCAGATGTTTTCTATGAGGATTATACTTCTAACGCTGCTGACCAGTTTCTGTTTAAATAATTAAATCAAACCTCATGTCATGTATATCAAATTACACGAGAATGGGAAGGATAAAAGGATTAAACTTCAGAATCCCATATGGAGGTAGCTCGGATTATACTGATCGTGAGGTGGATGAATTCGGGTTTGTTCTGAGATATAGAAGATATTATTATTCATCAAAATCGTAGAAACGGTTCATGAAAAAATTATTTTTAATATTTCTCACTATTCAAATGAGTAAGACAGAGCTAAGTACAAGAGTAAGCGAGATTTCAATTATTAAACATAAAAGTCATGTTTTATCTCTAGCGTAAAATTATATTCTGTCAATATTTTCCGATTCATTCTATCATTCTTATTCCACAGGAGGAGGAGAGTAGAGGTTTATCAATTATCAAACATAAAAGTCATGTTTTATCTCTAGCGTAAAATTATATTCTGTCAATATTTTCCGATTCATTCTATCATTCTTATACCAGAGGAGGAGAGGAGAGGTTTTGTTCTGGAATCTGAATTGAGACTGGATTCTGAATTTGTAATCTGAATCTAGCATCTGAATCTGAATTCTGAATCTGAATCTTGATTCTGGATTCTGAATCTGAATTTGAAATATGAATCTTGAATTGAATCTGGATCTGAATGTTAAATTTTTAGATTTTTGGATTTTTAATATGTATTCTGAATTTAGATTCTGAACCCTGATTCTGACTCCGAATTCTGTGCCTGATCTTTTGGGAAGCTAACCCAAAGAACTTATCTAAAATCAATCGTCCTGATGATATGTTCCGTTATGCATCGCACATACACTTAGGGGTTTATTCGCCGGATAATAGCTGTTACAGCCAGAGTTTGGACCCTCTGCTCTGTTTTCAATGGTTTATACTATAGAACTACTCTATACTCTATAGAAATCCGTCATTCGCAAGCGGAGTTACTCTGGCTCTGGATCTAATATATGTATTCTGAATCTGGATTCTGAGTAAGGATTCTGAATAAGGATTCTGAGCCTTCCGAAATTTACTAGGGGAAGACGAGGTAAGACCGCCCCCTTAGAAAACCAATTTTTAGTTAAACGTCCTCTGGGATTTTCGCTATTTGTGGTGCCGCATATCATTGATTATATAATAATATACCACTAAAAAATGTATAGCTGTTGATCTTATCATTTTTTAATATTTTTTCATTAATTTTTGAAATGATAAAAAATACGTTTTATTTGGCTGGCGGGGTAAGAACGACCACCCGCGGGGTAAAACGGACCACGACGGCGTTAGACGAACCAAGACTATTTTCAAACAGTTTTGTCTAGTAGGTGATGTCTGTGATCCTTTAGGTTTCCTCAAAGTCGTATTTAATTCTTTTTGTATACCTTTTATGTCCTTTGACGCTTTGACTCTTTTTCAATCCTTCCATGTAGTCGTTGGAAGTCAACTCGGCTATGATCTCTGTAGCACGTTTTCTCTCCGTAACACGAGGACCTTTCATTTAAGGAGCAAGAAGAGTACTAATAGTAAAGGTTTCCAAAAAAATGGAAACTTCTAGAGACGGTAGCCATTTATCTCCCAATCTTTCTTTGGGTATTTCCGTGCAAACGAAAGTTTCGTCTACATTAAATTTCCTTTTCGGTCGAACATCCGTGTGCTCCGAGGTACATGCTCCGTTGAACCACCTTGGAAATGTTTCTTGCTCTCTTAAACCTCCACATGCCAAATTTGGTTCCGTTTGCTTCATTAGTTCTTGAATTATGCAGAAATGTAAGGCAAAAAAAGGCACGCCAAATTTGGCTCCATTTGCTTAATCAGTTTTCGAGTTAGCCAGAAATGTGTCTTTCTTTAGTATGGGGGGGCTTGGAGAGAGAGGGATGGAGTGTCTACCCACCATAAAAACATTTATTGCACCCTAAACCCTCCATATGCCAAATTTGGTTTCATTTGCTTGATTAATTCTCGAGTTACTCAAGTTCACCGATATTCATGCTTTGAAGACTTTGTACTGCACGTTAGTTCGTGGTATTCTTGCGTATGCTGCTCCAATTTGGTCTCCCCATTACGTAGTTCACGCTTTGTCAATCGAACGGCTGCACAAAAACTGTTTTACGGTTTGCTCTGAGACGTCTTCCATGGAACGATCCAGCCAATCTAACCCCGTATTCCGACCGATATGAGCTATGAGGATTGGAATCATTAAGTCCCAGGTGTTAGTCTTCAGAAAACAAACGCAGCGCTGCGCTGGAGTTTAATTTTCATCAGTGCGCGTTAAGATCAAACCCGTATTATCTCTTGGTGCGAAGAGCACAAAATTCATAAACACGGCAGCGCAAAATGTACTCGGCGCAAAGTTCAGATGCTAAACATCTCTTCTCACTTGTGTGATGCGCGCCTCATTCTATACACATACACTAGGGTGCCAATGAATGTATGGGAAAAAATCGATCCTCAAATTTCAAAAAGATACCCTAAACAAAATGTTCACCACCTCGAAAAAACACCCTATGCCACCATACTAAAATCAGCTCAATCGGACTTGAGGGAGAGTGGCGCAAAGCGGTCAAAGTTAGAGTTTTTTGAAAATCGATAAATCACGCAAGGGGAGAGTAAAGGAAATCAGGATTTTCGAAATTTTTTGTTTGATGCCAAATGTCTTAAAATAGCATGAAACGTCGACGCTCAGGCTCTGAGCTATGAGTATCTGACCCGTTAACCATGAAGCTGGATTTGTTGGTTTGGTTCATTGCCAAAAAGCAAAACATGCAGCTTAGTTCAAATTATCATATTCTTATGTAAAGGGGCGGCCAAAGTCTGCAACAACTAAAAAATATACATCAGAAAGGTATACAATGCGGTTCTTTATGACGAGATTGTATGTAATCTCAGTCATCTCTCCAGAAAACAAAAAACCAGTGACCATGTCTCGTATATACATGAAACATTAAAGGTTTCTTTTTTTTTTTTTTATTTTCCCGATATTCATCCAGAAGTTACCTGAAGCCGCCAAACGTCTTACCAAAAAACTAACCATCAACCACCCTCCATCAGGCAAAGATTGAATCCATCTTCACTCCAATCGATTTCAAAGCTCACCTGAAAGAAGAAAGATAAAAATGAAAGGAATTAAAAACCGAATCATTTAGAACACACACACACACACAAAGAAGTCAGCAGTGGCGGGGCACTGATAAGATGGGCTAATGAAAATATTTAAATTCCAAATCGAACTGAAAATGAGGATTCAATGTCCCTTCGGGAGGGAAAAAACCTCCCGACGACCGTGAGGAAACGCGATCGAACACCGTTTCGGTCTCCAACTGTGAAAGAGTCGGGGGATTTTAATTTGGGGGAAATTATTTCCAAAGCACTGCTGCTGCTGTTCGCGAGACCGAAAATTGAAAATTCATGACCTGCTGACGCGCTGCTGTCTGCCATAATACCCTCCTTTCCTCCTTTTTGCGCCACCACTGTGTCAGGCTGCCGCTAACCAGTGTTGCCACACGTACAGATTTATCTGGAAAGGTACAGATTTTTTCGTTATTTTTGGTACAGATTCTGTACCGTACAGAGTACAGATATTCGTCAAGAAGATTGGTACAGTTTTTTTCCATTTGTGAAAATTCTTACATTTGAACAAAGCAACATTGAGGTACATGACAACTTTTACGCCGCAGTATCGCTTGGTGATGCTGATCATAAAAGCATTTACAATGCAATGATTGATCAGTTTCATAAGGACGAAATTCCTTACAAGGATCGTCTGAAAGGATTCGCGTCGGACGGTGCGACGTATGTTTTGCATCAGATAGATTGAATCGTTTGTTCCAGGCTGAAAACCCAGAATTCACAATGCTACATGAAGAGCTGAAAGATTTTTATTTGATCATTCTCACTAATATCTGCGAGGAATCTTACGTTGTTTCAATGTCCAATGCTATTTAATATGAAAATCATTTGAAAGCGACAAGAATTTTAGATTGGAATAGCAATACAAGAAATTATCAGAACAATGGACAGCGAATGGCAGATCATTTCAAAGGTTATTTGTCGCCGTTTTTTCGTGGGGCTGATCAAACAAATGAGAAAAAGATTCGATTTTGATGATTCGACGCTCAAGTCTACGGCAATGTTAAATCCCAGAAACTTCTCCAATTTGACTACCATTAACGTTGTGTTAGAAGCGCTTCCAGGATTCTACAATGGAAATGTACAAGTATGGAGAATTAATTCTGTAGCCTAAAGATAAAATTACTCCGTAAGGAAATCACAATTTCAGAAAACGAACATGTGCAGGTTTGGTGGACAAAAATTGGATGCCAAAAATGAATTCACGGTTCGCTCGCCTTTTCGGCGCTTCGATTGTTTGTAACGTTCTCACTATGCCTCTTTCCTCGGCAACTGACGAGCGATTTTTTTTCTGAATATAATTAGAACAAAAATAAGCTTTGAAATCGGCTAAGCAACGATACAATGAACGCTATTTTGAGATCAAAAGATTTAGTCAAACATCGTGGTGGCAGCTCGAAAATTTTAAAAAATAATAGTATGCAATCTAGATTCAAAAAACTATGTATACAGCCATTCTATGCCAAATCGATATAGTGCTTCTCAGATTTTCGTAAAAAGTGGTAGTTTCGTTCTTTATCGCAAACTATTAGACCCGTTTTTTTTGACGTGGGACTACGTCTATCCGGAGTATATAGAGGTAAAATGAAAACCGAAATACAGAACATGCAGGAAAAAATGACGAATTTCGAATGCTTATAACTCGAACATTTATTAATAGATCGGAAAGTGGTTGCATCAATTGATAGGAGATATTGTTACGCATCTATCACAATTAATGAAATGTTATTTTTCCTGAAATAAATGATGGAATAACTGTAAAATGTTAAGCGCCATCTAAACAACCCAACTGCCACGTTTTGATAGGCCCGATTTACGATTTCCCCAAAACAGACTTCAAAACCAAGGAGCTCAGGGGAAATCGGCATTGCAAATAAATAAAAGTAGAGGGGGGGGTATGTTCCCACTGAAATGTGTTCCCTAACACAGCCATCAAAACCAAGGTGCCTTACATTGCATGGCATTTGTTCAAATTCTTTAGTTACACACCACACATGTTGAGTTAAATTGAATTAGAAAATTGTTTCATTCAATCAAAAATTCAATCAACATGAACGAATGAATACTAAGCCAACGGTAGTCCCACGTCAACCTCGCGGTTATGCAATAGATATAACCTACTCATTTTTAATTTTTCATTAGGATTACCATTTCCATTTTAGGGTGGTCCGAAAAATCAATTTTTTCGCATTTTTGCAAAAAATGACTTTAAAAAAAAAACTATAAGTTTCTAACTACTGGACCGATTTAGAAGTTCAACATATTAAATTAAAGCCAATTAGCTAGTATTCTTTGGAAAAATACTACAGTTGCAGAAAATTTGAATTATGTTTTCGTTAATAATGGTTGTATTTATTTTTTATAGTTTTGATGGTCTCGGGACCAAGGGCGCTATATATTTTTTATGAAAAGCCTTTTTTTAAAAAAAATACCACACTTGCCAATTATTTGGATTATAGTAACATCCGGTCTAATTGCATACAAATATTGAACGAAAACTAAAAACATGTTAACTTTAAAAAATCATAACATAAAAACGAAAAATAACACCTAAAAAAACAAAAATATAAAAAAAGATGACGTCCTTGGTTCCGAAACGATGTGAGCTATAAAAAAACAAATATAATCGATAATTACGGAAACAAAATCCACTTTTATTCAGAGTGTAATATTTCTTCAAACAAGACTAGCTCATTGGCTTTAATTTGATATGTCGATCATCTGAATCCGTCCAGTAGATCAAAAGTTATGATTTTTTGTAGTGAAAAAAATGGGAAAAAAATATTTTTCGGACCATTAACTTTGAAAAAATATAACTTGAAATCGAAAAAAAACGCCTTCCTGGTTTCGAGATATGTTAAGTGAAAAAACCTCAGCTTTCCAGAAAAAATATAAAAAAATATAGCGCCTTTGGTCCCGAGACAAAAAAAACTATAAAAAACAAATATAATCAATAATAACGAAAACATAATTCTTTTTTTTTTGCAACTGTAGTATTTTTCCAAAAAAGACCAGCTAATTGGATTTAATTTAATATGTCGAACATCTGAATTGGCCCAGTGGTTCGAAAGTTATGAATTTTTGAAAAAAGTCATTTTAGGCAAAAATGCGAAAAAAAAAGATTTTTCGGACCACCCTGAAATGGAAACGGTCACCCTAACAAAAAAAAAAAAAAAATACGGGTCTAATAACTAGCGATAGAGAACAAAACTACCACTTTTTACGAACATCTGAGAACCACTATATCGGTTTGGCATGGAATAGCTGTATAAGCATCATCAAACACACGAATGACTTGCAAATGTAAATGTAGTACTTGTAGCAAATAAATATGTATTTTTTTAATGCTAATAAATTATTATTTTTTCTACAACGAATATTTTGGAAAAAAAAGAACAGATGAGAAAGATTTTTGACCCCTCTGGAACAGGTTTAAATGTGGCAACACTGCCACCAACTACTATCCGCCGTCGATTTGATTGTAAAAGATTGGAGGAAAATTTCATTTTCAGATGAAAACACCGCCATCCCTTCCACCTTGTCCGTTTCCACAGAAACCGGGACAACGAGAGAGAGATAGCGCACAACAAAGGATGCCAGAGCGCACAGAACGACGGGAAAGATTGGACGCTCCGAACCAGATAGTGAGCACAAGGACATTCATCGCAACCCCCGCCCGAGCGCGGAACGAACTGTGGGAATGTAGTTCACAGTGAGTGAAGGTATGCATCATTATTAATTTCCATAGCTGCACGATGAACAAATGGGGAATTTTCTTGATGTTTGACACAGAAAATTCGGGAGTGCGAACAAAGGCGAACGGGAGAAGGGCGCGCCAAGGGAAGCTGTCAGTTTTTGTTATCGCTGTTCAATGTCTGTGATGTGAAAAAAAGTGAAACAGGCAAAATGAAGAGCGTCAATGGAGTTTGAAATTAATGAACTGTGTCGAATGGGGGTTTTCCTCGTTTTATTTTCATACCTCACTGCATTAGAATTATGGGTTCCGCGAGTTCCACTAAGTTGAATTCGACTCTCTGATGGGCAGATCCATCAAAATATGACGCGTCTCAACGCAAACAGCAATATTTTGTTTGTATTTGCATGAATCAATTGGAATATCAGTTCCACTACGACCAGAGGTTGTAAATCAAAGCGATAAACCTTCGAGTGCTTGCCACTCGTTTTCCCCGTGGAGATTTATGGCACAGAAGCACACAGAAACAAAAAAAAACTATGAACCTGAAAGTGAGGGTTTCGACTAACCAAATGGACGCGAGCACTAATCCGTACAGTAAACAACGATTTTTTTGACCTTTCCAGCCATAAACAAATATTTACAGATGAAACACATAAAAAAACTGATATGCGTCCACAAAACTAATATTTAATATCAGTGCATATCGGAGCGTTTTTTTATTTCATAATTTGCACGGGCACAAAAACATACACATGTGTGTGTGGCCGGATAAGGGTTTAAGTTGGTCGTGTTTACCGGCGGATGCAGCTCCACTCAGCCGCTTCAGAAGCGGAACGGGAGTCAATTAAAAACAAATAAATTACGAAACCAAGCAAAATATTAACAGCGACGCGCAGCGCGCTTGTTTCGGAATAACACCCCCCCCTTTCTGTCGCTGCTGATAGAGATGATATGTGTTTCATGTTTTATTTCTGCAGCTATTTTCTGCATAAAAGTTAACAACATGGACAGTGGATGGAATTGATGCACAGAGACAACGGGTGAAATTTTGTTTGGTCGTTTCGGGTACCGAGGATGAATACAAAGGTTATTTATTAAAAAAAAGAGTAAAAACTCAAAATTCCATCGTAATGGCTTTGTGTAACTGGAAGCGATTCAGAATCTTTGATTGGGAGTATAGAATTTATACTTTATATTATATTTTGAAACCGATGATAATAATTAAGAATAAATTTCGACATCTGCCATTTCGAATCTGGCTCTACTAAATCAGAAGTCAAAATATATATCATAAAAAAAATCAAAAAAAAAATCTGTACCTTTCCAGATATATCTGTAGTGTGGCAACACTGGTTGTAGGCAACATTTGATCGTTTATATTTTTACCCAATAACCTACAGCATCACTACAGTGCATTGCAGAGAAATTTATATTCAAAATTTCTTTGAATTCATCGTCTATATTTTGAAATGAATCTTCTCTCACCAAATGAGGAATGTATACCAGCAGTAGATGAATTGCTGAGTGTTTTTATTTTGAACTTTGATGTTATTTGTTTCGATCATAGATATAATTACTATAGTTTCAACGCGTTATATAAAATTTTATCATGTTGACTTTGAATTCAAAATGTTTCTCTTGAATAATATTACACTCCGAAACGTATTCTTTCATCAACAATTTTGTGGCTACTTGTACATACACATCATATAAAATAATGTGGGTCCTCAAACTCATTATAATCTTGTTATTATTTCTTGAATTCTTCAGATATTCTGGTTTCATGAAACTATCTAGCACTGTTTTGAAAAAACCCGAAAATTTTTGAGTATTGGAAATAATTTGGTATTCAATCGTTTCGCAACGATCAAAGTTAGGTACAGCTGTGTATCACGAGAACTTAATAAAATGTGAGCATTATAAATGTGCAGACCGGAAAACTATTATGACAGTTATTTTTCTGAAACAGAAAAATTTTGACAGAAATCTCAGTTTTTTCCAATGGATAGTTTTCATCCACAT